>NC_073708.1:27805424-28106257 GCF_023634085.1 Falco cherrug | reverse complement strand
GTCATGTTTACACAAATTAAACTGATATGGGAATCAGAAAAATCTGACTGGTTTGATACTTGTGCATCATCATCAGTAATTTTGTAATCTGATATAGATATTTACGTATAAATATACCGATGCATTCTTCAATTGTTTCTCAACTTTTGCGTATCTCATTTAAATTAATATTACCAATAACAGCGGGAGTTTACTTGGCTTGTCTTTCAGATTCTGGAGTGCATTCTTAAGGCCAGAATATTTAAATGTAATTTTATATGTACACAGAGCAAGTCTGAAAAGCTGTTGTGAAACTACTGAAATCCATGATGCAGTTTTCACATTCATAGTCACACTGGAAGTATTTTCCAGGGCTGCTTTAATTGCTACTAAAACTTGAAGAAGCTTTTTTTATGAATGGTCACCAGACTTTTGTAGCTACACCTCTTGAACACAATAGCTGAAGCTGATGAAATATCTTTTATTACAGATAATAGGAAACATAAGGTGACACAGAGGCAGGCAAATCCTTGTCAGCTGATGGAATTCAAATTCTGTTAATGCTCTTTTGCATCTGATCAGTCATGTGCACACCTTAGTTCCATCAAGGCTGAACCTCTGCTGCATTACTTCTGCAACTTAATCTTTAAAAAAAAAACAAAAAACCCCAAAAAACCCAAAACCAGAAAACAAATCAGTCATTAATCAAATAATTTGGTCATCTGTAAGGATACTTCATGTTTCAATTGCATTGTGTGTGCAACTAAATGAGAACATATGTTAAATTGTGAATTATTCACTGTATCCATACTTTACAGCAATGAGATAACATTCAGTCTTTGATATTTAGCAGTGATACTTATTGTATGTATTTAAAACATTTTTCATAAAGGAAAATATTTTAGGTGCTATCTCATTGGACAAGTTACATTACTGATATAGATAGTACTAAACTGATGTAGGAGAATGAAACAATTTAATTACATGTCAATAATTCAGGAGTCCAGAAAACAAAGAGGTTTTAAGGCAACGTTCCTCCATCTTACATGTTGACACCAGTGGGATTATATGTTTTGCACTTAAAGGAACATTTTGCCTGCTGGTGTTGTGCAATAGTTGGCCGAGTAACAGGACAGATTCCTCTCCCTGCTACAGAGCTGTAAATCAAAAATAATCCCACATGGTGGTTTCTTATTTATGGACATACAGCAGGATTGTGGTTCTGCAAAGGGGGAGTGCCGCAAAAAGAGTATCTGTAGAAGTTCCTACAGACTCACACCAAATGCCTTGTCTGCAGAAAGAATGCTGCAATATGGTATCTGATAGCTTTCACAAAGTGCAGCCTGCCGTCTCCTTTACAGCACACAGGACTGATACAGATGCACCCAAGTAATGCTTTGCTCTTGCTTCTCACTAGATTTGTCTATAATTTGTGATCTTCCCCATAGAAACAAAGGTGTCAAAACACATATTTTAGTACCATTTTCATGGTCCAATCATGTCATCCTTCCTTGTTTACTCTGAGGGCAAAATCATTAACACTTGTTCAAATGGAATTGATTTTCCACTATTAAGGCTTTTCACTCAGCTCCTCACAGCACCTTTGGCAGTCACAGTGCCATAACCCAGCTGCGGTCTCTGTTCTGTCACCAGTGGGCTTCCCACTGTAGTTCACACACATGAGAGCGGTTATTGCTGAAATCAAGCAGAATATGATTTAAATTTAGGAATGTTTTTAACTACTAGTGTAAAACGAAATGTGACTATTGTGGGATCCTGAATAAGGATGAATTTAAATGTGTGGTTTAAGTGTTTTGCTGTGTTAGTGCCACACAAGTGTCACTGCTCACCTTGAAGACTAGGTTGTAGGTAGTAGTTACTGTGATTTGGGAAAGTTACTGGGGTTTGGGACTTATGACCAACATTATTGCATCAGTGTTATTTTATTTTCATAATTTCCAAACCATCATTATGATTGTAATTAAGACTAGATGAAAATGAAAGAAAATTGAGAAAAAGGAAAGTCTCAAGGAGAAACACTTGCTAGTATCAAGATTTACAGTAATGCCATAAAAATGGCATCATGCCATAAATCATCATGAGTTTGTCTTAAAGACAAATCAATTCATGAAAAGAAAAAAATTCAAATGGTCAATAACATGCTCTTTTGCCTAATTACTTCACATGTCTTATAATTCTGAAATGAATTAATAACCTTTGTGAAGTGCAGAGTGAATTAGCTTGAGGTTCGGGGAATGCTGTGAATTCAGTGTGTAGACTTTTTTATTTTTATTTTTTCTATTTACTTAAAATGTAATAGACTTGTTTTAGAAAGGTGAGCCATGCATTCCCTGGATTTATAGTATAGACAACATAACTAAAGAAAAAAGGAACAGAAGAAACTGTTGGTAGAAGCCTTTCTGCCCACCACTTCGTAAACATGTTAGTTCCATCATTTCGGTCAAATCATAGAATCGTTTAGTTTGGAGAAGACCTTTAAAATGAAGTCCAACCGTTAACCTGGCAATGCCAAGTCCACCACTAAACCATGTCCCTATGTGCCACATCTGCATGTCTTTTAAATACCTCCAGGGATGGTGACTCCACCACATCCCTGGGCAGCCTGTTCCAGTGCTTGACAGCCCTTTTTGTGAAGAATTTTTTCCTAATATCCAACCTAAACCTCCCCTGATGCAACTTGAGGCCATTTCCTCTTATCTTATCACTTGTTACTTGGGAGAAGATGGCAACATCCACCTCACTGCAACTTCCTTTCAGGTAGACATTACAATACTGATGTGTTTAATTTATAATGAAGACTGTTGCTGTTTCAGCAGTGGTATAAATTGCTTGTTCTATTTCTGTCAGAACATATATTAAGCTGTACAAGGAACAGCTAAATCTCCAACTGCTATATTAGCTGGACATCATGTCAGATTAGTGCCTATTGAAGATTTTTCTGGGTTTCAACTATGATCTTGAATTAAAAATTAAATCCTATGTGAAAAATGTCACTCTGCTGTGTGTCACCTTTCTAGTTTACAAAAATGTCAAAATGACCTTTTGTGTGTGTGTGTGTGTGTATACATATATATTTATATACACATTTCCTCTAATTCTTTTGGGGCATGAGGTACAGCCCCGTGAAACTGGCTCGTACAAACTAGTTGGAGAAAATATGCTTAATAGTCTTAATGAAAAGATAAATTGTGTATGTTTTAAAATGTTATAGATGGGTCTGTAGTGCTGCATTTTAAATTTGCAACTCTTCCATCAAATGTTTTGGAGAGATTTACTCAAGCCTTATTCAGGTTATTATCAACTGTAACATTCCAATCTCTTAATAAAAATTCAAGATTGTTCTTTCTAATTATCACAGCTCAAAAACAGTTTGTCCTTTGGGATTCTGAATAAGTGCAATATAAATTACATCATTTTACAAAAACAAAGAGGTACAATTGTTGCATAATGTACTTTGTTTCTATGTGACATAAGACTGCCAGTTGAAGAAATTAAATTCAGATATATTCAAGTATTTCTGAACATCTGAACAGAAACCACTGTTCAGATGAAGAAACATGCCTTAATATCCTAGTAAAGAGCACATAAAGCATATCCTGGGGTGTATTTCTAGTAAAAGGCATGCCTGCAGTTGTGACTTCCTAAAACAACTTGTGTCACTAGTCCTGGAAAGTACTCTGAGATTTCTGATAAAAGGTACCTTCAGTCCAAAAGGTCATCAAAGTTTTGTATGATGATCTTCCTCATTTCTCAGTAGGGATCTCTCAATAATCTAAATGTGGGAAAACGCTGTTTTGTAGTAGGAGCACGGCTGTTGCTTGGCTTTCTGAAACCTGTGCAACATCAGTCTCTGTTTACCTGTGAGCCTGTTCCCTTGCATTTCATTCTGTGATTGTAGACTAGTAATTCTTTTTTTGCCAGGATTTTGTGTGTTCGTGCATATGGTTCCTTTTTTTCACTAAAATTCAAAATGGTTTAATCCTTCTGACAATTAGATCCTTAGTTCTGTGTGTGTAATACTGGAGTTACTAATCTGTTTTGCACTGAAATTCCAGAAAGCTGGGTACATCATTTCATGTTCAGGTATGCAGAAGGCAGAAGTGAGTCATTCCTCTAGTTGGCCTCATAAGCGTTCATGGGTTGTAATAATACTTTTCCTAGAACGAGCAGAACAAGTCATACTAAATGCCAAAGTGTTGTTTTGGAAAAAAAAATAATGGGCTTCCTGTGTGCCGATGTAAACAAAGCTATGATAAAGGAAGGGATGAACACTTAAGATGTTATTTCCAGGGAGACCAGTGGATATGATTAAAATGGTGTTAGCTTTACTAACAAAGATACTTGGTGATCATAAGAGATTTATAAAACACAGAAGTCATTAGTATCTGATTCTGACTTGTGTAAGGCCTTTCCACGCTGTCTGGCTGCAGCACAGGTTTCAAATCCCAGTCAACTGTACTAGAACAAGTCACTTTATATACTTACACAGAACCTTACAATGGGCACTTGCACCAAAACGGTTATGCTGTTGTCATTGTAGCTACATTGATGCAAGCTCCATTCTTCACAAGCCATTTGACAAGTTTTGATTGACAAGTAGTCACTTGTTTGTCCAATGTAGGCTTAACCTTGTGCATTGTACTTTTAACGAAGTAAAGAACACTGAGATCTGGTACCCATTTGACAAATGTCAGTACTTAGAATAATAGAAAATCCTATTATACTTACAAATAATAGCATGCTAATGCTGTTCTTGTCCTTTTGTTATCAGAAGTGTCCCGTACTAGAGGATCTTAGGACAAATAGCTCAACTTATAGCAGTTATTACAGAGCAGATTACAGATAAACATATTTCTGGTGGGAGAATTCATACTGAATGTGAGAAGGTATAAAATGAAACCGTTAATTTAAGTTTTACCTAGTTCATGGACCTTTTGAATTTCTTTAAGTTCTTAACAAGCTTTCCCAAAAACCCAGCACACAGTCCCACCATGCCCTCAACGTTTACACAATTCTCAGTTCAGGAGATATGCAAAAGGGCAAGATTCATGGAATCAGCAATGGGAGAAACAGAGAAACAGGGTTTCCACTGAGGAGCAAGTAAGGGGAGAGGTACATTTAGTAAGCCTCCTAGTTCCAGATGTCAGGAGCTCCTCCATCCTAGCCAAGCCCTAGTGAGCTGCTCATGTCTAAGCCAAGAAAGTAGTTGGAGGGCATTGTTTTGCAAGCCTGCCAACCGTTTCAGGGTAAATTTTATTAACCCTAATTCTTCTCTTGACAGAAAATAAGTATGAAGTCCAGTTTTATGACCCTATGCCAGGTGATGACATTTCAATTCCAGCTTAGATGCAGATACCTATTTCCTTCTGAGAACTGCCATTCTAGATTCATACAAATCTGCAGTGTAACAGTTTATTGTCAGCTGGCTGGCAAGTACTGTTGTAATTGTCCTAGAGATGTCTGAGGCTGTGAGCTAGCTGTTTTAACTCAGGTGGCTGGAGGCATCCAGGACAATGTTTGTCTGTGGGAGGCACAGAATAATCAACAACAGCAAAAGATCCTCATGACCTCACCAATCCAGCATTGACTGAATGGGAGTCATTATTATTTTAATTTGCAGAGGCCCCAGTGGTTACGGTAAGTGACTCTTGCACTCTTGACTGTGGACAGAGTGGTCATGCATGATGACTGTGTGTTTTGAAAGTCCATCCACCTCTCAGAGGAGCCAGGTGTGCTATATGCGTGGCCAGGGTGTGAAGGTACATAAACCACATTCCTGGCACTGCCTGCTAGTTCCTAAGCAGCAAGTGCAACTCATAGTCCGCTGCTGCTGCTGCTTAGGAGAGCTCAACAGCAGTATGAAAAGGCTCTCCGCATCAGCAGACTGCTGTGCACCTCACAGTTTGAGGAAGCAAAATGGTGGGGTTTGTTGCGTTTATTTTTTAACTCAGAGACTTCAGGAAGGTCAGGCTGGCAGGGGCAGTCATTTGGCCAGAGCAAGCGTACCTCCTGGATAGAGGTCCCATCTGCTCAGAGGGAACATGGGACCTTTAATCGTGCTCCAGGTGAGGCTGCCCTGTTTGAAGGGCTCTCATGGGAGAGGCGAGTACCTATACAAGTCCCTGGTGTTCCTTGACTCAACACCCTTATTTCAGTAGCCTCGCTGCAGCTGTGGGTCTAGTCCTGGACCAGATGGGAAACGCTTGATGATCAATACCCAGCAGAGGGAAAGGAAGCAGCAGCCAGAACACATCTGCTGAGTCAGACAGCCTGCCCACAAAATCCTGCTCACAACAACTCTCAACATCAAGCCTCTAACTCCAGAGCCAGGTCCCATTACCCGGTTTTGCATTTTCCTTCTATTTGCAATGAGAAAACACCACCCTGGGCGTAGCCTCTCTCCTGAGAGGCCGTTACCAAGCAGTAGCTGTTCTCCTCGCCCAGGGAGAGGAGACTGAGAGAAGAAAACAACTGGGAGAGCAAAGGGCATCCACGTGAGGTCATGGCAGCTAACAGAAACCCAGGCCCTTCAAACCTCTACTGAGGGACCACCTCCCAAATACTAACAGACTCAAATATTGCTGTCCCCAGGAGACACAGCTATAGTTTTACAATCTTCTGGTTTAATTTCCAAGTATTAATTATTGTGGGATAGTATTCCAATTTTAATCAAAGAAGACAAAAAATCAACCTAGAAATATAATTGCCTGTGCTGTTTTCTAGGGATTTTACTTAGTAGGAAATGAGTGTGAGGTGAAATAGAGGCATGACAATGAGTATGTGAATATTTTTATATTTATTGTGTTTTCTTTTTATATTCTTCCCCTCCATATCTTCTTTTTCTTGCTGAAATGACTGAGAAACAGGTCGGTAAAGCAGAGCTTCTATAAAACCTTTGTTAGAGAATAGGTGGGAAGGAGCGATCCCACATGTTTCGTGACAGATGATGAGAAATAGCAGCTCAGAATGACTGCCAGCTGAGGAATGATGGGATGCAGAGGTGGGGCGTGAGCATTAGCACAGGCATGAAACCAAGCTGAAGACAAAAATATGCAGAGTGGTAGCAAATTAAAAACAGTGAAAGACACCAAAGCACATTGTGAAACCTTTCCAATAATCAAGTATGACTCCAGGTAATTTCCTCTTGTTGGTCTGAATGTGTTTTTCAAGTTTAAATTTGTGCCTAATCCACCTTGGGGTAAAGTAAAGAAATAGCCATGTTTCCCTGCGCCCACGGTGACATGGACGATGTGGTGGTGCAAAATGCTCAGAAGAGCGGCTGGAACAGCCCGTGGGTGGGAATGAGCAGGTACAGGAGCCGCCGGTGCCCTCCTGTTCCCTGGCAGAACAGGGAGGTTTGCCTGGGCCAAGCCGGAGCCCTAAGCGGGAGGAAGAGCAGGAGTAAGCGGTGGCACGAGTACTGCTCACAGCCTGTTTGTACACAACTGTTTGTTATGTGTTAGGAGAACACGGTACAATTTGCTTCCCACTGCAGCTGGCTCCTCTTGCCCCCTGTCCTGTCTGAGGGTTTCTCCTGTGGCAAGGGCTGCCCGTTGCCTGTCTTCTGCATCCCCCTCCCGAGGGCCCGCCGGCAGGGCCTGGCAGGGGCAGGCCGCACGCCCCAGGCCTGCAGCTCCCTGTGAGCGGGGCGGCCAGCGGCAGAGCCCAGAGCCCGGGCTGCCCCTCGCTGCTGCCCAGCCGGAGGGGTCCAGCCGCCGCATCCTCCCGGGCGGCCCAGCCCCCGTACAGCCCAGCCCAGCCCAGCCCTGACACCTCCGGGTCGGGCCCTCCCCCGCCCGTGCCTCGGCTGACCCGGAACGCCCCGAGCCCCTCCGGCAGGGGCAGGGCCGACAGCGGGGCAGACAAGGGCGAGGTGCCGGCAGCGTTGGGCGCCGCATCGGGCCGAGGGCTCCGGCTCCGGGTTTTTGCTGCAGCTGCCTGGCGCGGGCTCCGGCTCCGGCGCCCGGTTTTGCTGGCGGCCCCCGCTGCCGCGCGCCGTGGCGGGGCGGGCTCCGGCTCCGGCCGTCGGCGGGCGCGGATCCGGTGCCGGGTTTTGGCCGGGGCCGGCTAGGGAAGTTGCCGAAGTTGGGCCGCGGGTGCCGGGGCCGCGGCGCGTCCTTCCTGCGGCCCGGCCGGTGCATGATGGAAGCAGCATGGCCGCCCACCTCTCCCTGACACAGGTACCTCCCGCCGCGGGCGCGGGGGCTCCCCGCTCCTGCCCGCCGCTCGTCTCCCTCTGCCGGCCGGCTGCGAGGCCCGGCGCCTCCCGGGGCTGGGGCGGGGGGTGCTCGGGACAGCAGCGGGGCCCGGGCGGTGGCGGAGCGGCTCGGTGCAGCCCGGCGGGCCCCCGGGCGGCGCGGCTTTGTGTGGCCGCCGCCGCCCCTCAGCCCTGCCCCGCCGCGCTAACGGCCGACCGGCGCTGTCAGGTGGCGGCTGAAGCGCGGCTGGGGCAGGGGCGCCGCGGTGGCGGGGCGGGCAGGCAGCCCCTGGCCGCGCAGGGAGCCCGCCCGGCCGCAGGTGCCGCTGAGCGGGGCACGGCCGCGGCCCCCCCCGCCGCCGGGGAGCGGCCCTCCGGGTGGGCAGCCCACGGGGGTCCGGGCTGCGGCGGTTGTAGTCGCTCTTGGCCTTTTGTCTTCCGTAAAAGCACAGGGCGCCTGGTTTACACAACTATTAAAAAAAAAATCGACACCATTACCACAAAAATGCCGCCCCCCGGGCTGGGGAGGCAGGGGGCGGCCTGGGAGCGAGGGGCGCGCTGGCTGCGGGCGGGGGCCGGTGAGGAGCCTGTGCGGGGCGCGGCAGCCGGCCCGGGGGGCGGCCGGGGAGCGGGCAGCCTGCCGGAGGGGCGGCCCGGGGGAGCCTGGTTCTTGTCGGAACAGAAACGTAACTCCGAAGGTCTGGCTTGGAAGTCATCGTACCTGTCCCCCTGTGGGCCCCGCGGTGCGGGGACGCCGTTTCTGCGTGCTGCCCATGGTGAAGGGCTTTGCGGGCGGGGGTCTGAGCACCTGCAGACCCCTTGGCACCTGTGGTGCTCGGGGATCTCCCTTTGCCAAGCCTTTGCCGCTGGGATTTTTTCCTCGGTGGTAGTAGCATGGCTTCGTGCAAGTTCTTGTATACTTCAGGGCTGCGTCTAGAGATTTCATAGCTCATAAACTGCACTTTCTGGTACTTTTTTGTTTCATTTAGCGGTGACGTGAGAAACTTGCATTCCTACCTGCCACAAGCTGGAGGCAGGCCTGTTGGTGCACAGGCTCCTGGCTTGGGATGCTTCCATCTGATCATCATTTGTCATGTTTACAGAAAGTAAAGCTGGTCAATAAACGTGCATCACTTAACCATGTAGAAGTAAACTTAAAATTTGGCAGCAAGGCGGCTTGATTTGCAGTCACTCACGTAGTTGACTTTTGAGAAAATCATGTTTCAAGGAAAGGAAGGAGGATAGTTCTGTGAAAAGACAAACTTCAAATATGTAGAGAATGTAAATAATGAGCGTGTCTTTAAAGGTCTGAAGGTATAGTTATGAAGTACAGCACCTTCTGTGAAAGCTTGCTTTAATACTAAAAAATACTAGGTTAGCCTTTTCTGTGTCTCTTTTTTTCAGCAGTGTTGAAGCAAAAGAAAAAGGTTTAAAACATCCCCTTACTGAAGAGAAAAGAAGATTTCCTAGACCAGCAGCCTTAATTCTGTTGGTCTAAAGGCTCGTTATTTGGGGAGAGGGGAGGAGTGTCCGCTCTGGTGTGTTCTACAGCAAGACATTATTGCTTACAGGCTGTGTAATCCTTTCTTTGTAGAATTTACATTTTTTTGGTCACATGGAAGGGGGACTAAATACAAACGTGATAATGTTGACACAAGCAGAAAAATTGCCAGTATCCTTTAAGCCTTTGTGACTACAGCTTTCCACCAGTGGTTAAATTGAGGAAGCTATTTCTGTTGTTGTTGACAGTTTGTGTGGGGATTTATTTTTTGTGTATTTTTTTCTTCTCGCATTGCGTGAGAACCGTCTTAGAAAGTCATGCAGCCTAAAGATGATTTCTTCACTGTAGGTTCTAACTTCTGGAATTTCAGTGTTATGAAAAGTTACAACAAATAGTTACGTGTTCTAAATCTGCTCAGATGAGCATGAGGAAGTGAAAAAGACAGTGTAGGGGGTGGGGGTACAGTTACCAGCTGCAGTTAGATCAGTTACGAACACCAGCAATAAAAAGGATGAGATCAGCACTTTCTGTTGTACCTACATGCAGAGAATAAGAGGCATATTAACTTGCAGTCAAGCTCACAATTGTGTCAGGTTTTATTTTCCCCTTCCCCTGTTTGGTTTAACTGTGATTTAATATGGCTAGGAAGTAGGGTGTTTCCAAGTGAAACTAGGGTATTTTCAGATGACTCTGCAGCTGCAGTGTCTGAGAGGGCTGGACATCCTTTATTTGAATATCGAAACACTGCTTAACTAATTTGAGACTTTTTGGTGCTAACTGTATTCAGTTGACTGATCAGTACAAATATTTCAGGACCATGTAGCTGTAGTGAAATTTATTACACCATGCATGCTTGAAAGAACATTGCAAACTGAAGGTGATTAACCTTCCCCTCCTCCCCCCAGTTTAGTAATAATCTGAAGTATCTTTTATTTCCCATTTTGAACCCATTCTGCAACATCTTGTTGCCACTTGTATTTGCTCAGCAAGTATTATGGTCTGAGCATAACTGAATTTAATAGAGAACTTCTAAGGAAATTTCAACCATGGGAATGTTTTGTTGTGGTTGCCTTTCGTTTGGAAACAAGCTAGCAAAGTCAATGAGAAGGAACTGTTCCTATCTCACAAATTGTCATCTGATGTCAGAAAACTCAAATTAAGCTATAAGCCAACGTGAGGAGTTGTGTTTTTTACCTTCGAAGGACGGTTGCTTATCTGGCCTATTTCATTTAGGGAGGAAGAACAGGAAACTGAAGGTGCGGAAAATGCATGTTGAGAGTGGGAAGACAGCGTTTTTGAAAGCTGGTGTGATAACTTATTGTTGCTCTTGAAAATTGAACTTGTGTATTCTGAAAAACCTGCCTATATGTGATTGAAGGGAAAGCCCACGGTTCGGGGAAGGACTGTAAAGAAATACTTGAGGAGAATAGGAAAATAACTTTTTGTGTTTGTTTTCCTGGTGTCCTGAAATGCTTTTTGTGAAAAATGTAGTAGTGGTCTTAAAGCAGTTATAGCTGCACAACAAGACAGTTGTGTAAAATTTGTATCCTAACTAGCTGCAGGTCTCAGTTTAAACTTCAGCATTGTGTCACGGAGTCCAGAACACCGTGCTTTGTCGTTGAAGGGAAGCATCAAATATTACAACTGAGGCTAAGCTAGATAGATACTTGTTAATCCTGGCAATGCACGCATTTGATGTCTTCCTACTGGAATACATAAGTTGCAAATACTTACGGTATGAATGATACTGTCATGGTAATACATGTTATATATAATGTAGAACCAAATCTTGTGAGGACTCTGGCAAATGTCTGGTTTTTTAATATTTTTTTTTTAAGGGATCAGCAAAATGGTAAAATTAAGATCTTAGTTTGTTCTTTTTACTGGAGTGAGAAATCTGTTGTTCCTCTTTCTGTCCTCCATGAAAGGTGAGGAAATCTTGAGTGTGTGTGTGTGTTTAACCTAGTGTATAGAGGGGGCTGACTGCTGCTGAAGCAGATAGAACTTAGGCTTGTTTTTTTAATTGATACTGCATCAACCATGTTAGAGAGTAGCTGCATCTAAAAAGGCAGTGAAGCTACTCTTTCATGGTATATAGGCTTTGTTCAGTACTGATTAGAAGATGATGGAGGTTTCCTGTAGCGATTTGAAAATTAAATTGAACCATTCTCTTAATTACGTGGTGACAGTCTACGCAGAGGGATGATGGCAGAGGTTTTGTGTTCAGTTTTGTTTTCAACTCTTCAATGGGAATGCAAGTGCTGAATTTTGAAGTACTTGGTAATATTTTTGTATGAATTTACAGTAAATGTTTTCTTACCTTTACTTTTGCTAGTGCTGTAGGAGACATGCTTGGTTATCTAATGGGAAGTGGTAGGAAGCTTTGCTGTGAAACACTTCAGGTGAGAAGTTCAGTAGGGGGAAAAAGGGACAAGCTGTTTATTGTTTGGAAACGGCATTGTAAGAAAACCTGCTTGCCTTAAACTTACCTGTTTTTTGCCTGTCTGAGTACGTGAAGATTGCTTATGACCACATTGTGTCTTTTGGCTTGGAAACTCTTAAAATGAATCCTAGAGCTAGTCATGATAAAATAGAGTATTTTGAATTTTAATCAAGATAGAATAGCTTGTTTCTCCCCTTCTATCTCATTTGGGTTCAAATGGGAAGTTGTTATTGTTTTTCTCAATTGACAACTTTATGTTTGTTTGTTTTTAAACCATTTTCTGAGAAGGAAGGTTGTGGATGGGTGGGGTGGACAGACTGGGAATAGTATCTTGTTACATCTAAATGTGCATGTGCCAGAGGGATGAAAACATGGGGATATAAAGGCTTGATTGACAACAGAAGATGAAAAAGACAGGTGACCCTGAAGGTGTTTTTTATTTCCTAGGTTAATACGCTAAAGTTCATAGGTTTGTAACGAAAGGTTGTAATTACTAGAGCAGACGTTAATCTTATGAAGTGATAAACTTCTAAATGGAATCTTAATACTGTATTTCTATTTTTATATGCTGTGGAATCTGACCTTTTCTCCCTTCCTCCTTCCTTTTTGCATTGAAAACAACTTGAGTTTACTCTCTACAATTGGTTGTTACAAGTCCCATAAAAACAATTTTGCCAGGTAAATTCTACAGCACCACTTTGAAAGATGTTGAGCAGTACTTTTTGCTTATCCTAGATTATATTTGTATCTGTTGTTTTATTGTGGGGTATACTTTGAAAGAAAACCAAGTCTGTTACTAGCAAAATAGTCTGGGGAACTTTTTTACCTGCTATTATTTTATTTGGCATCACAGGAAATTCCAGTTACTGCAATGATACTGATTTTAAAATGAATATTGGAAACACTAATGAAATAAATAAGAATTACTGGCTTGTACTCTGGGTACTGAATGAAAAGATTGTTTTGCATTTGGTCTTTCATTGCAGGACTTAAGCACAGTGTTTCCTGTCCAGGAGTGACAATGATCAGTTTGGCTGTAATAACGAAACATTTGGCTGAACAAAGGGTGGTATTGGGCAAGAAGGATGATGCATAAGAATTGATACTTGTAGCGGATGCACTGGCCAACTCTGTCCTAGTTTTCTGCTTGTAGCTTTAATTTGATTGTGTTCTATATTTTTACATTATAATGAAGTAATACGTAGTAAGTAAAACACTTGAACCTTTAGAACTGTCCATCTAGATTGCTCTACAAAGTGTAGCTGAGTTGGTAAGCACAGCATTTGAGGTTTAGCTAAGAAAATAAAGTATGTTTTGGAGCATGCTGGGAAGTGATTGAAAGCGTTTGTTATATTGGTGTTACAGTAGTCAGAGGTCTGGCAAAACTTGAATATATTTCATCAGGCTATTTTAAGGGATGTGTAAACATCTGCTTAGTTGATGGCTGAAATAATAAAAATCTTGGGATACCAGAGCGAAGCCAGAGCAAGTTTAAGCTGTGGTATTGCATGGAGGTATTGCAGGGAATACTGATGATGGTTTCCCAGCATAGGTAATATTTAATGTCTATGTGAGAGCCATTACCCACCCACCCACCAACAAAACAAAAATCACCAGACCCTCCCACCGTCACTCTCCCTCCAAAAAACCCCAGCCAAAACCAACCAACCAAAATTCACCCAAGAAACAAGTGGAGAATCAGAAATGCCCTGTGGCTCTTAGAAGAAACTGGGTGTCTCTAGAGCAGCATACTTGCTGAACAAGCATATGTCAAGGTCCAAATGAAGGTTTTCCTATTATTTCTAGCTGTTCTCGGTAATTTCTGTTTCAGGGTGTTCTGATAATTCTGCTCAAATACAGAAACCGTGCAGTATCACACTGAACCCCTAATTTCTAGCAAACTTCCGTGCTTTATATTCTTCGATAATCAGCATCTGTGAACATCTAAGCTTGGCCAAAAGAGCAACTGCATTAGCTGTTGCTACAGGAAAATGTATGCGGTTTCATTTCAGCTGTCACCATGTGTACATGCTATAGTAAGGTGTTTTCTACAACTGTATGATTGACAACATTTAGAATACTGTTGGTTTCCGTATTTCAATGTAAATTTCTAAATTTTAAAGCCAAGGAAGCTACCTTATTGGATTCACTTTGTACAAAGGTCTGTAAATCCTGGAGTTTAAAATCATATTCCTCTTAAGGGAGAGAATTCTGGGTTTTGGGTGATATTCAAAGTTATGTGGCTCTGTGTTTTTTATTTTAGTATGTGTTGTGTGATTAACTTGCATTATGCTCAGTTGTTCCAGCAGGGCTTGCCAGGGCAACACATAGTGGTAATTCTAGGGTTAGCCTCTGCATAAATGCACCCAGTCATGCACACAATCTTTGGTTTAGGCGACGTGCGCTTCATGAAAATGGTATCTGATTTTGTGCTTGGTTTTACGTCAGGGAAGAGAGGTAACCCTAACCATCCACTTCTTGGGAATCTCTTGGGCAAGGGTATTTGATGTAGGCCAAGACACCAGGTTTTGCATGGTTTCAGGCCTTGGGCTTTTCTAGAGTTTTTAAGAATCGCTTAAAAACAAATTCATAAAGAAAGGGCCTTTTCCAAAGAAGCTATTTTATCTTTGTCCACCTCAGTTTAGGTGAGCACTGAATGTCTGGTAGGAGGCAGTGGAATATCAGGTAGAAGTTACCACTGGCAAGGATTCAAGTTACAAAAAACAAAGTTAATTTTTTACTCTCTCTTAATTTGGTACCACTGCTGTGGAGTTAGTTGTGAATGCAGGAGTTAATTTGAATACCCGAAAATTGTACAGACGAGTTGCATATGACTCTGAATTCTAAAGAATTATGCAGTGGATAACAAAATAAAATTACATGGCTTTGTACTCATTAGAGAGTACTTCCTAGCCTGTACCGTTTCAGGTTTCTTCTTTTGCCTGTAGATGGACTCGCTTAAGAATTCTTGTTTCCTACTGCCTAAGCTGGTGACCTGATAGTAATCTGATAGTGGTTAGTATCACTGACTTAAAAACAAGAAGTTAGTCTTCCAAAAGTTACAGCATCAAGAGCTGTCATAGTCCCCATTGTGTTACAGAATAAATAGAATTATATAAATGCTTAATGCGTCTTTAAAGACCATTAAAGTGTTTAACATCTTTCTTTATCCAGGGAGAGGGGAATTGAAATGGAAATCTTCAGGGTTAATTTTATCTCTCTTTCTCTTTTACAGCTATCAAGTGCAAATCCTCTGTATGAGAAATTCTATCGACAGGTATGTATGTTCTTGTTGAGAGAACAAACTTTGTTTTCTATTTAAAAGAAAGAATATTCATTTGCTATAGACTTCAGCATGGCCAACAGTGTGTAAACAATAAAAGTTCAAGGAATATTATTCTGCTTTAAAAAATATTTTTATAGCAACTAACACTTGGGTCTGAACTATATAATCGTAAATATAATATTGGTTGTAAGATGACTTATTTAATTTGCTAGGGAGCTACCAGGTATGTATGACATACATCACTTTAGAGTTACAACAGACTGTTAGCTCTTGGAATGGAGTGAACTCTTGTGAAGTACTGTATTGTTATGTTCTTTGTTCCTTTTTACACGTGAAGCTGAATTTCCTGTGTTTGTAATGTAGTTAGCGTTATGTAAGACTTGTGTCTCTGCATATCCCCAGAGGTTCTTACAGGATGCTGCGAGGAGTGAAATTTGGATGGAAGGCCACTGAATACCAAAAGAATGTGTGCAGTTCTTGCAGCTTCACTCAAGAGATACGAATCTTTTGACTTTATAATGTAAAAACTAACTAAATATATAAACAAACCCCCAAAATAAAAAGAACATAAGTTTTATATATCAACTGTCTTTTATATTTAGGCTCAGCAAAAATAAGGGGTATTAATTCCTATAAATACAACTTTTTTGAAAAATAGCTGTTTGAACTACTCTATAATAGCAATATTTTGTATCACGTGTAATATAAATTATTGTGCAAACACAGTTAATGTGAAAATTTAAAGGAAATGTAAACTAAATGACTGTAGGAAGTTGGGTTTTTTCCTTTGTGCAACGGGTAATTTTCCTGTTTGTTTGTCCTAAGACAGGATATAGTGTATATGACCTTGTTATTTAGCAACTTCTTTGAGTGTCAACATTAGAATGTAAGTTTATCTGCTGGGGAAGAGCAAAGACCATGATTTCTATCCACGCTCTGTTTTTGGATTGCGCTTAGAGGGTTAGTCCCATTATCAAGCACATGAAACAGTGGTTAAAGTGTATCAGCCTGTGATGCTGAAGTTTGAGCTTTCTGTTTTACTTTAACAGCTTTTTCTCCACTGCAGAAGAGTAGCAGATTTGAAATTGCTAAAGAAGAGTGAGTTTATCTTGATCTAAGTTCGGATGGCTCCTGAAGGTTGAAGGGAGATAGTATCACCCTCACAAAGTTTTCCTTCAGTCTGATGGACAAATCCACTGTGTTTATCTCCAGGCATTGGATTAAAAGCCTTAGGAGAATACCATATTATGGTGATCATTGTAAGGTCCCAAGAAAAGGCAAGGAATTAATATTTTTTGCATGTTAGGTTTCCTAAATACTACTGACTATCATTGTCATGTATCATCTTTGCCACGTGCCTGTCTTTCTCCTGACTGCAATTGCTTTACCACTCAAGTGTTAAGCAAAAAGTTGGATAAAGAAACTGAATTTAAGCACAAATGCGATACCGGTTCTGAAGTCACTTAGCATCTTGCATTCGTTGGAATATATAGCCTAGTGAAACTGGAGTACTAGTTGTTGTCCAGCAGTCTCAATAGTATACAGGAACAGGGATTCCTTAAACATGATGTTACTGTCAGTGAAGTTGTGCCAATGGATTTATTTTTCAGAGGATTCATTTTCTGACTTGCTCAGCCAAACTCTTTTCTGCAAGTGTTTGTCCTAAAGAGTAGCTTTCAAATGTAGTGTCTAAAGACTTTCAGTTGCAGTAGATAACTTTTTCTTTCCCTCCCTTAGATAAGGAGATGTCAACTTTCAGAATAGAAATGTTGGAAAGACATTTCCTACTTTGTCCTGTGGTGCTGGTAGAGCGTGGGTTGGGTTTTTTTCATACCAGAAGCACTTCAGAGTGTTCCATGCAACCTGAGAATAAAAGTTCATCACCTGAAATAGCTCTGATGCTTAGTACACTTCCAGTTCTATCACAATCTTTAAGTAATTCATATGGCATAATGTGTGTTGTGAAACGGGTGGGTATCAGTCTTGGGCTTTGTATTTGGAATGCAGTTGAAATCTTAACCTTTCAATAGGGACATTTTTCTTTCAAATAGAAGTTTTTGTGTTTAACCTTTTCTAGACTCTTTCAAAACGGGGTGAGATTAAAGGACAAATTTAAATATGTGTGATGAGGTAGTAGGGAATTACTTAATCATGTGATGCATTGTAGTAGGTAAGCAGTATGCCTGAGCTGCTGATGCGTTCTTGATGAATCCTGAGTTGAAGTACTTCTTGCTATTAACTTCTGACATCAGATTTACATTTGTAATTTTTAATCATTTCTAGCCCTACAAATGACATTTTCCAACAAGAGAGTTGTTGGCCAATACAGCTATGAAAACTGCTTTTTGCACATCACAAGTCGGCGTGTAGCTGACAAACGCCAGCGATCTCAGTGCAATAGTCAAACATAAGCCAATTTTCTGCAGTGTTATCATGTTTAGCAAGTACCCCCATCCCAGCATACAAGACTCTGTAATTGGTCAAGAAATTTAAATTAGCCCTTTAAAAAAAAAAAAGTTACTAAAATATAGGTAATTAGTTGCACAAAAGGAACCTGTATCCATATCGGATTAAGTAAGATTCCTGCTTAAATCCTTTAAAGTCACCTCCCTCTGGGCTGGAGGTGGGGAGATAAAAAATAAACACAGCTGATACTGTATCGCTTTGTGACTTTCCCGAAAGAGTAGTGAAGTCCCGGGCTGGAGGTTTTCTGAGCGGATGCCAAGATGACTGTGCTTAATGTGCAAGCTCGACTCCACTAACTGAAAAGGGGATTTGATGCAGTGTTTTGGCAGCTTTTTGCTTATAATATGAACAGCTCTCCCATACGGACTGAATTAGATAATTTAAAATTATGAGGAGCAGGCTAACTACAAGGCTGTAGTGTTTGTAATTTTATTGCCCTGACCAGGGAATCCTCAATTATAGGAAACAATGTCTCCTAATTAAAATCATATTAGTTATGCTGAAAACAAGATATTTTCACTTTTGTATTAAATGATGCCTTTGGGATTGCTTTCAGTTTTTTGTTCACTTTTAGAAGAAGTGTCTATCAGACAACCTTCATCTCCTGCCGCATGCTTTCCAAATGATAAATTCTCCACGGTCTCTCACTAGCTAGTTCTAAGCCCGCCTTTGGGAGCTGTTTGCTTTGAGCACCTTGTGTGTGCTGCACCTGTAAACTTGGGAGGTTGGTCTTGCATTCCAAACAAGATACTGAATGTGGTCTTTGTTTAAATGCAAAGCTATGAGACTGTAAATGATGCAATGCATCATTATCATCATTTTGCTATATATTCCCAAACTTTTTGTTCTGTGTGAAGCACTAGTTTTCACGAGGCATTCTTAGGCTATTTTGAAGACAGCCATGATGACTCGGTGTTCGGCAAGTGCTCAAAAAGCATTGATCTTGAAAAGGGGGTACTGGGAGATCTAACGCTAGCATCAAGCTATTCTTCCTGTGTGTGTACTTCAGTTTTCCATGCATGCTTATTTATTTGTACAATTTCCGTTTTGGTTCTCTGGCTCTTCAGGAAGTGTGGAAAGTGACCTCTCTTACCTCTTTCCTGTCCTTCGAAATGTTTATCATGTTGCAAATTCTTCATAATTTCAGGGCATCCCAGCTGGTCATAGATGGGAAGACTGTTTCTGAGGATGATATAATTTTTATCTATAAATCGTAATATATAATCTGATCTCAAAATCTTGGAACACCTGTACTGCTACCTGTCTGATGTAGTAAGTCTGACAGTTTGAGTTGACTGAAGATACCCTTAGTCCTCTTCTCTGTACTGTGCCCTTTTTAGGCACCCTTTTGCTTTAGGCTCTCAGACTCGTAGCTTTTTCTCGATTTTCCCTTGTCCGCATGTAGGTGATGTAAGTTTTACTGCTTGCTTCTTCCAGTTGAAGATATAACCGAGGCACTGTTTTTGCTTAGGAACTTGAGCAGTGATCTATTTTAACGATCTCCTTATTGATCCAGGGAGAAATGCATGCTGGTTGATATTCTGCCAAAACTATCAGCAGCTTCTTCATTGTGTCAGTAAGTTTCACTTCAGGGAGTAAGCATTTCCCTCTTCTAGGGTGATAAAGGTATCTTCAAGCAAAGCCTTCTTTTTCGGACCATAACATAATGCATTCAGAGCTGCACAATTAAATGTAATCAAACTCTGGGACTTCTCTGTCCTTGCAAGTCAGATTTTTTTGTGGGCATCAAGAAGAAATCCCTGATTACAAAAGGCTAATTAGGTTCAGGTGATGGCCTACTGTGAACAAGCTTCCCGGTCTATAGCATAACTTGAGAAATTCTTGGGCCTTTGTACTTGGAAACTTCTACTGGAGACCCTGAAATCCAGGCATAGTCAATGATGAGAAACTTACAGCAGTGGACCTTGATTGTTTGCATGTATGTTAGTAGGTTTTTTCCTTAGTTTTTATGTGGAATTAACCTAAATCTTCATTGATGACCTATAAGAGTAGGCTTGCATTGGGGTGCTGGCTTGTGACTTGGGAAACCTGGGTTACCTTCCTTGCTTCTGCCCCAAACTGGGTCATCTAGGCAAAATTCTTAGCTCTCTGTCTTGGTTGTGTACAGACAGATGGGGATAATAGTGTATTTTTCTGGAACATTGTGAAACATTAGAGTGTGAAAGATGCTTAGATATATATGCATGATATATCTTAAATTTGGCAGTGTTAGTGTAAAATATCAGCTTCCAAAGCCTGCCTATTGCTACTAAATCTGGAGCAGCTAGTTCAAAATGTCTTAATTCTAACATAACATGATTTTTTAAATGAAAGGGAGTTTTTCTTTTTTTAAAAAAGTCTGAAAGATTGGTCTCAAAGTGACTACATTAACTTGAGCACTGTTCTTTGCTGGCTTTTTGAGAAAATGTTTAAAGAGATTGCATCAATTCAAAAGCTAGTTTGTCATGTGAGGTTTTTTTCTTCTCCCAGGTTGATTCTGCTAATGCTGGAAGAGTGTTAGCTTCTGATGCAGCTGTTTTCTTGAAGAAGTCTGGATTGACAGATTTGGTACTTAGAAAGGTATTTAATGATAATTATTTAATTATCCTGTCTCTTGCTTCAGTTAGTATCCTGTGTAAATGAAAATGCTTAGTGATAGTACAAGATACATCTCCTAACGTGTTTTCAGTTGTGATATCCAATAGTTTCCGACTTCAGTCTTCTTGCTTGTTCTACTATGTATATCGCTTGTACTGGAAATTAAAACAATATTTAAATTTATCACCACAAATAAGTTCAGATCTTAACTTTCATCCAAGAATGCATTGTTAAATGGAGTGAGAACTTGCCAGCTTCCTCTCAGTGCTGTGGAACACTTGGTGTCTATTATTTTTGTGTTTTAGATTTGGGACTTAGCTGATACTGATGGCAAGGGTATCCTGAACAAACAGGTATGATTGTTTATATGGTGTATGAGGTTACTCTAACCATTAGCAAGCCTTGAATTAAGATAAAAGTTAAGATTTCTGGTTCAGGAAATCAGTTTTTCTAACTGATTTTTTTTCCTCACATTTTTCTGATTTGTAGTAGACTTGTACTTTGCACTTTGTGTAAGCTACAATAAACTAAGGAGCCTTCAGCTACCTCATCAGTTTTTCTTCAAGTAGTAAAATGAGCTGCTGTGTAGCTGTACGGAACAATATAGTGATAAATAATTTAAGGGTTAATGTATTGTATTTACTGCAAAGGTGACTTTTCCTATTAATCTTGGAGGAAATTTAATGCAGAAATTAAAATTCTAGTAAAATCTTCCAAATTCTTATTTATTTAATTTTGGTGGACTTGACTTTAGTACATTCCTACAGTGGTACTGCTGGAAAGTTCTAATGTGCATTGCTGTTTGGTTTGATGTATAGTAACTTCAATAACGGCCTGTGGAGAGCTAACTGCTTCACCTCATTGTAGGAAAATGAGGAGCTTGTAGCATCTACCAAACAATTTCATTTCTTTTCATGCTACTTTTGATTAATTTTTCTCATGTGCTGTACCTTTCTTTCCTCCCCTCCATCAACTGCTACCTTTGGGATCAACTCGGTTCCTCCAAGAACTCCAAGGCTGCTGCCTTCTGTCACTTTGTGACCCCTTTTGAAGCCATTTGCAACCCTTTGTATATATAGCAATACTAGAAATTTATTTTGAAATTTGAGTATTTTTATATAATAAATCCTTTAAAATTTCATTTTTCCTGTAGGAATTTTTTGTGGCTTTACGACTTGTAGCATGTGCACAGAATGGATTGGATGTTTCCCTGAGTAGTCTTAATTTGCCTGTTCCTCCACCAAGATTTGTAAGATTTCTTTTTTAATTGAACATATCAACTCATTGATAAGAACTGCTTTTAAGTGAACAATTAGGAAGGTTTGGTATGCCAAACATTTCTGAACGTGATGTTGTAGGGCAATAGAGCCTACAACAGGGGAAAATTAAGCAATGTGGGCTGAGAATAAGGTGCTACATGCCCTAGTGGGGATTTGAATATAAAATTGTGGGTAATTGGAATATATATGTATATAAAAATATATATATGGTATTTATTCTCTTAGTGTTGTCCTTAATGGAAGAAACATTTTAAATTTCTTACTCTAAATATTGGTATCCTTAATGAAGGTATGTGTGACTAAAATGCAGTTCTGGCTTTGAGAAGGAACACCTTCTCAAATAAGGGAGTGGTTTTGCAAGGTCTCGTTTTTATAATATTTTTGGGTTTTTTCCCCTGTTTTTCCTTAGACTGATACTAGTAGTCCTTTGCTACTCAGCGGAACAGCATCGAGTGATGTACCATGGGCAGTTAAGGTAAATAACAACCAGGCTGTTACCTAGAACTCTGATGTGCTTTGCAAGAAAACATGTATCTGATTGAGAAAAATATAATGCTACTGGTAGCTATAAAGTATGATAAATTACCATTCATTTCAACTCTGTAAACAGGCTAGTAGACTTAATTTGATAAAGAACACTTGACCCTTGGGAAACCTCTTCATATTTACAAAATTGGAAAAAAAATAGTTACTTGAAGCATGAAAATAATTGAAGAGTAAATTTCACTGGGTTTTGGATGAGTCTCTAGCTGCCTTAGAAAGAAAATATTTTTCATATTTTCTTTTAAACATCAGGAACTGCAATGTGTGTATTTTAAAGTGTAACTTAAAAAACCCAGTTAATACTTTTGAAAGAACTACTGCTTCTTAGGCTACGCATGTGACTTCCCATAAGTAATACCTTTTTTTCTGCCCCTGCAGCTGGAAGACAAGGCCAAGTACGATGCTATTTTTGACAGCCTAAATCCTGTGAATGGACTGTTGTCAGGTGATAAGGTGAAACCTGTACTCCTTAACTCAAAACTGCCAGTGGATATCTTAGGACGAGTAAGAATATCTTTCTTCTTAATCGTTAATTCACAAATAACAACTGTGCTACACTCAGTAATACCTCCTTTTCAGATTAATGCTTTTTAGTAATGAGCCAAACTACTAAATACTATCTCAAGAGTGGCCATACATTAAACTGTAAAAAAATAGAAAAGTTATTTTTTTATTTTGATAGACCACCTCTTACTACAATGTATCAGTTTTGTAGTCTTTAACACTTGGTTTAGGGCAGGGTGCCCTTCGTGCACTCTGTCTCCAAGGTAATCTCTCTTCTTTTGCATGGTTTATATGAAAGTATGTTGCTTACTGAAAACGAATGCTGTTCATCTTAATAAAAATTCGGATATGGTGGAGGGAGGCTGTTCCCACATTTGTTTCTAATGAGGTTTTAAATAGGAAACTGCTGCAGTTCAGGCAAACATCCCCATGTTCTGCTTTTTATTGGTAGGTGTGGGAATTGAGTGATATTGACCGCGATGGAATGTTGGATCGAGATGAATTTGCAGTTGTAAGTATCTTGGGATTTTGAAAGTCTGATGACAAGGGTTTTAAATAGATGCATTGTGTATTAATTTTTGACTGTTTCTGTTGTTCATTTATTGCCTTTGTCCAGAGACCTTAGTCAAGTTTTAGTACTATTTAATGTTTCTGTTGGTTTGTTGAATGTCTCTCAATACACAGCAGTAACTTTCTTTAGGCTAAATGAGCCATTAAAAACCCTTACCTGTGATCTGCTGTCGCATGAGAGGCTCGAGTTTTCACCGATTAAGTTTTACCTTAAACTTCAGCATTTATAGAGCTTGCAGGAGGCCAGTTTTAAAGAACTTACGTACAAGTTCCTCAAAAGCTCATAGCAATTTTAACACTACTAATGTAGGACTGATGAAATAACGTAATAAGTTTTGCTTTCCCCAAGAGATGGCAAGTGAGAAGCGAGTGGGAGGCTTTTACTTTTGAAGACTCTGTAAGTTTTGAATGTGATAGTAAGCATGCATCATCTTTTTCTCAAAACTTTTAGCATGTTTTTGCATGTAAGTCAATTGGAGAGGAAGGAATTCTGCATTCAGTCTGGAGGAGAAGATTTCATTTTATATGGAGAAATACCAAACCTAACTTCAACGGTTTGGAAAAGCTAACAAAATCTCTTAACTGCATTCTGCATTGCAAGAATCTTGAAAAAGTAATGTGACCTTTCTGTCCTCAGTTGGGAATAAAGCCAGCCCTTAATTTCTACAAACTAAACTTTTGCTCATCCTTTCAGAGTCAAGGTTTAAAAATAAAATGAAAATAAAATAAGGAATACCTGTGTAATTGTCAAGAATTGATGTTATGGACAACATCAAAACCTCGTGTTTTTTTCCTTCATAATATAAATGTGATTAATTTACCTTTTTCTTTTGTCACTTATATTTTTGAGAAAGAATAAAATTATAAAAACTGCTTCTTTGAATATTTTTCTAGTCCTCTTCAGGCACCTATATACTTCAGTTTCTTTTGAAACCAATTCCTTTAAGATCCTAGTAATTAATTATTACTATATTTGATTTCCTGTGTTTATGCTGTAATTCTTCCAACTTTCAGCCTTGATTTCAGAGTATTGGTATGTTCTAGGGAAATGTTTGAGATAAATTAAGCTATGAACTTATAATCTATAAAGTATTATAAAATTTATATAAGATGCAGTTCTGAGGCTTGAACAACAGTCAAAATCATTAAAACATACAACCTCAACAAAAGAATAGACACTAAGTGGAATGATTCCTGGAAAAACATAAATACATTAAAATTAAGTGTTTGAAGTGTTCTCTCAAAATTTCACAAGTGGTGGTACAAGCTTAGGAGAATCATTTCAATGTTCTAAAAGATACTGAACTTCCTTCGTTAAGCACTGGACCTCAAAAGAAAGTAGTAATGAAAAACACAGGTCAGAAGGCAATGAGCTGCAGTTCAGTTGAGGGGGCTTGTAAAGGAGAAAGGTAAGAAATAACTTCGGAGCATTTCTTCATTAACTAATTCCTTAATTTATAGATATATATTTATTTCTTGGATATTTACATCCACGCACCTTATTTTCTTGTTCAGGCCATGTTTCTGGTGTACTGTGCTTTGGAGAAAGAACCAGTGCCAATGTCCTTGCCTGCAGCTTTGGTGCCACCATCCAAGAGAAAACCTATCAGTGTTCCAGGAGCAATGCCATTAATTCCATCTTCAGCATCTACCAAAGAGTCTCATCAGTCCTTGCCACCTGTAGGCATTTTAGCTGCCAAAACACCATTAACACAGGTACAGTTCTGAAGCTACTTGGGGTGAGGAGATTTCTGCTCTTTTAATGCTGTACTTTGGAAGCTGCTGGTATGAAGAGTCTTGATAGAGGTTTTTAGTTTCCTTCTTGCCCTGTTGATTCATTGATGCATTTGAGGCAGCTGATGGGAAGACCAGGTGGAGAAGTGTGAAAGTTATCTTCTGCTTTTTCGAGATGTCTTCAGATATAAAAAGTTGGATAAAAAAGATGTTGTTTAGTAACATTTTTTAAGGTATTCTTAAAATAAATTATTTCAAGGCATCAAGCTAAACATAGAGGTCAAAATATTAAGAAAACAGATTTTAAAATGTAGTCCAGGTAGACATCTGCAGAACATGTCTCCTGGCTGAAGACCGATTTCAACAAGGACAAATAATATATATTAGTATATATAAATGAAAAAAAATTATGGCAGGCATGTATGCACAGTTGTATGTGCAGGTGTGCATGCAATTTGAAGAAGACATTAATGAAAATGAACTAGAGAGATGCACAAGCAATAGGAAAAGGAAACAAAAGGTCTGGCATATCCACCTAAACACACAGGATTTGGTGTTTGTTCTGAATATGATGATTGAGCTTGACACCTCCCAGGCCCTCCAAGCAACTTATTTAATCCTTGTCATTTTAGAATCCAGAATCTGAGAAAATGTCTTTCCAAGTAGTTTCTAATTTACTCGTTCTATTCAAAATAAGAAGAAAGTGAGAAGGGGGTCTAAGGTAAGCATTGTAGTATTTAATGCGTAAGATGCTGCTTGGACATTTGGATACCCATATTTGAGTGATCGGTAGGAAACTGGCATTTTAGTTCTGGAGGTGCCAAGGTTTTCATCTGACAACGCACTGATGGCAAATCTTGTTGTATGTATTACTAATCAGTGCCGTTCTGGGTGAGTGTTTCAGTGTATGCTTTATGTACAGCACCATTTGGGATTCATCTGTTCAATGTCCTTGTGTGCTGAAATTAATTAGCATTCAAAAGCATGCACTTGAAGCCATTTTCACTCAAACTCAAACATCTTTATAAGTAGCTTAGTGTTTAGAAATAGTGCTGAAGTAACAGAAGCGGCACCAATTCATGTGTTTACCTTGATGGGAGGTAAATTCTACAATTTAGAATGTGCCAACAATTAACAGTCAGGGCTTGAGCAGTTCTTCAGTCCCTCCAGCTAAAGCTCCCTGGCTGTGTAAGGGGAATAAAATTGACAGAGCCAGACAGTAAGCAGGGCTGTGACTGAGCACAGTGATGAGGGCACAGCCCCATGCTGGGAGGAGGTCTGGGATCCGGGAAATACTTTCAGTGGATAGGCAAAGGGGTAGAGCAGTACTGCCAGCCTTGGTGCTTCACTGATGTAAATACTTTGCTTCTGCTTTTGGAATTGCTTATGGATCTCTGTGTGTCTCTATCTGGGAGGATAAAACTTGCTCATGAATGAGGCACCGATATCACTTCTTAAATCTGTGCTGTAGTCCTTGAATTTATGTAACTCTGAAAGTAGCTATCTGAAAACAGAACTGCCTATATCTTAGTATTGTGGTTTTGGTTTGTTTGTTTTTTTCTTTTTCTCCTTCCATCTCCACCCCCCTTCAGTGGGTTGTATCGCCTGCAGACAAAATTAAGTATGATGAGATCTTTGTGAAAACTGACAAGGACATGGATGGATTTGTGTCAGGTGTGGAAGCCAGAGAACTATTCTTGAAGACAGGACTGCCTTCTGCTCTTCTTGCACATATCTGGTAGGGTTTTTTTCCATGACAGCTGTTTAGACGATGGCATGGTTCTCGCTCCTTCCTAGCACTTTTCTTGAAAAGTGCTATTTTGACATTTCTGGAAAATGAACGGTGTGGGTTTTTTTTTTTTTATATAACAGCATGGCCTCTGTATAAGTAGTGGTAACTTATTTACTTCTGCTTTTGGACAGAAATGGGGGTTTGTGCTATGCCTTATGTCTTAGGGGAGGAGGTAAAGTGCCTGAACACAGATTGTTATAAACAAATACTACACTTCAGCTAAACCAGTGTATTTAATGCATCCTTGTGTTGCTGTGTATCTAAACACTGATACTATCCATATACTGCTGAAGAGAATTACCTATGTAATATCACATGAGACTGAGACTTATGGCCCATCTTATTCGACAACTTGTCTGTTATTACAGCTAGTAGTGACAGCTATTGCTTTTTTTAATTTTTTCCCCACTGTAAGATATTGCAGGGCACTCTGATAGAAACACAGACACCCCGCCCAGGTATGGTTGCTGCAACTTGTGCTTTAGGAAAATGCAGATGAAATTGTGTTGGCTGTGAAAAGTTATTTAATGTAGAAGCAACTTCAGTTACAGATACTCAGGTGTTATGACTTACAGCCCTGATTCTGCCTTTCAGTGGATCAGAACCTACTGTAACAGCTGTGGACCTTTAGCCTACCAAAAGAAAGTGGCCGTGTATGTTTGAGTAATGTTTTCTATTTATTACCATGCCTTGCTGCTATATTGCCTTTTTTTAGAAGAGGAGATACACACTAGCAATTTTCACATTTTTAAATGACAGCAAGTACAATAAAGAGGGCTGTACTTGCAGAAATGAGGATTTGATTTATTTCATGTGTATCTCTGTACAGGGCTCTCTGTGACACAAAGGACTGTGGAAAGCTTTCAAAGGAACAGTTTGCTTTGGCTTTCTATTTAATTAATCAGAAGTTAATGAAGGGCATTGATCCACCTCAGGCTCTGACTCCGGAGATGATTCCACCTTCAGACAGGGGTGTCGGCTTACAGAAGGTAAGGATGGGTTTGACATTTTTGGTATAAATCTCAAAAAAAGAATGTTAATTTCAAAGGCTATGCAAGAAGCACCTCAAGTACTGGCATACCTTAAATTTATCATAATACCAAGAAGCAAATGAGACTTAGGTGCAAAGAATTGACAAAAAACTGTTCCATCCATGTTTCAAAATGAAGCTGTCATTTATTATGCCTGCCAACCAAGCGGAGAGATCTTATGTGGAGAAAGCATTATTTTCTATTTTTGAAAGAATAAGCCCTTCTACTAACTATCTAAAGAACTTTTAGTTTGCATCTGAAATAGTGTGCACAAGTTCCATGTTTTTCCTTGAATGTGTCCGCAGTTACCTTTTTTACATAGATCTTTTTTAAGAAGTCTGGAAACAAGGTGAACTAAATAAAGCTTAGAATTATATATTTAAAGTTTTAAAAGTAAATGGTCCTCCATTTTATGCTTCACAGATAGTTTAAATGTCTTCATAGTCTGTTGATTGCCATCTTTCTTAATCCAGCAGTAGACTGTACCTCAGCAGTTCAAGTTGTATTTATCAGAAGGGTAGAGGTCATCACAAATTCTTACTTGTTTTACACATCATGAAGTCTGATGTGAGTTACCTTTTCTTGGTTGTGCAAAACATTGACCTAATACTACAACTTTCTTAAACAGAATGAAAAATTTGCACTTGAAAAAGTGAAACTCAAAATTTGGCACTACTTTTGAGTTTCTGTAACTGATATCTAATTTCTTTTTACATTCTGTTTTTAAAAAGTAATTGCTTTATTTGCAAATCTACTAATCTTTTTTGTATGTTTGCTTTCCTTTCTATGTCTCTTTTCTAGTTTGGACTGTTTTTTCCATTCTGCACCACTCTGCTTTTCATCCTTATTATTCTGTCAGTTTGTTAACTCTGCTTTCTCAAGGTTAGAGAATCTTTGCTTTTCTAATATTTACTGTCTGTTGGTTTAATAATGAACATCCTTCTAAAACTCTTACATAATCATTGGAATAGCACAGCACTTCTCTGAAGTGTCACAGGGTGTACTGATCTCAGGTTGTTGCTGATCTCCACTGTTGTTCATCTGGAAGAACCCCAGGGTTCTTCCTTGAACCCAGACCTCTGTGGCTGTTACCTGTTGGTAATTTATGCTACTTGAACTTAAAGGAGAAAATGCTACATCTTACCCTGTTGAAACTGTTGGGGAAGTGGTGACAGAGTAGTAGCCCATTGTGAGAGTTGACAGTTATCGTTATGACTAACAGCTCGGTTTTACTGATTATATTGCAGAAAATTTAGTGATTAGAACACATTGGATGAGATCAATGTTGGTTACTGCTATTTTGTGTGTGTAAAATGTTCTTAGAGAACTCTCAGACATCAGTGTGACTTATTTTTTTGCATTACTAACATAAATGCTGAGTAAGAATATTGTGAAAGAAGGTAAGTTAGCTTTTAGCTCTGTAAGTCCTTACCATTTGTTTTACTAAATTGAGCTGAATCTTCAGCTCATTTTGAGCTTTTTGAAAAGAGATGTTGTCTTGTTGATATGAAAGAACCTGTTTGTCCAAAGTTATTGCTAAAGAATTGAACCTAAAGGATAAGAGCAGTAGGCAGGAATAGGCTTTTTGCTGGTTTTCTTGAAGTGGTGTGGCTTATATAGGGAAAAAAATGCCAACAAACCAGCAAACACACACACCCCCCCAACAAACAAACAAAAAAAAACCCACAAGAAAACAAACCAAGAAAAATACCTTAGGCTTTGTCTTCTGAATTGACCAATATAAAGGTAGCAGCAGAAATATCAGTAAGTATAATGTTAATCCATTATGTTTTTAAAGTAGAGGAAGTTAATTTGTGATCCTTCTCGGTAGATTTTCAGAATGCATATGTATATATCTTGCTGTTTCTAATGTTTGGTTTCCTTACAGAATCTTGTTACCACAGTAGTGTAATTTTTATTTCAGTTTTGAGGCCTGAATGCCGGTCCTGTGAATGGGATGCAGCAGCAGTCTACTACTTGTTGCTGTGTTTCTTCACCTAATTGTTTGTAATCACCAAATAGTACTTGCATTACTAGCCGTAAAACTTAAACTTACATGCGAGTTCCTTTCAAAGAATTTTGTCAGGAATTCACTTTTATTACGATTTTGAATTAAAAACTGGCAGCATTGTTTGCATGTGTGTTGCAGTGTAGTAAATGGCAGCAAATAGTTCTAACTTTTGTCTTTGTTAACTAGTGTGTTGAAGCTAAAAATGTTGGCTTTGATGTTGCTCCCCACACCCGTTCTCTTGAACAATTGAAAATAAGATTGAATTGTATTTTGTTCAAGTTTGCTGGTGTTAGTGCGCAGAATTTCTTTAACTGATGAAAAAAGGAGGCCAGGAAAGAATTGGTACTTGTAGCTAGTAGCTCCATGTTTTCCTTCTGTCCCCTTCCTAGGAGAAGTAAAAACTTTGGCACTGGAACACCATGAGCAATTCTGCAAAACTCTGGTTTAATTCCTTTAGAACAGGATTGAACTTCATAGTTATTTTGCCTACTCGAGAAACTGTACACTAACCAGTTTAAGAATAGCTGTATGGATTTTTTTATTCTCAGTTCATACCATTTGTTTTAGTAAAATATGCATGAATAATCCATAGTTCTGCTGAATAGTATTGTCTGCCACAGAGTGCTCAGATTTACTGTTTAGGTATTTTCATGGCTCTTGTGTATGTTGGTTTTTTTTCTCAGAGTATGAGCTTGAATAAACACATAATGAATAGTATCTTGATTGATCTTCAGAGAAACTTCAGCATTTGAAAACTTTTGTGTTATTTTGGGGTTATCACTTGCTTTTTTTAGTTATATGTATATACTTTTCCTCTGAACTTTGTGTTTTTCCTGGATGGTTTTGTTCAAGACTTGAAGGAAGTGATGTATTTATAGAAGGTAGTTCCAGTGACTACGGCTTCTTAATGTTCACCTTGTGATAAGGCACAGTAGAACAATTACAACACTTGCTAATTTGTGCCTTCAGCATTTGTTCTTTAGTCATTTATGTGTACATTTTGAAAACAAGTAATACGTATTACAGTCGTCATCTTACAATGACATTAAGTAAATGGGAACTCATGGGTGTAACTAAACTATGACTTTGTATTATCAAAGTTTCATTCAGTACTCTGGAGGATCGCATTCAGCTAGCTCGATACCACTTAGTGTTGCAAATAAGTGTCGATACTCTGCAACAGGAGGATTACCAGGGTGAAGAAATATAAATACAGAAGCAGTAAACAAACCAAACCACTCTTAAATGAATGCTAGGAAGCCAGCTAAATGTTAACTGTAAGATAAATCTCATTTTAGAACTAGGTGGGTTTTTTTTTGTACGATCAGGTGGTCCTGTGCTTGTGTTGAGGATGGTCTTCAAGAGTTTACGGGAGACAAGCTCTGTTTGAAATACTGGATGCATTGGATGTATGTTTTGTTCTGTTAATGCAGCATCTGGACTGTTTGGGGTTTCTTAAGATTGAAGATTTGAAATACAATGCTACAAACAGTTGTTACAAGAGGATAGCTCATGCTGTCACAAAAAGTAAAGTGAACATAGTTGTTGGTCAGCATAAACGATAAACTAACGGTATTTATTTTTTATGTTTCAGAGTGCTCAAGGACCGAATTCTGTAGCAGATTTTTCTGCGATTAAAGAACTTGATACATTAAACAATGAAATAGTAGACCTGCAGAGGTAGGTAAAAGAGGAGTAGTCATAGTTGCCTTAGATTCAATTGTGCTACTTACAGTTAAAAAAAAAAAAAAAAAGTTCAGTGCATAAGAGAAAAACAGGTGGTAATAAGTCTGCTTTGCTAAAAGAAATGGTTAGCATGTCTGTACTACTGTTTAACTCTTTTACCCTTTGTTCACTCAGATGAGTGCATTTAATAACAGGAGGACTGTGAAAGGTCTGTCCATCATGCCTTTTGGGTATGTTTGAGAGCTGCATATCTTAGCATCCTGATATGGAGCTATTCTCTCCTGTTACCTTCATTAGCGGATGAGAATGGAGCAGGTGTTTAGGATGCTGGAGTGATGATATAAATTGGTATTAGTTGTCTTTGATTTGTAGAGCGAATTCTAAGGACTCTCTTTCTAGTGGCCGTGAGGAAGCGAGATGAGAAAGATCAAGAAATATGTAGGGTAGAGAGTGGGAAGATGAATGTATATGGACCCCTGCTAGGGTTTTGATGGTGGTGAAGATGGACATGCTTCTCTTCTGTTTAGTAAAATAAACTGTTGCACTGAGAAAAATTGTTTTAATATGAGATCTGCAGACCCTTGGGTTCCATTAATTATTTAAAAGATAATTATGAAAATAATTTCAAGTGACTAAGAAGATCAGGTTCATGTATGTTGTATAGCCTTCGTCATACTCCCAAGGCATAGCATAGTTTTCTGTAGTGATTTTTTTTTGCATGTGTGTGATACCATAAATCTACTGAAAATTCTATTAAGAACAGTTGATTCTACTATTTTGGAAGTGAGGGTGCTTTGTCACGATGAAATCTGCCTGTCTTATTCATGTCGGTTGCACGAATGATTTAATTTTGGCAGTATGTCAAAGCACAGTCTGTTTCCTAAATACATAAATGTTTTTTCATTTCAGCTGCTTATTCTCCCTCTTACTACTCCCACTGCCTCTTCACTTCCCCCTGCTATGTTTTCCTCTGTTGTTCTTTAGGTTGTGTTAATTCCAATTTTGGACTTTCATATTTATCGGCCTGAGAATGCTTTACAACCCTGTATGTTTGACGTTAGTATCTTAGAGGGAAATGATTTGTTCACTAGCACGAATTTTTAGGTAATGTTGGTTTCCACTGGGTGGGCTTGCAGCCTAACATGCAAGCCAGTCTGGTTGTCTTGTTTTCTTTTCTTGCTGTGAGGTATGAAGGAACCATGGCCTTTGGAAAGTCATTGCTTCCATTTCTTCAGTGGCAGATAGACTCGAACAATTATTTAAGGCGCATTACTGGATTGTTGAAGATACGGTAGGGGCAGCTATTTGTATGTATTTATTTTTGGAAAGGGGAAATTCTGCCTGTGATTTAGAGGTTCAGAGCAGAACTGGATTAACAATCAGAGGGTTAAGCTTCTGAGTGACAGAAGTATAATAGTGAGAGGTTTGTGCGGTTTCATTGAGAATGATAAGCAAACTCTCAATGTCATAAAGTGAGTTGTGACTAAAGTAAAATTTTTTTCATTTTTATTTTTTCTATAAAATTATTTTTTTACTATTACTTGGAAATCCTTTAGCCACTGTAGACGAGTTACTTCGATAGCAGAGTAAATATTACTTTTCTGTACCTTTCCTAAGCACAGGTAGCAACGCTAGGTAAATGTAGGAAACTTATTTCACTTTTGGCAAATCCACGTTTCAGTTATAAGTGTTGAAGTACACTTTGTCTTGACAGTTATCATATAAAAATGTAATTTAAACTTGGTGGGTTTTTTTTCATTATTAAATAAGATACATTGTTCAGCTATTGAACTCGATATGTAGTAATTCTAGTCCATGATTCCATTGGGAAGTATCCATGAGAGCTGCATTTCTGAGACCCACTAATAGAAATTGAATCTATTTTTGAAGTGCACTTGGGAAAAATAACAAAAAGGCAGCAGAGGAAATGCCCAAAAGAATGACAATGTGTGGAAAACACAGCTTTTTGAGAGACTGAGTGAAGAATACAGAGGTGATGTGTTTGTGGCTCAACACTTTGTGTGGGAAAGATTTCTGGTAGCCAATAGCTTTTAAATCTAATTCAGTGAAAACAATGTCAGGAAGGTGGAGGTTGAAGATCAGATGAAGACTAAAATGCAGAACACTTATTAGTGAGGATAATTCCCCACTGGTAGGGGATTGATTTGCCTAGGGACGTTGTGGAATCTGCATCATTTTGAGCCTGTCAGCACTGCTGCCTGTAAGTTCTGTTTCAGTTGTACTATATTTTTAGAAAGCTATTTGAAGCTTTTTTGATCAGCATTGTGGGAGTCTAGACCAGATGTTCTTAATATTCTTTTTTTGAGCTATAAAACCTTTTTCTTCCCCAGCAAACCCTGCTTTGCTTTTGTGTATTCAAAGCTAGCTATAGCCTGCAAATTAGGGGAATTTCTTCAAGCTTTACCAATACTACATTCCTCTCTAAGCATGTTAAGTAGTTGAGCTTAATTTAGTGTATCTCACCAGCGGTGCCATCCTTTGCATACGTTGGACAGCAACAGTTATATTGTCTTGAATATAAATTGGGTTAAAGAGAGCGTAAAGCTGCTACGTTGGTCTCTCTAAAGTAAGGAAATGGCAAAACGTCCCCAGAAAAACAGGGCAGCCTTTCCCTGCCATACATTTGCATCAAGCCTTTGTTTCAAAGTTGAGAGATGTACTGCTTCTTGGCAAAGCAATGGTAAGATTCTTTTTGTAGGTTAGATGATTTCTTTTAGGCTGTGGTTTGGAAGTAACTGAGCTGTTGCAGCTGAAAAGGTTGAGGGGAACAAAGGGGAAACAAGAAGAAACAAGGCAAAATTACCCTAGGCGGTTTTTCTAGTGTTGCCGAACTGAAATACTACTACACTTATGAATTCCCAAAATTACAAATGTTTGTGAAAATAAGAAACGTTGGGCAACTGTGAGTGTAGGTAATGCTACCAGCTCTGTGAGCAGTCATCTGTCTATTACGGAAAAGAATTATGATTTCTTTACTTTTTTTGCTTTTGTAACTAAGTGTTATTCCAAGTGTTAGGCATCAAGAAGCCTGGCCAGGGTCGGTTTATGTTTGTCTTGAATGCCTCTACTGACACAGGGACTCCACAGTTGTCAGCTGTAACAAATATTTGCAATGTGCCATTTGGGAGCCATCCCATTTATAAATTGCTCAATGCACAAATTAGTATAAACCTGATGGATTTACTGAGATTATTTGATTGTAAATCATGAAGTATCTGCATTGGAGGAACCATCTGTTAGCTTTGAGGATTTTTTTAATGATTGGTTTTAGTTTCTTTAGAAGGTTCTCCTGACCTGACTACTATTAAAATGCATAGGGAAATTGTATTGTTTTCGTAAATAGACTTGAATTGGTTACGAGTGTCCTTCATTGGCAGACCACAGTGCTTTTTGGGTCATTGGGGTATTTTTGTTGGTGGGTTGTTTTTTGTTTGTGTGGGTTTTTTGGTTTTGTTTTCCGTTTGGGGTTCCCCCCCCTCCCCCAAGTACTGATGTGGTAAGGGACTTTATGATCCAGGAAATCTGTCATATCCAATGAATCAATTTTGTTACTTGTTTTTGGTTCTTTCAGTTGCTGAGCATTCCTACAGGGGCATACCAGATAGTTTGTAAAAGAAATGGAGGCATTCAGAAGAATTAGTGAATTAAGTAGGTCTGTGTTGTCTTTTTTTTTGAAACAAAGAGGCATTGCTGGGGGGGAGGAGGGGATGTGTTATGTGTAGACTATATACACTCAGCTTGTTTTCCTTTGCCTGAGATTGCTGCCTAAGCTTTTCTTGTTCTGCCTGACAATACTTCTTTCACTTGAGTTTTTCAAATTCATTGTTTGTGTTGTGATTTAGCCAGCGTAAGCTGCCTGTGGGTGGGTTTTGTATCCTGTTGCTTGCTTAGCATAGTCCAGATTGCAAGATTTAGGTACCTGGCTTCTGTTGAAGTAAAAGGGAAGTGATTGTCATCTCTGACACTCTCAGGCATGTCAGTGACAGTAATGTTGAAAAGCTGTATATTAAAGCATACATACCTGCTTGGATTTCTATTTCCTACTCAGTTTTCATACCCAAGCAGGAAAAATAACAAGCATTTGTTTACCTCATCAATTATTCTCTTTTATCTTCAATCAGGAATAATAAGCCTGGATGTTTGCAAGCTCTCAGATGGGTGTCTGAGAGCTTGAAGGTATTTTTCAGCCTGACTTGTATTTAGATCTGTGAAAGTGCTTTATTGAAATTGATACCCTTTGTTCATGAAAAGTTACAGGAAGCAAAATCAACAGAACTTGTTTCAACCCTGTGTTGCAATGCTTTAAATATCTAAGTACAGCTATGCTACAAATACTGGTTTATTGAGCTATAAGTGTGTGCTATAGCTTTGATGGAAATGGTAGATTTGCTTAGAATTTCCATGATGCTTTTTTTCTGATGAATGGAGAGTGGGTAATTTTATGAAACTCGAAGGTTCACATTTAACAAAATAACCAGCTTTGTTCTTCAGAGTTCCTCTTCCCATGTCTTTCCTTTTCCTTCCATTTAAACCTTCCCTTTGGGCACAGCCAGCAAGTTGCTCTTTAATCAGATACTGAGATAAATAATAGCAGAACATAATCTATAATAATTTTTTTCCGAGTACATGTTCATTTAAGATCTGTGCCATCTGGATATTTTTTTTTTTATTTTCCATTGTGCATGCTTTAGAGGTAAACAAGAATTCCTCAGCTTCAGTAAAAAGAATTGCTTTACTCTGGAGTTGGAAATCCTTTCGTCTGTATTAGATAAGAGTAAACAGTAAGATTAATAGTTTTAGATTCAATACCAATCTGCTGCTATTAAAATAGGAAGTTACCTTGATTTAAGTATGTGTTAGTAATATAATTTGATAGCTTTTCACTATGGTATTTCATTTAGAAATGTTAGGTTTATCGTTGTTGAAATTCTAACTTTTAATGTGTGTGCTTATTAACAAAATCTTTATGAAAGTAAACATCTGTATACAGAAGATAGTGTTAAAAAAGGAGCTTAATGCTTTTCTGCACCTGTGAAACAAGAAAATATTCCATATACTGTCACAGATAAACACATTATTTTTTTTAAAACAGTAACACTTCTGAGTTGTCTCTTGGTTTGTTCTTTCTTAAAGCTGTTGTTTTGTCTGACTGCCAAGAATTTATTGATGATAATTCCCCTGTCATCAGTAGTCACTTTTAAACTTGAATAAACGTCTGTAGAGACAGACTTGAATGTGACACAGCAAATAACTACCTATGTGGTCTCTGAGCAGATAGTGATTACAGGGAGCTAACCTTTCTTCTTCTGACTGAGCTTACCAACAGATATATCTAAAATCTGATAGGCAAAGTTCATTAATCAGGTAGATTGGCCTGCTGGAAATGTTTTCTAGCTGCTGCTAGTGCAGGAATTACTGTGTTTGCAGGGGTTAAGAGATGGAATCTGATGCAATCCCTCCCACTTTTCCCAGCAGTTTTCATTAGACAAGTGCTCCATAGCAACAGTGAGATCACTGGAGACAGTATTTCATTGATTTCTCCCTCCCGCCCCCTTCCATTTTTGAGCCATTCTTATCACTGAAGTGCAGTTGGGTGAAAAGACAGGGTTGTTTTTTTTTTTTATGCAGAACACTTACGTGTTGTAAATAATTTGGAAAGCAGAAGTCACTTACATCTTTTGTGTTTCATGTTTCACTATGTATTTAAAGAGAGATACAGTCTTAGGGGGCTGGATAACTGTACCTGCTGTAGCTGATGTTCTTAAGTATTCTTGCATTGTTTGCTGGTCTTCTAGGGAAAAGAATAATGTAGAGCAAGACCTGAAGGAGAAAGAAGATGCCATCAAGCAGAGGACAAGTGAGGTCCAGGTAAATAAGACACACAATTATTGTTTGGACACCTGATATTGCTCCATGTGGTTCTTTAATGGCAGTGGGATTACTGAGTCTTTAGGTCACATCACTTAAGTAGTAAAAAGAAAAAAAATTGGTGGCTAAGAAAAAGAATGTACTTTGAAGTGTGTTTTCTATATGAATGTGGGTTGGTGTAGGTGTGTATATTTATATAAATGTGTGAGCTGTTAGGATATGTAGCCTGCATGGAGTTTTAAATGAAAAATATTACAAAAGAATAGATTTCCTCTTTTTCTTTCTTTTTTTTAATTGTTTTTTGGGGTTTTTTTGGTTTGTTTTTTAGGAAGGTTATCTAATGTATAATTAAAGCCAAAGACAATACTGTAGCATCGCAAATTAATAAACTTAAGTGGCTTGTATATGGGGCTGCTTCTTAAGACTCGCAGTAATTACCAGCTTGGGAGGAATGTTGCCTCAAGTGAATTTTGTCTACCATAAATGAATTTTTTAAAAAATCTGTTTGAATTTTATGTAAAAGGATGACATTGAATTTCCAGAATATTGGAAAATTTAAATTTTGCAAGTGTTTTACAGGGATGAAAAATTATACAGTCAGCATCAGTGTTCAGGGTGCTAACAGTCTAGCCAAGCTCTGAATCAAATGCTGCAAAGCAATATTTCAATTAAATTTTAAGCTGCAAAAGCAGCTGGTGTTGCTGCTCTAAGAAAAAAAACCTTCAGTGTTATATCTGATTACTTTACATTTATTTCTACATTTATTTTAGGAATCTTTATTTTAAATAATCTTTATTTGATTAAGAGCAAATAATGCAAGATTTCTGCATTTTGCTTTATGTTGGGCAGAAGAAGAGTTGGTGTGTTACACCAGTTGTGAATTTTGTGCTTGGCTATTTAATATCCTTAGAGCCTGGATGATAATAATGTGACCTTTCAGAAGATAATCAGATGCTGGCCTGTATGTCAGGATGGCAGCTAGATTCAGCAGCTGCAGGAATGCATGCAGAAGTTGCCCATGTCTGTCATTCTGTCCATGCACGCAGCAGTCTCTCTGCTCTCCCTCCCCACTCTGCAGATTGCCTTTTCACACTATTAAAAATTCTTAGGGGTATTCCTGGTTTTGTACATAGGATGATTTTGTTGGTGTGTTCTGGAATCTGTGTGTGTGCATGTGAAGGTTGAGTTCTCTGGTGCCTTTGCACAAAAGGTATATAAAGCTAAATAAAAACCTTAAATCTATAGTATTAGTGCCATCTGCATGGGTTTAGTATTTTATAGTCAGCAGCATCACAGAATCAGTTTAAGTCGTATCTAGAGCAGTAATGTTGGAAGCAACTGTCTCTGGTCTTTAACCTCTTAGTGATCACACCAGCTATTTGTCCCTTGTTAAATACAGAGTTCTGTCAGTCTGCGGAGATGGAACAGTCTATTACCGGCTTGCCAGACAAACAGAAACCATCAGGATCAAATAGGAAATGGCTGCAGCATTTGAGCTGGTGGCCCTTTATCTTGGGCCCTTTCTGGCTCCTGAATGTTGGAGGAGCTGCATGTTTCAGGAAACTTTCTAGAACTTCAGAGAATAGTGGTGACAGACTAATATGCTTTTTTTTTCTTCTGGTTTTATTCTAAAGGTGGCATTTCTAAAGATGATGTACAAAACCAGTGTGTTCTAATCTGCCACCTTGGATCAAGCTAGTTCCATGGCATCCCACTCCAGAGTTTCTACAGAATTACTACTACAAGTCATGATCTCAAATACAGCTGTGGTCTGTGATGGATCAAACTGATTTGTAGAGGGGGAGGGAAAGAATTACAAGGGTTTTTTTCTCATATAAAATAATTTATATACTATGTAAATAATAATAATAAAGACAGGAAAAGTGTTGGAGGAAGACATAGCATACTGATGGGTTTTAATGGGCGTATTAAAATATCAGCTCTTTAGTAGCAAAGGTTAAGGGCTGTTTTTTCTTAAAGTTACAGGCATAGCAACAAAGTTCAAGCCACTTCTAAGGCATCGTTGCCTTAACTTTGTGATTGGATTAGCATTTTCCTATAAATAGGGAAGTAACAAAACTCTGATACAAAGTGTTGCACTTGGCAGTAGAGAACTTTGTCTTACAGAGTTAACGTGTAACTAAAACATTAAGTTTTGAGCAGGTGGCATCTGAAAATGCCCTTACCTGGCTGTCCGCTTGCACCCTCATCGCCAGCCTGATGCAGACACAGGTGTTGGAGCACAGTGTGCTTCAGCAGCTAGATGCTGCCTCAAGCAGTGGGCTTTTGAACACATTCACAAGGCTGTCATCTTCTGTCTAGCACTTCACATGTACAAGCATGGTTTGTCAGTCTACCTGATAAGAAAAGAAAAGCAATCCTCCTGGCTTTCCCAGCAGTTACATGGCCCCTAGAATTTTATTGACATGAAGTCAAGAAGGTCTGTATTTTGGTTTTCAGTGGACCGCTGAAACTTTGTAAAGAAATTTTTAGAACAAATGCACGTAAGTCCTGAACAAAGCATAATATTTTTTGTAACCACTGGGGGAGAAATGTCACTGCATTTGAGATGCTGCTTCAGATAAGGGGTGGGGGTGGGTGGGGTGGGGGGGAGTGAAATATATTTAGGGACTGTAGCCTTCTAAGCAGGGCAGAATGTTTCTGGCCTTCTAGCCTTTTGATCTCCTTGTTGCCCTGAGTTTTCTTAAACAGATTTATGCCCTGAGTATTCTACTCAGCATTGGATTTTCTCTGTTCTTTGTTTATTGCAGTATACCAAAGCCATTAGAAACTCAGTGAAGTTTTAACTTTTCTGTGCGCTTTCAGGCTTAACAGTTCTTAGCACATGCATTGTTTGGTGAAGGACAGACTGGCAAGCTATTGAATCCGTTGCCTGTCTGTGCAAATACAGATCTCTGGACTTTCCTTGGCCTATGCTACATGAGCATGGAGAGTTACAATGTTGTAAATGTAATACAAGGATTACAATTACCGTAAAAATGCTAGTTTGTACCACCTCAAATATGTTAGTGGTTTTCATATAGCAACTCATTCAGTGCTTGAACTTTAAGATGCTGCTTCTCTGCTGAGGGTGTTCTTTGAAATCAAAGCTTAATTGGAGCCTGGTTTACTTCATGAAGATGTATGCCCAGTTCTGTGCATTGTATCTACTCTGACCTTTAATTTTGGAGTGGTTATGTGAACATGTTTAGTTTTTTGTTTTGGTTGGGTTTTTTTCCTTCTTTTCTCTTCTGGGAGCCATCAGGCTTAGTCAGATCTCTTTAGTGATCCTCTAGTGCCTAGGACAGACATTGGTATTCAAGGAACAGCAGCAAGAGTGGAGGTGATCTATATTTAGCTTGTGTGTGAATTTTTGCTTCCTTTTGGAGAAAGGAGACTGAAATCTCTTTAAGCTGTTAGTTTTTCCCCCATTTCTTTTGCTGAGTGTCAGCTGATACTTGCTTTTCAAAGCGATGTAAAAAATGAATGGATCAAGAGTGTCCCAATTATCCAAGTCAGTAGATGCTGGAAGGGCTTTTCGTGTGCACACGGTTTGTCTTTCATAGATTAGAAATAGCCAGTAATTCACCTAGTCTGGCTGCTGTACATCACTCATACTCTTTAATGAACTTCAAATTTGATTTGGGGATTTTTGTGGGGATGTTTCAGTGTTTTGTTTGGGGTTCTTTTGGGGGTGTGTGTGTTTTATTTATTCATAAAAGCATCTATGTTTCTTTTCTTGTTAATGTTTTCTTTGTTGTTTTTCTCCTGTTTGCTTCCTAGTTGTCTTGAGGTTACCTGTTTCCCTAGCATCTATACTGCTGCACCGTATACCTTTGTATTTTGGTCTGGCTTTTTTGTCCTGATTAACCAGAGGTGTTAGCACACATGGATAAGTGATCTCCCTCACCAAAAAAAACCCCAACCAAACAAAACGCCTCTAAAAAAAGGCAACAGAGTCTTAGCTTAGAACAGTGCATGAATGTATGGTCTAATCAGAAATTCGTGTCTGCTTGTTTTCTTATCATCTGTAATTTTCTTTTATCCCTGTTTGTCTTTTACTGTTCATGATTCTTCCTTCATTACCATATTTTCCCAGAAAGGCTGCAATCTTCTCTTTTCATCTAGTACTTTCCTGTATTATTAAGCCCTTTTGATCTCCCTGTGTTATCTCTTCCTCTTGACTTTGACAATTCTTTCTTCTTCCTAAATTCTTTCTTGACTTTTTTTTATGTTATCTCTGGAGTTTGTTGAGGTATAACCATTCTTCTTGCTCAGAAATGAACTAATTTACTATATGATGCTACTTAATGAACTTAGAATGCAAGATACATACTTACTGTTCTTTCATAAATTAAGAGATGCAGTAGTGTTGTGTATGGAATGTGCATTTTTTTACCAGTACTGTTAAATGGAAAATAAGTTTTTGACTGAATTTTGCAAAACCAGAGGCAGGGATGCTCTAGAAGGGGGTGCATGTGGGGTAATAATGCACTGGTTGGTTCTTTACCGTGTTGCTAAAACAAGTTCCTATTTTTGGCCATGTGTTTTTGGAGGGGGAAGAAGCAGAATAAATAATTTCTATCATTAAGGAACTCAGTAAAACATATTGCTAAAAAGGAGAGAGACAATGTAACAGCCTGAATAAAGATGACTTGTAAATTCAAAATGAAACTCTGGCCTTCCTGTAAAACAGTTAATCTCTGTGTTGATACACGATCTTCAATATTTCGGGTCTCTTGTTTCGATGCACCATCTTCAATATTTCAGTGAGATTATTTTTACTAAAGAAAAAGTAAACAACCTCATTATTTTAATGTCTTAGAATTAGAATTTGAGGTTACTTACCTGTCTGACATGTTATAAATGCTGGCTTTTGAAAGGTAATTTGTTGATACTCTGAAATCTGAATTAGTACCACAGCTTATACTGTGGGATTTAGGAGTTAAGAGGAGAGGGGGAACAAATGCAAAGCTAATCTGTTTTATTACAGGATCTACAAGATGAAGTAAAGCGGGAGAGCAGTAATCTGCAAAAGCTGCAAGCTCAGAAACAGGAAGCACAAGAAACCCTTAATGATCTCGATGAGCAGAAGGCCAAATTGGAAGAACAACTGAATGATATCAGGCAGAAGTGTGCAGAGGAGGCCCATTTGGTAAGGTCTAGTGTCTAAGGCCCTGGGAAGAGTAAATGCCTCATTTTAAAGAATGCAGCCCTGCAATATTACAGTTGCTGGGGCAAGAGAAAAAGACTTTAACAAATAAACAGCCTAAGTGTCAAGATTTTTGTGACCATAATACTATAGGAAATACGTCACTCATTTCAGTGACCTGATTCAGTACCAGTGTGTCAACAAATATACAGATATACTTGCAAAAAAATAAGGTCAAGTGCAAACAAATAAGGCAAAACTATAATGCAATAAGTGTAATTAGCACTAATTAGTGGGACTGATTTCTTAGTCATTAAAAAAAATCTTACGGTTATGTAGATTTAAATATCTGAGCTGGTCAGGAAAACAGCTAGAATACTATGATCTTAATGACACTAGTAGGGCATTAATGTTTCCTTCAGGTATGATTTATAATCTCTCCAATAGCTATGAGGTTTTTACTTTTTCTGATCATAAATAATAGTATTTGGGTGTGTTTGGACGTGTGTTTGGTTTGGGTTTTTTATTTGGCTTTGAAGTATTGTTCGTGCTTTAGATTGCCATGCTGAAGGCTGAAATAACAAGCCAGGAATCAAAGATTTCAGCATATGAAGATGAACTGACCAAAGCTCAAGAGGAGCTGAGTCGCCTGCAGCAAGAAACTGCAGAGCTCGAGCATTGCATAGAGTCTGGGAAAGCACAGCTGGGACCTCTTCAGCAACATCTGCAGGATTCACAACAGGAAATCAATTCAGTAAGGCAATGTGAAAGACCCCCCCGAAAGGTTTTGGGTTTTTTTTTTAGCTGACAACCTTTAGTGTGGTTTTTCTTAAGGGGAAGGCGTTGTTTTCTTTTTTCTTCACTGTTTGCTCATGGCTTTAGCTGCTTACACATGTGTTCTGTGCTAGCAGCTGTTAGGATTCTTAGAGGCTGACTCAAGTCACTCAAGATACTTCATGATTTTTCTCTGTGTTGTTAATAAAAAGGGATTAATTTATTATATTTCATAAATAATTTATCTTAATGTAATGAATGAAAAATGGATAACGCAGGTTTAAATTCTCTGTGTCCAGTAGTTATTTAAGCTTTCTTCCTCAGCTGTGGCCTGAGGCATGCTCTCACTTTTCTTTAATTGATGTGAATTGGTATAAAATTGCTAATATCATTTACTTAGTGTATTGCTGAAGGGGGAAAGTAAGGTGAATGTAAGAATAAATTGGGCTGAGACTAGATACTGAGAAGCAGGGAGGTGGCTGCACTGGTTTTTAAGCATCGTGCTTTGAAACATCTGCTGTTGTTTTAAAGGAATACTTTCAGCTCCTGTTGTAATCAGTGATTATTACTTCAGTGATGCGTTAGCTTGTATACCCTTTCCTCATCATTCTTCCCCTTCTCTGACTTGCCAGCTGTCTATTAGTCAGTCACATCTTTATCAAGTTAAAACAACATGAAAATCCTTCCCATTAACTTTGAACGCCAGAAATGGCTGGCTTTTGGGTTGGTCATTTCACACAGTTACTATCTGTAACTTGTTAACATTTGTTTATTTTTCTCTTAAGACTTCCGCTGCTAGTGTTCATGCAAGAACACTTCTGTTGAGCCTTATAACGTATTTGTAACTTTTACATTTGGCTTTGAGGTTTAGAAACTTAGAAGTAAATAAATGGATTTTCCATCGTTTCGTCACAGGTAGAGAGAAGCTTGTGCTGTTTCATTATTAATGTACTTGCAGTGAACAGATTCGAGGCTGATAATAGAAGTGGTTATGTTTGACTGTACTACAAACATATATTTTTTTTGATAGATTTTATATCAGTACTCCTGATTTTATTGCTCTTGGCTCACAACAGTAGGTGCTTTGGTGCTTTAGGCAAGATTATCTAATGGTTGGTCTGAGGTCAGTGTATTTGAAAGACACCTGGTGGTGTCTTTGCCACCACCTGATTTGTGACATGTACAAGGCAATGAAAACTCTTATTACGTGATTGACCTAGCAGAAGTTGGTGGGATTTAGACACCTGAATACCTGAACTATGTTTATCCTTCTGCATAATCTGCCAAATCCAGTAATTTCTTCGTAACTGGCAGGCTGGTTGTAAATGTTTGTTGTGAGGCACTGCACTAAGCATATTGCTGAAATAATAGCATGTGAATGTAACTGCTTAGGAAGATATACTGTGGGTTTTGTAGACTTCAAAAGTCATGTGGGAAAAGGTAATGAATTTGTGATTTTCCTTCTTGGAAGATGAGAATTCTGATAAAGTGGCCTTTTTAGTTTAGAGTTTAAGGCAATTGCAAATACATAATTTAAAAAAACAAACAAACAAAACCAAAAAACAACCACGCCAAACAAAACTAAACAAACAACCCCCCCTGAAAGCTTTGCAGCTCTTCTTCTGAGTTTGAGTAGAAATAAAGCAACAAGTCTGGATGTTGCCAGGGATGCAGTCTACTTCCTTGACATGAGAAGGTTCTCAGGTCTGTCCTTCAACCACATTGCACCTCTTCTAAATCAGACTTGTGCTTATCTGTCATATTTTACCCTTTGATTGAAACAACATGGGGTTTATTGTCTTTGCCTTTGAAAGGAAGAATTTAAGACATACATCTTCCATCTTATATTTAAGAGGGACTGGTCATATAATAGCTTCTCTGTGCTGCCATACTGATGCATATACATTATTTTTGTTTACAGGTGCAGACGAAACTTCTTGAGCTGAAAGAACTGGAAAATAATCAATTTAGTTGGCACTCTCAGCCACATAATACACTTGTTAATGGAACTGTGGATCATTCTAGTCTTAGCAACAGCAGTAGTGAAACTGCTAACCTTAATGAGAATGCTGAAAGTATAGCAGAAGATGAACAAATAAGCAGTGTGTCTCCAGTGAGTAGTGTTTTCTCTGCTTGATCATGATGCAGTGCAGCTGTGAAGCTGAAGATTGATTGTTTTTAAACACTTGCACAAGTGAAATTTCAGGGGGGTGATCTAAGGGACTGTGTTTCTGCAATCTGAAAGTTGATAAGCAGAAAAGGAGTCAATTTTAGCTTGGCTGGAAAGTATCAATAGAAATTTTTATGTATTTGTTTCCAAAGTAAAATACCATAAACAGAATAGTAGAATTAACATTAAGGGAGAACAGTTGTCTCCAGCTGGTGCAACAAGATGGAATAAGCAATAGTACTAAAAATCTAAAGCTGTCTTGCCTCACATGTCCCTCCTTATGTCCCAGTAGATTCTTGATGTCTTGAGGTTTTTTGGTGTGTTCCATAATAAGTATGAACCTCTTGAAGTATCCCTCAGTATATTTTTTTTAGCTATTTAATACTTAACAGAAGACTACACAATATAATTTTTATTTATTTATGGTGAATTCCTTTTATCCTTATGTAGATGAGGAATAGTCCTGAAACAACAGCCTCTGTTGTAAAAGAGGAGAAAGAGACCCCAGCTGCAACAATTACCAAAAAAGTGAGTTTATTCAGATTTGGGGGAGGAAAAAGTACATTAAAAAAATCCCGGTTAAACTGTTTCAGGCTTGCACCATGGACAGAAAAGAACAGAGAAATAAAATTGTCACTACTTACTTTATTTAGTGTGATGTCACAAAAACATTTCATCTCATATAGTAGACAAGTAGTTGTTGAGAAATATTTTGGATCTCCATTGATGAATTATGTAGAATTCTAGCTGTCTCTTTTTTTCAGCTTTAAGAAACTACTAAATGGTAATACAAGATGACATAAGTGTGTTTTATCCTGTATGTCTTTAAAAATTTAATACCTTTCTCTACTTCTTTCGCATTGCCCAGGAAGATCCATTTGATGCTGAATCTCATCCATTGCCTGATCTAGTTTCTGAAGCCAACTTAGAGTTCTTCCAGTCTGACCCTTTTGTTGGCAGTAAGTAAACTTCTAAGTGCAGATTTGCAGAAACAGGTCTTATATAAACACATCTCGGGCTAATCTTCACCTTGGAACTGCTCTTTATAGAATAAATGTGAAGATGTTTGAGTGACAGGAGTGTGGAGCCAGTAGCATTACAAAAATAGACGTGATAGAAATGAGAGTTCCAGGGTGGTTCTCCTTCCTTCATGTGGAGTTTCTAATTAGCTGTGAAAATTACACCTTTCCCTCACTGCTTTGCCTAAGAACTTATATTATCTCCCTCCTCGTTTGCATTTTGGCCTTAAAGGTGTGGACAAACTTGTGATACATGTGGTGCCACTGATCTAATTTGCAGCACAGATCCACGAATGGATCAACTGAGGGTTCAGTGAGCTGTGGTGTGGGGAGGGTGTGGGTGGCTGAGAATGAATGGCTGTGGCCTACTTGTGGTGAGTTTGGCACTCAGAAAAAGGTAATGTGGAGCTGCTCCATCTGTTCGTCTTGTGCAAGTGCTATGCTTTATTTTAAGAACTTGCTACTTATGACTGCTGTTGCTCTGCTTTTATTTTTTTCTTTTATGTTGGAAGAAGTGATCTGTCTATATGGAGGCACTTGGAGAAAGGGAGTTAATTTGAATTAACTGGTGAAGCAGGTGTTCTCAACCACATATGATTTCACATGCTTTCAGAATTGACATGGTCTTATCAATTTACTCATATCACTTTGAAAGGAAAATAAGCTAAATTTGTTTCAGATCCCTTGGCTTCTGGAAGAATGTCAGTGCCAATTTAATACTTCTGATGAATAAATTAAACTAATTTAAAACAGCTTGAGTGTTTCTGTGTAGATATTGCTTTGTTTATATTGAAGTGGTCCTACTTACAGCACATGACAAGGCCTTTCAGAGGTGAAGGGTATGTCTGTTAACCTTTTGGGCTTTGTGTGCTCTGTGTGTTCAGGGGTAGATACCTACAGCCAAGAGACAGTGTATCTGTGTCTATCAGATGCAGATGAGGGACTAGAACTGATGCCATTGGGACCATGCATCCAGTCCAGAAATGAGCACTTAGGAGCTACTATCCATGGCACCTATGAGAATTAATCAAAACTGGGCTATGCTTCTATCCATGGTTAGCCTGGATTATTGTGGTGATAAATACTGCATAATGTGGGTGTTTACAAGCCAACAGAAATGCATCTTTGAGATGGCTGCTTTTGTGTGTATTTGGTGATGGTAATGAGCTACTTAAAGGATATTTGCTTTGTCCGATACTAGCTCTTGTAGTTCCACTGAAAATAGGGAAGGTGTTCCTCAGAGACAGTTGTTTAAATTCTAGCTCTAGAAATGAGGTTGTATCCAAAAGACCTCAACTGATAATGCTTCATGACAAGTAACTTTTTTTTTTTTTTTTTTTTTTTTAAACAAACAAACAGGTGATCCCTTCAAAGATGATCCTTTTGGGAAAATTGGTAAGTGGCTTTTTAATTTCTAATGTGTTTGTTCTTCTAAATGATTTTTAGTAGAAGAGTATGTGGGGGGAAAGTGTCACCACGTTCAGCATAAAAAAGGTGGACGTGACCCAAAAAGTCACCATAGGATAGACAGATGTATGGCAGTATCAGCTGGCTACTTATGTTAAAGCTTTTCAGAGAAACCCATTGCCAATGAGCTTCTCTCTTGCTGTTGGAAGTATCCTTAGCTGGGATTTAAGTATGTGACAGTGGTGAACATTTTTTGTTCACTTTGCTGCCTTTTTTGTATGTAAAGAACTGGGAGTGTACTCATTTAAAAGCTCTTAACTTCTCAGCTTTCTTTAGAACTAAGTACTGAAAAAGGTGGGAAGTCTTTATTTAGACTGGCTGTATAGGCAATGTCATTGCATTATTCGCTTGGTCCTGGATGGAGTTAACTGGTGACAAAAAAGCAAAATGGCCACTTGGAATGCTATATTAAAACAGTGAAGAAGAGAAAGGTAGGGGAGTTCTGAGAAGCATTAGGTTTTGTAAAATGCTTCATTTTTAGGGGGCTTGGTTAAAGAACTTAGATGCTCAGGTGACTGGAACTGAACCACTGGCACAATTCAAAGTTTTCATGATGTGCAGAAGATGTTGGCTTGTCTAATGTTTTGAATCACAGAATACAAATTATTTACAGATTAATTTTGTACGTCAGAGATCCTTGGTCTTAAATGTGTCACCTTGCAGTATGAAAAAAAGCAATATATTGTTTAGGTTTTAAGATATCAAGCTCATTAAAGCTAGGGGAAATATTAATGGTATGTTTACTTTTTAGATCCCTTTGGTGGTGATCCCTTCAAAGGTTCAGATCCTTTTGCAGCTGACTGTTTTTTCAAACAATCCTCCACTGATCCTTTTGTGACTGCTGGCATTGATCCATTTAGCAGTGCAGACAACAGTAATAATACCACAGTAAGTTTGGTAGCACACCTTTTAATTCCTTATATTATGTGGACAAACTATTTTGTACATTTGGAATGCCTTGAAAAGCTGATATTTAGAAATCATATAGATAAAAGGTTGTCTCCTGCGTCATGGTGCTATCTTGTCTTTTTTGTGTCTTATTTACTAGAAATAGTCAAAGATTAAATAGAAGTAAAATAAAAACATTTTTAAAATGTGTCAGTGTGGAGTTTCATTGCTCCACAGGTAAGAACATTTGAGAATAATGAACTAAGCTCTGTTGATAGCTGGTGGAACTTACTAAAAGTTGAAAGAAACCAAAGATTAATCTTACCAAGTTTTGTTGAGGCTTGATTTTTGCCTCTAGGGCTTATAGGATCAATAAGTATGTTGTGTATCTTATCTCAAATCTGATGTGGTATGGGGGTTCCCCCCTGAAAAGTCAAATTGTTCTGTAGGTGTATGTTCAGGTTTTGCTGTGCTTTTTTAAGAAGTCATTGATGCCCATTCATAACACAGAGATTCTTACTGAATTCACTTTTTTCAAGTGTACTTCAATGTAACTTCTAGCTGTTCACATTGCAACTGAGCAGTTACTGATCAGTCTTGAGCCTAAAATAAGGTAGGGTTGGGCATGAAGCCTTCTCTCATATAGGATAGAACTTGATCAAGATGAAGTAATTTTTAGGGCTGATAGACAAATGATCTAAGAAGCTGAAATTCTTCATGCCATAAGTTTGTTTCCATCCTTTTGCCATCTCCTTTCCTTCTCAGTGCTGCTTTTGTTCATGCCTCACTTCCAATTTTGTGTGTGTATAAAACGTGTGTATACATGTATAAAAATTAAAGATACATGGGGGATTAGGAAGCAAGTTAAGTGGCTGTGGAATGCCTGAAGCGAACCCACAAACTGAAGCCAAGATCGTGAGAAATCTCTGCACCTAACAGTGGTGGTTGTGTCCTTCTGTGTGATGTGCACATCATGCAGGCCTCAAGGTCATATTACACATCACAGCCAGTACCTCCAATCTTAAACATTACTTTTCTACAATCTTCAGTACTTAGCACACTATCCTTTTCCAAGTCTTGATATATTCTAATATGACCAATTCTTGGTCATATTGCAGTCTGATAATAAGAGAAGTCAGAAGGGGGGGGGGGGGGGGGGGGGCGCGGGGAAGAGTGAGGGGCATGGTCAGAGCTGTGGTGTAGGATTAGCAGTAGATTCTTGAGAGATTCTTGATTGCTGAACTGGAATTCTGTATTCATCCTAAATGCTTTGTGATTATGTCTTCATGAAGATGGCTCTGGTTGTAGAAATCTGAGACCAAAATGAATGGTAGATATTCTGAAATTTTGCATTAGTTGTTACCAAGTATATTGCACATATTGTACCTTTTTTTTCCATCCTTTGAAAGCATTAATCACTGTTTTGAGGAGGATTTTCTGTTAATGGACTCTTTTACTGATGCTGATAAAAGCTACTTCCAAAATATTTTATCTTAAAACTTTTACACTAAAATAAGTTGTGATTATATTCTTAGAATGAGGACTCTTCTAAGCTGAAAAACACATTTCACTCCAAAGGAATTTTTAATTTTAGACAGAGACATCAAAGAAGAATGACCCTTTTGCTCCTGGTGGAACAACTGTTACTACATCAAGTGATCCAGGTAAAAGTAAATTATACACATCAGGCTTCTTGGGTTATATTTTTATTTGCTCTTGCTTACTTGTGTTTCTAGTCTTCTTTTTTAACTGAATTTGCAATGGAGCATTTTTGGGGGCTTCCTGCATTTTATTAATTTTCTTATAAAGTATGACATAAGTTTGCAAGGGGCTGTTTTTAGAAAACAAAACTGTCTTATCTGTAGTGCATATCACTGAAGACTGATTCCACAGATATGTTCCTCTGCCTTGCCTAAAACTGGTATAATATCGTGATCTGAGTGTTATGACTATCTGAGTGGTTTGTACGGCTTCCCATTAGAATTATCTTTAGAAATTCCACGTTACTTTCTAAGTAACATACAAGATACTTTGTACTACAAGAGGAGATGTGGGATAGAATAACTACTTTGTCAAGAACATTTACTGTTAAAGTTTGTGATGACCCTCTCTTATCTGAGGGCTAAAGGTGCGTTAAGGAAGACTGATCTCCCATTTTTCCCCAAGTTGCACTGATAAGTGGTAATCCAAAACATGAATGCATGCGTGATTTCGTATTGTAAACCTGTTCAGTTTGATTGTAGGGGAAAAAAATGCTGTTTTCTAGGATGTAGAAGCGAGCATTGGCTAAAGACAGTGCATTCCTTACTTTACAGTAGAATAGCAGGTTTTACATATTTTGAGGCACAGAAGAATGACAGGGTACTGTTGAATTAGACTGAGAAGATAGGAGGTTTAGATACTTCATTCCATAAGTGGGCATACAGTCAGAGGTGAGCTGTTGTTCGTGTTCATGTATACGTCTGCATATGTATATTTATGGGTGTATGCACACAAAAAATACCTCTGTGTGTATACATGCATGTATTTCAGCAGAACATCCAGTAGTATGGTTATGTGATTACTTTCAGTGGAATGTAACTTTTTTTCATGTAGGAAATTAGAATACCAGTATTTCTTCTGAGTTGCTCCCTGTTCAGGAGAACTATTATTCTTAATAGGTAGTTAACAGTTTAAGAGTTTTTGTAACAGCTACTTACTAACTTGAAGCGCCCACCTCAGAATATTTCACTTGAATTAGTCTATGCTGCAAAATATGTAACAGCCACTTTTCTTGTTGTGGGATTTTTTTCAGTCTCTTTCATATTTAACTTTTCATTCTCTTTGCTTGATTTGTATGTCTATTTAGCTACAGACCCTTTTGCCTCTCTGTTTGGAAACGAATCCTTTGGAAGTGGCTTTGCTGACTTCAGCGTGCTGTCAAAGGTAATGTGAAGCTACGGCTACTCATAGAAAATGCATGAAACTCTGCAGTGACGAGACATAGCTTACTCTCTCTAGCAACAGTTTCATTATGGTTTTGCCACTATAAAAGAATTACAATGGCTGACTTGCTTGAAAAAAGAGTGTTTATAGTAAATTATCCTGCAATTCCACTGTGAAGAATGCAATGTAATTCTTCTGGCTTTACAAGTATTTTCTCTATATTTGAAGTGATATTATAATTATTGTTATTTTTTTAATTTGCTGAGTTTAACAGCAAAAGTATGACTTTTGCGTGTTTAACTACACTTGACTTTATATTGCTGTACACACTAACCATTCCTGACTTTTCTTTATTTTCAAGTCTCCTGGAATATGTGGATGATAATGTGTAAAACCAAACAAGATTGTTTTCTTTTTGTCGTAGTCCAGATTTTCAGTTCTAGATAAATACTGCACTGTTGAAAAAGGAAAGTATAACAGAATTGTACTGAAAACGTTTATGTTGCTGTTTTCTTTGTTGAAGGCCAACAATGAAGATCCCTTTAGCTCTTCCACATCAGGTTCTGTCAACCATGTGATCATAACTAAAAACCTATTTGAGGAACCACCAGCTAAAAATGAGGATGTTCCTCCTGCGTTGCCCCCTAAAACAGGAACTCCCACAAGGCCCTGTCCACCACCACCTGGTAAGAGCTGATACTGAGATGTTGTTAACTGTTAGCTGCTTCAATATTGGCAGCGAGACAATAATTATGAGGGGATGGTGAAGCATCTGAATTTAGGATTGAATGAGCAAAATGTGAAACAAGTCTGTTCCTGTTCCTGAGCTGGTTTCCTCAGAGTTAAATTTTGCATAATGTTTGGGATTGTAGGTTTTTTGAAGAGCGAAAGGATTTAGAAAACGGGGAAAAAATAGAGATATTACTACAAGTATCTGCAAGAACATAGCATGGCTGCAGATTGAATGGTCGCTCATGTTATACACTGTGAATCTTGCATTAAGTTATGCTTACAGTGTGTTTTATCCACTGCAAAACTTCTGATTTTAATGCAAAATGAATTAAGTAGGGGTAAATGACTGTCTTGGGTTTTCAAATTAACTTTTTACAGGTGGCCTTGCCAGAGGTCTGTAGTAGTAAACCTGGCACAGGAAACCTGAGTTTACTACTAATACATTGGCTGTATTCTGTTCAGTGATAGCAGGGTCCTCTGGCCTACTCTGTGAGACAAACCATTCTGCTTTCCAGAAAAGGCCATGGTTATCAAAGATAACACCACCTTCTTGCAGTTGCAACAAGCCCATGTACAACAGACTCCTTACTCTCAGGGTTTTCTTTTGCATAGATTTGAAATTATATTATTAGTATTCCTTTTTAAGGTTCTGTCCTTTGTTTCATTTTCTTTAAAAACTATTGCATCATTTTTTTCCACTACTATGCTATATGGATGAAACAGGGTGTCTGGAAGACTGTAGTGTGAAACTTAAACATGTATTCTTTTTTTTTCTTTTTTTTTTCCTTCTCAAAAGAGGAACAGTATAGGAGTATTAAAATTTAGTATTAAACTCAGCTGTTCAGTTTCTAATGTTGGTGTGAGATCTGGTTCATGCTTATGCCTTGCAATTAATTGGTTTCATTGTAAACAAAATTAAAACAGGTGACGTGACAAGTGATGATAAATTGAATCATAGAATCATTTAGGTTGGAAAAGACCTTTGAGATCATCAAGTGCAACCATTAACTCAGGACTGAATGTTTGATAGTGTTTCCTCTTATTGTGGTCCTTATTTAAAACAAAAAGAGGATTTCTGACTTCATGGTATGGGAGTGGCTATGATGTGGTGTACAGATCCATTTTTAGAATATGTGGATTCTAAAGCTTCTAGTGGTGGGACAACAGCAACCTTATCAATAGATAACTAGAGAGAAGTAGCCTGTTTTGATTGGCACATACTAAATATGATACTGTGGTTATCTCAATAACCATTCCCAACAAACTTTTCCTAATGGAAATAAAAAATGGAGATACTTAAGTGTTTTTGGTTTTAATTACTGCCTTGGTGTGATTCAAAACATTTATTTTTCAAATAAATGCCCCAATATCTTTCTCTTAATTCTTCACACTGCTGGAAAGCGTGCAGAAGGGCTATTTACTTGCTTCTGAAATCCCTTTCCTGTCTAAATACTTATAAACACCCCCATTTCATGAAAAATATCACCAAAAAATGGGCAGATTTGGAGACTGTTTTGTATTCTTACAATTATTAAGCCTTCCCATGCAGAAATAAAATTCCCAGGATGTCATATGGAGCTGCTTCTCCCACATTATTCAAGAAACAGACATACATTGTTTGCCACTATTAGAACATGATCAGTGAGTGAGAGCTGTCATAGCAAGCTTACCTGGGAAGTGTGCAAGTAAATCGTATATTCCTGAGGGAGTATTCTCTAAATCATTGTCAAATTAGAATCTCTTTTGGTCTATGGAAGAATTTTTAGACTAACTTGCAACAGTCATATGTAAAATAAGAAGCACTTGAGTTAGATTCTGCAGTTTTAATGTAAAATGGCAACAGAAGCACCTGCTGAACCTGCTAGTTGAATGCAAGAAACTGCAATGAAACCTTTTCTGTAAGCAGTAACATATGGAGAGAATGGTGGGATGAAATTCATCTCAACTGTTCTTGGAAGAATTTGGGTTAATGTCCTGAAAGGTGTTGAAAGCTGACTGGGGTTAAGCTGAAAAAAGAACAAGATAACTGGGGGCTTTTGCCTGATTCTGTTACATATGCGACTACTTAGGCAAGGATTAACAAAATAGTTAAACTTGTGATTGCTTGTTATCATACTCCTTTGTTCTGTTAGTTTAAAAACTATAGAGATTCCAGCTGTTAGCATAGTGAGGGGACACAGTGTTTTAAGGACTTACAAATATATTTCTAGTCTCTGAATGGAATTGTGTTAACTTGATCCAAACAAATATGATAAAAGAGCATTGTTGGAATGATCACTGGCAGTTGATAAGCAGAAGAAAAAAATACTGTGCTGATAGAATAGGGGCTCAAAACTGTTAGAAATCCCTTCCCAAAATAACTAGTATTTTCAGTATTCCTTAGAATTAGTATATTCAAGAACTGTGTTCTTGAACCATTAACATATGTGTGTTCCTTTTCACCTGATTACCCTTTAAGAAACCGGACCATGCCCTGATTTTTTTAAATTGGCAACCCTTCCTCTGAAGTCATTGCAGCTCCACTAAGTTCACTAGAAGAGGTTGCATTCCAAGTAGCTTTTGAATTTGTTTTTTTTTGGCATGTTATTACCTGCTATCTTAAATTCATTTTAAATTCATTTTAATCTAAGGGAAAAGACCTATCAATCAAATAGACTCTTCAGATTCCTTTAAACCGAGCGATCCATTTCAGCCTTTCCCTACCCCAGACATTCCCAAAGAACAAGAAGCAGATCTATTCTGTGATCCATTTGCTCCCACCAGCATCAGTAAAGAGGCTGACCCCAACAATTTTGCAAACTTCAGTACTGTGAGTAAACACTTTTTACATTTGTTTCAGTATAATGACAGCTTTGAATTGTTCACACTGAAGCCTTCAGTCTAATTTAAAATATTAAAACATATCCCATGTACAAAAGGGATCTTGCTTCCAGTTGAAACAGTATTTACAGCTGAGGCTGTCCTAAAACAAAATACTGCAAAATGTTGTAGTTTAATGTTTAAATTGCATTGGTTTTGTGAGTGTTTTCATGGAGGCCTCCTAGCTTTTAGACAATAGGACTTCTAAAATATCTGTGTTCTAGGGTTTATCCGTTTTCTTAAAGCATGCAGCAGATTTAAATTGTGCATCTAAAACAAGAACACTGATAACAATCCAATTAAAAATAAACTAAAAGGTGTGAGTTTAATTTAGCTGTCACTGAACTGTTTGGTCATAATTTTAATGTACTGAAATATTGATAAACAGCCTCATAACAGTGTAAGTTAATGAAATATAATTTGGTGAAGTTTTGAATGGCTAGTAAATTCCAAACTTATGTACAATGAAGTAAAAAGTAGTAAGTGTCTCTTTATAACCAGAATCCATTTCATAGAAGTCGTGGTGTCCAAGCAGTAGAAGCAAATCTAAAGGTTTGTGCATGCCTATATCTGTTATTTTTTTCTTTTGGGCTTTTGCAAGTAGGAGTTTTGAAAGGCATCATCTCACTTTCAAGCTTGATACCTGTTAAATGCCATTTGCATTTACAGTATCTTGATCATACTGCTTTTTTTTATTTTCAGGCCTAATAAACTGTATGCTTGATTGAAGTAAACTGAGGATTGACAGGCTCTCAAAATTGACTTGCACTGGTTGATGTGTCTTGTAGCATGATAATTTCTGAAATGCTGTTATTGATTGCTGTTATTAGTGAGAGGGACTGAGAAGCCAGTTTGGAGGAGAGAATGTGAAATGTGGAGGAGAAAGCAAAAATGTTCATTGTCTTTTGAAGGAAAAAGTATTCCTTTCCAGCTGCAATTACTGAAAATACTAAGTGAACTATGGAGAAAACTCAAGCTTTTCTACATTTATTTGCCAAAGCAGCAGCTCAAAGCAGAAACTAGCTGGAGTATGTTGTAACTGTTTCAAACTTAACGTGGGGACATTCATGAAGACAAGGGCTTCACCTACCTCTTAGTTTTTCTGCATGCTGACAAGAAACAAACTTTGTCTTAAATAAAATACAAAAGATTATCCTAATACCCTTAACTGTCTCTGATTTATAATCATTGTACTGCAGAAATTTAGTTCACATTCTGTTCACATCAATATACGTGGAAATAATCGGTTCTTTTGTTGCTTTTTTTTCTCTTGTATCACACTGACTTTTCTCTGTATTACTACTAGGCTTCTAACCGTATGGTTACCTTATTATTTTGCTGTTTCTTGGCAGAATTATTTTCTGTCTACACAACTAAAACAGTCATTCTACAGCTAATTCTTTGCAATCATTGTCACCTGGAAAAATCACCTCTAATGAAAGAAGGGTAAATCAGGATGTCCCACTGTATGGATAGGGGTGTATTTTGCAAAATGTTCTCCCGATTTATTCAAAATATTTCCTGTATAGACTGTTTTTAATCCAAAATAAAATCAAATTTTAATTATAGCACTTTTGACTCAGTAACTTCTTTGAAACAATACAGAATTTTTGAAACATGGCGTATTTCATAAAAATACATCAATTGGATGGCTTCAATGCAGTTCTTAAATGTTAAACCTTAGACTAAGCTAATCTTAATAGTGTATTAAAATTAAAAAACAGGTAATATTTGAAGACTAGACTATATAGAATTTTTTAAAAAACTATAATTGTACCTTAAATCAAGGACTTGGGCAGCGTTGGTTATCATTGTATTATTAATCTGGTTTATTTTGTCTTTTAAAAATGCAGTATTCTACTGAGGAAGACATGATTGAATGGGCTAAGAGGGAAAGTGAGAGAGAAGAGAAAGAAAGATTGGCAAGACTAAAACAGCAAGAGCAAGAAGACTTGGAACTGGCTATTGCACTCAGTAAATCTGAAATATCAGAAGCATGAAGTTTAGAATAAGATTTTTGTCTTACGTCAACTGTTTTGTCCCTCTTCCTGAATACCTAACGTATTTAAATGTTAATCAGAAAATACATATATTCAAGAAAACTATGAAAGGTTTTTAATTTCTGAAAGTGTTGTGAATGTTTCTGCTGAATTCAATCCTTTTGGTTATTGTTTGAATAACTGTTAAGTTTAGCATTCAGTTTCTCTCAAGTTTTCAGGCGAACAAAGTACTTTCCCAGCTGTAAGCAAATCAGTTTAAAATGCAGATAGTGAGATTGTAGTTGGACTGTAATCTGTCAGCAGTTGGTAATTGAGCATAAAGTGAATATAGCAATTATTCTGTCGTGGCTGACTGTCTCCCATCAAGCAGTTAGTCATTTGAAACCTTTTGTCCTTCTAAAGAGATTTTAGTAATGTCAGAGTTGTGGAGTGCTTCATTTTATATGTATGCATATAGATTTTTCTCTTTATTGAAGATTCTACCTTTGGATTTGAAATAACAATCTTCATGGAATCTAAGTCAGAAAGGGTGTGTCTTTCTGAAAACTTTAATGCTTTTCTTGCATGGTCATAGTTTTTAAGAACAGACCTGTTATTTTGTTTTATAAAGCAGTTAAGTTGAAGATTCACGTGCATCTGCTGTTTGCCAAGATGACTGTCAAATTGTGAGACCTCACTGCTGTTTGGGCCACTTTTGCCTGTGAAATATGCAGCTGAACTGGCAAGTTAATAAGTTCAATTTGAAATAAGATTGAGAATAGAAAGAAAAAACAGGTAGTCTGATTTTATTTTATTTTTTACCACGTTTGTTTTCTGTATATGTAATTTATTGAATGCCAACTGATAGTTGCACCTTAAACTGAATAATTTCTGAATGGTCACTGAGTCAGAGTAGGATTGATAGAATGTTAATGAAAGTAACTTAATGAAAATAACTTATTGTTCATTTTGAAAGAACTCTTTTCTGGAGAATCAGTTTCATTAAATTAATTCCCCAAAGAATAATCTTTTTGCCCTATCTAAGAAAAATGGCAGCAGCATAAACATCAAGAGATTGTTTTGTTGTTTGTGGGTTTTTTTCTTGCACTTTTAACCTGTGGTATTTCTGTAGAGGAAATGGAAGTGTTTCAACACACAGCACTGGGGAGGGAAGGGGGAGAACTCGGCCATGCTTCAGTATATTAAAGCTCTTCCCGTTACCTATCAATGCTGCTGTTGCACAAGTTTGTATTTTTCAATTTTTTCAGGAAAAATGGGTAACCGGACTGGGATTTTTTTTTCTTTTGCACTGGGAAATGAGCATTTAAACACCTGCTCAAAAAAGTAACTTAAAATTTTGCAAGTATTAAATAGTTAATAACTTATCTATACATCTTTGTAATGAGTGTACACTAATCTTGCAAATCGTATGCTTAACTGGATTACATACTTTCTTATCTTTTGTTAAAAATGTATACTCAGTGGACCAACACAATATTATATGTATATATTATATATATATTCCTGCTTTCCTTTATGGAATTTAAAGTTTTGAGTCATTTGATGTTACATTTCATGTTACTGACTCTGACTATAGTACTTTTACCCAGACTACCAACAAACCACTGCTGTGAGCTAAATGGCATTACTTTATGAAGTTTTAACTGTTTGTTTTGGTTTTTTTTAAATTTGTTCAGGTGGGATTAGCCTCTATTTATAGACTTCCCTTTTGTTTAAAAATTCTAACAATAGCCTGTAATTATGAAGAAATAAAGTTTAAGTACATATGTGTGACCTGTTTGCCTATCTTTTCGAAAGGGTGCCATGAGCTGTAAAGTGACATGTAAATGTAATGCAAACAGTATAAACTGTTCTGACTTGTGGTCTGATGGGAGCAGGTTAATTTTTAGAGAAAAAAAGTTCCCTGAATCTTGAGGTCAGCTGAAGTGCACACTAATCCCAGCTGTCACTGGCTTCATTAGGAGTTGTGGCAGCTTCAAAGAAAACCGAGGCTGTTCTCATCCAAGGATTTTTTTTGCCTGTACAAGGGTTGCAAAGCCCAAATGTTTAGATACTTAAGATTTATCTGTGAAGATAAATCAGTGTCCTTTACTGGCTGCTGTCAACATACTGGGCTTAAGAAACCTTTAGTTTGACCCAGCATATGTGATTGTTCCAAGTATGTCTGGCAGCATAGTATCTCCTCTATGTCAAGGAATAGAGTACCAAGGAATAGAGGTTTAGGAGTCCCAACAACCATTTACATGTGTCTTTGATCCTTTTGTTACAGTAGTGTTAGGTTTTAATATACCCATTTAAGTGGACCTAAATTGCTTTGCCTATTTTCTTTTAATGAGACATCAGTTGGATTAGGCAACGTAATATCTTCATTATTTTTTCCAGGTTCACACACAATTTTGAGGCTATTTGAAACCTTCTGTGGGCTCTCCACTTTTTTCCTTTTGTGCCGCGTCAAGTTTCCGTCTTGGGCACACTTTGCCTTGGATTGTGCTGCTTTCAACCCTCTCTCCCCCCTCCAAAGCGGGTGCAGTCCATTTAGCTCTTTGTCATGAAACTGAAGATGGTTGCTAATCATCCTGAATAATCTGATATCCTCTTCTCACTGCCTTTCTCTAACTTCCTATATGGTGAAGTTCTGTGTCATGTGAAAGTTTCTATTGCATTCACAGAATAGCATTGCACTCAAAAGAGTAAAGAGATTATCTAATGCCTAGCAGATTAATTGGTCAATTGAGTTAACTTGCATTGGAAATGTAGCTGAAGCAGCTTAACTAGAAACTATTGGAAGAACATACTGGGCATTAATGTTAAGTCTGTTGCATTGTCTGAAGTATTGACAAGGAATAAAATGGCATTAAAGGTGCTTAATGAGGAAACTGACATACCAGGTTGAGTGGAGTTCCCTAAAATGCCATTTGCTTCAGCATGGTGGACTTTAAGCCAGGAGACAGTATTCTCTGTCACAGAGAATACTAACCCTTCTGCTTACTACTTAAAAGCTGTTGTGTTAGACCTTGATGTTGGATTTACTAGTTTCTTTGGTTTATGTGGACTTTGTTGCCATCCTTTGCCACCTGACACACCTGCTGGTTGTCACCTTTTCACAGAAATAACATCCGGCTGTCAGAGCTATGTGGCCAAGTGTTTTTCCCCACTAACTTCTCAATGGTTTCATTTAGCTATTTGACTGTTTCTGAATTTGGATATTGAGCAAAATTATAACTTCAGTATGGGAATGTTTTAGTCATGCTTTAGCCTGAATCTTCAAAGTGATTGTGTGCACGGAAGTGCAACCTTGTGGTTTTGCAGTACTGATAGAATGACATATTTAGATATCATAGAGTCTACAGGTTTAATTTATAGAAGGTTAAAACTGGAAAAGGAACGGGCCTGTTCAAAACATTAGCCATGGAAGTCATACATCTTCTCTTTATGGAGTTCCATATCATGTCAGTGAATACTCTTGAATTTAATTACACTGTTAATTAGAGTGAACACAAAGGTTGGCTCTCAGATGCATCCACTTTTTATCATAACAAGGAAGAGGGTTTGTTTGCCTTGTGCAATTATAAAACACAAGACAATGTCAAGTTAAAAGCAGATAATCAACAGTTTTGAAGAACTTTCTTGGCGCAAGTTTGAAACTTACCGTCTTGGTAGGTAGAGTGGAGCTTTCGTTATCTCTATGAGTGTTACTGAATTCTTGAACTCTCTGCAGTATTGTGCTTCCAGGGAGCTATGAGGCTAAAATGAAGAAAGCTGCTGCCTGCACTCATTGCAGAACTGTAGCTCAGTACCCATGCAGGAAGGGAAGACAGGACAATGTTAAGGAGTTTCTTATGTGGAGATAAGTCAGGGAAGGGAAAAAAGAAAGTAAAAATATTTTTCTCTTGCGCTTGTGGACTGATAGATGAGGATGAGAATCCCTTGTGGTTTTTTTGTGGGAACCTTCACAGTGAATTTTGGCCTGTGTCTGTTATCGTAGAAAAGATGGGAAAGAATTTTTAATTTGTCAGGTGACAAACCCTCAAGTCTAGGTCAGTAATACCCTGAAACAGAAGTCATTTTCATCTGCAGTCTGTTTAAAGAAACATGAATATCAAAAAATAGACTACCAGCTGCATTGCCATCCTTGCTCAGAATACTTAAGAATTCCTGTTGTGCTGAAATTGAGAGAACTAGAGCTGGTAGGACCTTAGACTTTAAACTGCAAACAAAAAGCATTAGTTTTTAAAGCAGGTGATCAGGTAGCTATCTGATAGAGGGGGGAAATGCTCCATTGTTTGGATGTGTGTTCAAGAGGTCAGGATGTTGTTTCTAGTTATCTCTTGCTGATTTAATAAATGATTTTGGACAAACCACTTGTTAATGCTAATCTGTTTCCTCTTTTCTAAGAGGCAGTGGGTTTGATAGCATGTTATGTAAGTACTGTAATTGGAAAGACAGTCTCGTGGAGAGTAAAATGAATTTTATCCCATTTTACTTGTGTGTATCCTATAGGTAGGAGAGATGTTTTATAAGGCGTTTCCTCTGTTAGTATAAGCAGCCAGTTGCACGCCAGGACTATACAAATAACTGGAAACAGATTAGGAATTTAATCTTAATTTAATTTAACTTAATTTAAAGTGCTGCTTTGCACAAGATATTTGCTGGAGGATTTACTTTGGTGATAATACAGGGTGAAATTCTTACCTTTTGACTTCAGAGGTCTGTCCCACCTGGCACTGGCCAGCAAGAGATCCTTGTAACAGTGTCTGCAAACTGTCAGTGACAGTTCCCATGTCAATGAAAGGATTCATCCTGATCCACTTAGACTGATTTTCCTGTGTGGACAGATCATTATTTATTCTGTTGAGACTATGTAGCATTTAATTTCTTGTATTCAAAGCCAAAAGGTCTTTAGGATTGTTTCCCACGGAATGCAGTCTCTCTTGAGGTGTTACATGAACAGGTGTGGTGACTTACACAGAAAAAAAATAATTTTGAAAGGCTCAATTTATTTTTTAGCTAAAATCCTTCTTGTAGATTATTTAAATACTTATCTGAAGCTCTGTTAATAGCTCTTTATTCTTAAATGCTCTTTTATAATATAGACTAGGATCTTCAGGTTCCAGACAGTTCTGAGGAGTTTGGAGTATGAATCCCATCTTGGTCCCACACCCAGTAATAACTTTCACTGAATAAATTACTTGGTTGAGGTTGAAACCAGTGGCCCAGAATCCTGAAAAGGATGTATGTAAAAGTACTAGTTGAATGTTAGAGTCATAGAATTAAATTCTCTCATTTTCCTTAATATGCTATTAATTTATCTTAAAATATTTATTTTTCTGTCTGATATTAAAAGCATAATCATTCTGTTAGTGAACATACAATAATATGCTCAGGGGAGTAACTAACTTGAATTGCGTTTAAGCTAAGGATGCAAATTTGTCCTTCTGTTTTAGCTTTTTCAGCTTTGTCCCTAAAACATAGAGTTCCTAGAAGCTGCAAAAAGCAATTTAGAGTATATCCTAGGGTGGTTCTTAATAAAAAATGTTCTTTAGGTGAAATGTGACTGGCTGTTGCAAATGGGCTGTGTCCAAAGTGCAGAACTACACAGCAAGTCTCTCGCCATTATGAAAGCTGTGAGCTGGAATGCATGAGTTTCACAATTCAAAAACCGAGATGTATGTGACTAGGTATTTGATGCTGAAGAATGTGGGGTTTGCACCTGTACCATAATAGCTGTGTGAAGGTGCTTGTCGCCGCTCCTTACAGCATCCCTCATTGATCTTAAGTGTTTGAGATTGTTGCACCTAAACATCTCTCGTTGAATCTAAAATGTTTAATAAGAAAATAATGATTTTTTTTTTGCCTGTTGTCATGCTAAAGTGTCATGCTTAAGTTGATCAGCTGTCTCGGGCTTCTCTCTCACCACAGCTGCGCCCCGTGCACTGGCGCGTGCGGTGGGCCCGCCGCCTGCCTCTCCTTCTGCACATCACGAGCCACATTCTCAGTGTTCAGCTAATAAATTCTTTTTTTAACCGTAGCACGCCCTTTGTTCCCATTAACTTGCCCATTGTTTCCGTATGCCAGCCCAGCCCTCCTGTTTGCCCTGCCGCTCCCTGCGTGCTGTGCCTCGGCCTCCTCGCCCCGCCGTAGGCTGCTCGGCCCCCTCACCGCCGAACCCTGGGGCTGCAGGGCTGGTATAATCCACATCATGGGCAAATCAGAACCATTTTTTTTTCCCACTATTGCGTATCTGTTTCTAATTTCAATTGGTTTAACTTCTTTTTAACTCAGTTTATGAAGAATTTTTTTTAAAATACAGGTGCATGGCAAAGGCAAGGCCCGCTGGGCGTTGTGGCCGGCTGAGGGCTCCACCTGGGCAAACACTTCTTGGAAGCAGGCTGGTAAGGGAGTGCGGGGTAACTCAGAACTTGGCTAAATACGGGTTTTATTTTGCTCCTGTTCTTTCTCAGGAGGAGTTAATGGCTCTGGCTGCAGCAGGTAACAGCACTGAGGCGCACTCCCCCCGGGCGGCCGGCGGGGCCGCCTGGGCTCAGGGCGGGCCTCCCTCCCTCCTCCCTTCCCTCTCCTCCGCCAGCAGCCGCGCAAACCCGCTGTCCCCCACGGCGGCGGCCCCGCGTCCTGCACCGGCACGGCGGGACGTGCCGGACGGTCCCAGCCGCCTCACCGTAACCCGTGCCCGAGGCACCCCCCGCGGCCTGTCCGGGGCGGGCGGCGGGGCGGGCGCTGCCGCAGCCGCTCACCTGCGGGGGCGGCCCCTCCGCCGGGGCCCGGCCCTGCCCGAACATGCGCCGAGGCTCGCCGCTGCTTCACACCATGCGAGGTGGCTGCGGCTGCCGCCCGCATCGGGGAACAGCAGGAGCACCGCCGCCAGCCCTCGGCGCCGGCCTCCCCTCCCGCAGCTCCGGGAGCCGGGGCCGCCCTTCCCGACGCCTCCATGGACTCCCGCGCGGCCAACAGCGGGAGCGGCGACGCGCGGTACGGGGGGGGCGGGGGGGCCGCGGCCGTTCCCTCAGGCCGCGGGGGCAGCGGGGTCTCTCCCGGCGGGGCGGGCCAAGGGCCCCGCGGCCGCGGGAACGCTCCGTCCCGGGTGGGAAGCGGGCGCGGCGCGGCGGGAAGGCCCATCCCGGAGCAGGGCGGCGGGTGGCAGGAGGCGCCGGTGCCCCGGCGGAGCGGGTGAGGGTGGCTGGTTTCCCGGGTAAGCTGCCCGCCTGGCTCCGGGGACGGCGGGTCGGGTCGGGAGCCCCGCTGAACGCCCGCCGGCCGGCGCCTCCCCCGCTGCGGTCGTGGGGCCGGGACCACCGGGCGGGGCGGACCCGGGCCCTTCGGGCACAGAGCGGCGCCGTCCAGGGGGGCGGCTCCGTCCGTCCCTACCTCCCCTTACCCACCCATCGCAGCTACCGGCGGGGCACAAACTGGTTCTTGCACTTGCAGGGTTTTGTTGGTTTTTTTTCATTGCTTAGACAAAACCATTAGCTTGAGCTAATTGCATACCTGTCCTGAGAGCCTTTAGCAGCTCTACGCAAATTCCTTTTGGTTCGCGGTGCTGTGTGAGGGCCGGGCCGTGCGGCCGGGGCGCGGGGCGGCCCGGGGCCCGTTCCCGGAGCCACCCGGGCCGGGAGAGCCGGGCGCTCGGCGCCGCCTTTGCTGGCCCTCCGGAGCCAGCTGCAGGTGGATGGCTTCCCTTCCTCCTCTCCTGCCCACGTGTGCGCTCCCTCTGCCCCTAAAACACACAAACTCCCGTTGTTTGCATGTGAGGGAGTTGTTTCTTCAGAAGCTGTTCTTTCCTGGTGGGACGGTGCGCTCGCTTTTAGACGTGGCTGCGTTAAAGGCCTGTTTGCGGATTCCCTGTTTGACATAAGGCCGTTGAAATAGTCTGCACTATCATCTGTGCAGGACTGGAAACTTAGTGCAGTTTTTTGCGAGGTCAGCAAACCATTTCTCTGCCTGGAAGAGTGGTAAAGGGTCCTGTTTGTGGCTTTCCATGAAGTGTTGGTGCGCTCCGTCTTTGCTTGCGTGCTTCCCCTACATCTTAAAGTTGAAAACAGCAAATACCAGCCTGAGACATTTGTTTGCAGAAACCATGATGAAAAATATTTCCTGAACTTTAGGTTACATGAGCTACACAATAGTGCTCACTTTTTGGTGGTGTCTCTATTAATGTTAGAACAGAGAATGGAGGTAGGAGGTCACGTAAAGCAGGAAAGTCCTGTGGGATTAAAAAGTACGGTGTGTTAGACCTGCCAATGATGCAAAATGATACATGTGTTAGTATTTGTAATAGCTCTGTACAGATTTATTTCTATGAGCTGTCTTGATAATTCTTCAATGAACCAACAAATTATTTTTTTTTAATTTGGGGCGGGGTTTTTTTGCTGTCCAGCATGGGAAGGTGGGCCATATGTTTACAATAATGATATTAAATGACTTCTAGGTCTTCTGTTTGCCCTAATAGCAGCAGCAAAGGCTGAGAGGTTGTCGTTGGATTGCTCTTCAGAAGGTTTTGAATGTGCAGAAGAAGGTTGGCACAAATGTTCAGAAGCAGGAAGGAGTTTGCTGAATTTTGCTAGATTATTGGGCAGGTTGTCCCAAAAGTCAGACTGCTGCTGAAGCTGCTGGAGAACGTGGTGCTGGGACCTCGTGTCCTTTCCGCAGCTCCATCTACTGGAACCAGCTGTCACAGCCCAGTGTGCCATTGCACCAGGGTGGAAAGTGCCTCAGGTGTTTTGGTTACTGTACTACAAAACGTTGAAAACTTATATATCAGGATTTTTGCTAATTTTTGGAAAAAAAAAAAATTCCCTTATTGTAGATCACATTTTACTTCAAATGCTCCTTTAAAACCCCATGTTTTCTCAGGGCTGAGCTTGAGTTTGCTTAGGTTTCAGATATGTTTCAGGAATAGATTGAAATTATTAGCTCATAGTTGGAGGACATGATGGTCTAGTGGACTGGTTGGAACTGAAAACTTGCCAGATTTTTTGAGCAGGGGTGATGAAAAATGACCTCCCATTTTGCAGATATTCAGCTTTTGTCTTCACTTTGATAATAAACCTTTGCGTCATCTTTTGTAGAAAAAACAATTGCCAGAACAGAGTGTGAATGTTAGGGTGGTCATTCAGGTATACTTGACTTAATAGCTTGAATCTCAAATGCAAATCAAAGGGAATGCTGTACTGGAGTTGCATGTAATTTTATCTTTCTCTCTCTTTGGCTCTAACTAAAATTGACATCCTGAGTTGATGAAATCTCACTATGTCTGCATCAAAGTTTTTAATTTTGACACATCTGTATTTCTTGTCAGAAAGAAAAAAAGAAAAAGAAATCCCAGACTGTTCAGATTCCAAGTTCAAATTCAGCCTTGCTTTTTTTAGGCTTTTTATCCTCAGGTAGCTCACTTAGTTGTTTTTGCATTCTGAAATGGTGAGAATAATAACTGTCTGCTTCTTGAAGCTATTGTACCTAAGAATAATTCTTCAAAATGTCTTTAGAAATAGAGTGCCAAGAAAACTTGCTACTAGTGCTTTTTGTTTTCTGTTCTTGAGTATTGATTCAACAAGCAGGTTCAAGACAGTTACAAAGGCATATTGAAGTGCTGTGCTTGAATTTTTATTTCATTGGAGAGAAAGTGGCATTGTTATTGGTCAAGGTACTGTGAAGTATGCTTTGCAGATGACTTCTGAAATACAAAGTCAGTTTGTGGGAAGCTCTTAGGGAAATAGAATCTGAAATTTCACGTAAAGCAATGATTAAGGGCAAAGCAGCAATCCCCTATTTGTTCAATTATTTTGTGTCGTTCCTTTTTTTTTTCTTTTTTATGAGAGCCTAAAATACTGTCAAGCAATGCAATTGAAACAAAAGCATGTTGGTTGTTGTTTTTTAAGTTACAATAAAACATATTACAGGGTAATTTATTTTATTTTGAAAACGTTTTGCATAGATTTAATGCAAAAAAACCCCCGAGACAACCCAATCCAAATAAAAACAAAAACCAAACCAAGAAACTTTTCAGCTCAGATTAAGTACTACAGGAAAATGCCTTTTGGGCCAAAATGTTTATTTCATCCCTTCCGTCTGAAGTCTGAAGTGAAGTGTAAGTCAGCGTAAAAAAGTACAAACCAGAATTACAAAGCGCTGAGGTAAGATGCATAGGTAACTATTTTGTTACCTACCAGTCAGCGTTTGTTATTGCTAGGTAATGCAGAATCCATCCGAAAGGGGAAATTGCATAACATCCCTCCTTGAATTCATGCTGAATCTTATTTCAGAAATAATACAGACCTCTAGTCTGATCTTGCAGTCCTTAAAAAAACAAATCTCATGGATTGTCTGACTTCTTATCGTGAATGTGGCAGACATGAGCTTACATTTTGCTTAATGCTTCTTTTATGTTTCCTGGGTACCTAAATGTGCTCAACACCATTGCAAGTGCATGACAGTGGTCTAGTGCAGCTCTCATGGATTTCTTGTTATTTTTAATATGAACAGGATTAGACCTTTAAAAATTGAAAGTAACTGTGTCAGAAGCGTAGATTGACCAGAGACAGTAAAACTGAAAAGTTAGAGGACTTTGAGAAATGAGCAAGTGGGCCATATAAGGTTGTCTAAAGACGTTAAGACTCTTAAAAAACCCAAAATATTGATCACATCTGTCCTTCAAAGTGACAAAGGTCGTAGAGCATTTGAAGTGAAAAAGAAGAGCTTTTAAAACTTGCTAAGTATTAATACAGACTGATTTATGATGAAAAATTACTCTTAATTGTAGTGATCCTGTAAATTTCTGTAATGCTGGATGTATTTGTTTTCTTTCAAGTTTGACCCTGTGTGAGCTAATTTTTAATTTGTTAGGTTAATGCAGTTCCAGGATGCTTAGGCTGATAATTTGTAATTTGCCAGACTATATTTTTCATTCTGTTTGATGCAGACAGTTCTACTGACTGGGAATAATCACCCACAATGGTGCATTTAGCCCTCTGTGCGCAGTCATGGCAGTACAACACGGAAAGGGAAGAGCAAAATGACACTAACACTTTTTATTTGTCTGAACAAACTTATCTTAATGAATTTATTGCATTGTTTGCCCATTCAGATACAGGATGAGAGCTGTGAATATAATGCAACCTAGATCCTGCTTGGTGCAAGTTAAACAGCGGTGGAACCAAGGGCAGAACACAATCCTACCAACTCTGTGGACTTTGTTCTGCTCACTTGACTGCTTTGCCACATCCTTTGTTTTGTGAGCCTTCGCTGACACAGAATGACTGAAAGCTTGAGTACCTTTTTAACAAAAGACCTTTGACATGGCTAAGGCATCAACAGCTTGGTGGTTTGAGAGCTGAGTTGACCTCAAAAATAGTCTGCTACCATGTACGTGTACATCTTGTCCATGGACAGCATGAAATACTAAGATATCCTGAATTCCAGAACTGCATCACTGTTGTGTCTCTATGCAGAATATTTGGAGAACATGAATATTTAAACCTTTCCAATTGCTTTGCTGTTAGAAGTAGCAGCATTTCTGCAGCACCAAGGAGTCTTAGCCACAGGCCAGAAACGTGTTCAAGAACACAGAAAGATAGATGCTGAGGTATTAGTAGCTTGGCACATAGAACAGGAAAGGATACGGCAGAATTCATTTTCTTGCATTAGCTTATTTGCTTTTGAATTATGAAGACATTTCTGTATTGTCTAAAACCTGAATAGTGACAAATTATTGTGAGAACTGCTTACTGGTTCTCCTTTTCATGGTAATGAGAGCGCTGTTCATCCAAGATTATTTCTGATCTCGTGTGGTTTGGGATATGTTTGCAAAAGAGGAAAATAATTCTTCCCAAATGATGTGCTTTTTGTTTTCTTTGAATGTAGAGATCTTTTTCAGTGTCAGGCTCAGAAAAATTGTGACACAATGTTGCTCAAAGCAGTCGTCTGTTTAGAAGAGTAGTAGTCATTGATTTAGGAATGGCGTGGCAAACTTGAAAAGGAAGTAATCCCAGGTGTATCCTGGTAAATCCTAACATCTCTGTGATTAGCTAGCAATATGAGAATGGAAAGCGGTGTCATGGCAAGAATTTCTGTATTCAGTGGTGATACTTTTGAAAAGGTGCAATGGGAAGGATGCCTGGTGTCAGTGACGGTATTTACCATACATATTGGGCTGTGTGTCAGCCAGCCAGGTTGGTTGAGGTGTTTGAGGTTCATGTGTTTGAGATGTCTTTAGCTGTTGGGTTTTTTTGTTAAGAACTGAAATTCAGACCTTGGAAATGTGATTTGGGCTGCTCCCCACATCTGTGAATGGTTGAAGTGTTAGCACTGATGAGGGTCCGATAGCCTGAGTAGCATGGTGTTTGTAGGGAGCAGTATGATTTTACTGTCCTCTTCGGAAAAAATGAAGCTGCTTTGGGCATGTGAGACTAATCTCTTTTCAGTTCTATTTCATACTCTGTAAAGAAGTTGTTTAGGAATTTATTACTTTCTTTCTGACAACATGCCTAGAAGCAACCATCTCTAAATCTGTTTGTAAAGATAGAGAGACTAATGCTCGTTATTTCTCTGTACATACTGAGCTCTCCACCATCGTAGTAGTAAGGTGTGCTGCCAGGTGTATTCACTATTGATGCAGGTAGCTGCAAAATTATGTGTTAGTTCACCCCAGTCCTTTCTGCCAGTGCTGTGAGTGTTTGTGCGGCCTTTTAACAGCATGAGATTAGTATTATCATGTAAAAATTGAAACTGAATGTTACACAGACAGCCCTTGACATAAAGGGTGCAGAGGAGGCCAGAACACCGTGCTGTCCGCGTTGTTAAATATAAAATAAAATCAAGAGCAAATACTACAAAATTATTTAACAGGAAACTTCTGCGCTGAAATTGTAGCCCTTCGGATAAACAGCTGTGTTCTGCTTGCCTTCCAGTGGTAAGGCTGGGTGCTGAATGGTTTCTTATTTGTGGCAAGAGGATGCTCCATGGAGTAACAGCAGAAGCAGGAGCCAGCTGTGCGGTGTGGGGGGAGCTGTCGCAGCAATCAGCAGGTCACTCAGGCTGGTGTTCACTAGAGTAGCTTTGTGGATGTGTCTGAATCAGATGAGAGAGCAGTGTCAGTCATTACTGAGCCCGGCTGCGCTGGTGCTGTTCAAGGCCCTGAGATAGAAGGTCTCTAGTATGGTTACAGAGATTTTGCTGAGAAGTTTCTTTGGGAATATAATCATTCCATGAGATGCTTCTTCTCTCTGCTCTGGCATCTCACTTGCTTTACATGTTTGGGACTAGCCTGCATTTGGGAAAACAGGGTGTGCGTCCATTGCTCCCTATTCCCAGTCTCCTGATAATGAGAAGAAAGTCAACTCCTGAGTCACCAGCACTTGGTCTTCTCTGGTGGTTTGTCGTCAAGTACTGGTTTAGCTCAATTGTGCTTGACTCTGTATTTTATTCTCTTCCTCCAAATGAAGTTACCCAAGCTACCACACCTGACTTATGCAGATAATGTAGATTTGGCAGAGAAATTCATCCATACTTTAGGATATGACTGATTTAACTTGCTTTCCATGTCTCACAATACTGAAGGAGTTCTTGAATTACTATTAAAAGCATTACTATGAAGGCATAAACTTCAGACTTCCCCTTTTTTGCAAAGTTCTGATAATTACTGAAGTCAAATGCATCCGTAGTTCAGCACTTGCAGAATACAAGGTTCAAGACCCTTTTTATTGAAGAAATCTGTAAAACCCAATGGCAAATCATAAAGCATGTGCGCTGCAAACTTACAGTAAAAAAACAGTCAACATCATGCACACAGTGAAGTAAAACTATGTGGAAATGTGGTGACTCCCGTGCTCAAAAAAGCCTTCTCTCCCCTTCCTTTTGATCATGGAAAACATGAGTCTTTACTTTTGAAAATGCTTTACTTTTCATTAATACTCAGAAATTTAATTTTGCTTAGTTCTCCTTATTCATTTTGTTTGATATTGCTGTTGGCATAAAAAGGATTTGATCTTTAAATAAAAAGGGCATTGTCTAGTATGTTGCCGGTAATTGCACTTCTGAGTAGAGACAAGGGAGATGCAGTGGAGTAGTGAGTTCATGTCTTACCTTAAGTCACAGGAGATACTATAATTCTGTTTTGTGAAGCACCCCCAGTCATGGTCCCCAGGGCAAAGTTCATAAATAATAAAACCACAGTGAGAACCATATGACTGTCCTTGCAAGTCATGCTGCCAAAAAGCAAAAAAGGAAAGAAGCTTCTGAAACCAAGGGGGAAGTGGCCCAAATTTGGAAAGGTTTCAGATCTTAATTTTTCAGATTTGTTTTCCTTGGTTAAAAGGAAATACTGATACGTGTAGGGAAAGACAGGTTGCATGCTGAAGGTCATCTGGGTATATGTTTTCCAGAGAAGTGGTATTCAAATAAATACTTACCAAATCAAGTCTTGAAGAACTGGGCAGAAACAGCCAGAGCCTTCACCATACAGAACTTTAAAGACTATTCGGAGAAATACAGTGCAGTTAAATATTATATAAAAAGCTAGTGAAAATGATGAATAATTTTTTCAGAGTAGCTCACAATCCTACCACGGAAGCAACCTGGCCTATTTTAAGTTGCAACCAGTAGTTATACCCAACTGGAGATAAAACCAACCTGGTAATGTCTTTTATGTCCTGCTGTGGCCCAGGTACATGGTGCTGTTAGGAACATGTAATGGAGTTGTTAATGGGGCAGCCTGTGGGTCTATTACGATAATTTTGCTACCAAATGCAGCACAGGCTTTTCCTGTACAGGATGTCATAAAAACAGCAAGAGATTCAATCAGGTGTGTTAATATCTTCAGAGCATCTTCCTGAAATTATCCCTTGCTTGTTTATCATTTTTGGGTCGTACTTCATCAGTTGATGCCTTTGTTATTGGTACTGCTTTGCATAACATAACAAATAAGACGGTATATAGGAGAACAGAGAAGTATCATTTTTAACAGTAGATGCTCTTGGAGAAACTAATTTAGCTGATCATAGATGATCAACTTTCACAGTCCAGCTGCCATGGGAGAAGGGACTGCTTTTGCTGCTTGTAGCTGCCTTTCTTACATGCAGGACCAGTACCGCTGACATGCCAGCAAAACAGTTTGGGAGTATATATTATTTTATTTGGGGCAAAATCAGCCAGGTGAGCTCACTCAACTGATTAAATTGTCTATGCCAACTTGCCTCATTTTGCTTGGCATCCAAGTGAGATTTTTACAAAGAACATGTAAAGCCTCACTACCTCCGAGAGTTACAGGAACCAACAAAAAGCAGCAGTTTGACTGGTGGATTGAAGCGTGTTTTGTGGAGAATCCTTGCTGGGAAGAGGTCCTTTCTTGTCTCCCTCACCTGTCTGTTCCTCACATTGACAGCAATTACTGCCTCAGTTTTCCTGCATGTCAGCTGGCCTCATTTGACTCTCCATTCTGGTTCATAGGTTTCTGACGTGGTCCACAGCTACATACAGTAATTTTTGTTGTTTCAGATCTGTAATTACAGGGATGTTTGACTTCTGCCTAGTTTGTACTGAGTGCGAGGCAGCTGATGCTGCCACTGATGTCAGGCAGGTCTGTAGATCAAAGATAGGCTGACAGCTGACTGCACCTTCCACGTTTGGTAGTATCCACTGATACATGAGCTTCATGTGTCACGGGCTGGCTCTCACATGGCTCATTTGAAGTATGTTGTAAGGGACTCAGTGGTGCTCGATGCTCGTAGCTCTCATCGTGCCATCCGTAGTGACCAATCAGAGGGTGGGGTACCGCAGGCAGGCGCTGCCCCAGCCTGTGCTCGCCCTGTGACTGTCACTCTGAGCTGGGTAAGTATCACCGAGTGCTGCTGCCGCCGCTGGATGTTCGTGCCTAAATGCTGAGCGGGCATACAAATGACTATGTCAGAAAACACGAGAAGTTTAACAGAAAGGTAAGAGCAGTGCACAGCATTTTCCATTTGGCTCAGAGGCAGCTCAGATCTTACTGTCGAGAGAGCAAGAGGGAATCTGCAGCCCACTGAAGCATGACTAATCAGTTTGCTAAAATGCTTAGCACTCTCTGGTTTAAAGGATTTCTTCCCTGTTGTTAACAGCAACAAACGTTGATTTGTAGCATTTATGTAAGGTGTGCATTGTGTTCAGGTCTTAGCCCTTTACTTGGGAGCCACAGGAAATGTCAGGTTTCCTTGGAGCATCAGGGAAGTGTGCAACTTCTATTTTCGCTGCTGCTGAAGGTGGCACTGTGTTAATAATTCTTATTCCAGAAAAAATGCCGAGTAATTAATATATCCTATTTGTGCTTTGAGCTTCAGCAGTATTTTTTTCTTTGCCATCTTTCTGTTTCAAAGGAGTATTTTGAAAAGGTTTATTTTTACTTATTATGGGGTAATGCTCCTGCATGACGAGAAACAAACAAAAAAACCCCACATAAAATGTTACTAGTCTAAATATTTTAAAATGTTTTAGAATATGTTCTGTATAGTGTTAAATATGCTATTTGGTTCAGAAACACAGACCTGTAAAAAAGGCAGGTAAGAATTGTAATACATGTAAACAGTAATTGGCAAAGTTTTAATTGTTACAGTAAGTAAGGCTCACAATGGTTAGGTGGACATGATATTGCCTATTGTATGGGACAAATGCCAAGACTTGGTTAATCAATGTTTGCAAAGCACTTGGAGGGTGTCTTGGGTGCGGAAGGATTTGCAGTGTATCTGAAGCGTGATGACAACAGACACTATGAACAATGTCGTATAATGTTTCTCTCAAATTTATAATCCTGTTCTTCATATATATAATTATGCTCTTTTTCTTTGCAGTCATTATTCTTAAAACCTAAACCAAACCACTGCTGCAGTCGGTGGTTATTACTGATGCTATGGGTTTGTTCTGTGCTCCCTGTCTTTTCCTTGAGATGATACCAGGACTTTGCTTTCTGTTTTTCCTTTCAGGAGGCTATATGTTGTGCTATTTTAAAGGAAGTAACATAGTTTCAAAGTCACAAGACAGATCACATCAGTTACAGCTGTTCCTAGTGCAGAACATGATGAGGATATTTGTACTTCGTTGGGGGAGCCTTTTTGTACAGGCTTGTATGCAACATACTAGTGCAGTATAACTCTTTGAGCATTAGATGCAGATGTTTCAACTCTCTTAACATTGGCCAGGTGACTTTAACGTTAGTGCAAGGCCTTGCTGTTCCTTCTGTGGATTTTTTTGTCCAGCAGTTCTGGTGGTGATGAACTTGAACTAAACTTACTCGGCTCGTCTGCAGTATCCTGTTGCCAGTAACCCAAAGACCAGATGAGAACCCTTGTGACAGGTCAGGCTGACATCTGAATGTTGTACAGGAGGAAAGTACAGCTAGAGTAAGCCACTGAGAATCTTCTGAGCTGAGATGGAGCAGCAGGTTTTTTGTTTGAGTGCAGTAGCACTTCATAGGGACAGTGATGATTCCAGGAGCATGCACAATGTGAAATTTAAACTCACCTGCAAGTCTGTAGTGGTCTACTGGTCAGGAGCCATACTGGACATGAGCTGAACTGAAGCTGATGTTCCAGCAGCAGTCGATACAATAATCTGATGCAGTTTGGCAATGTCTCATCCTTAAAGTGACAACATGATCATCGTGTCACTAGCCTGCAGTCTCTGTCAGCCTTACGCTCAGTCAGATGTGCATTGTCACCCAGTGCTTCTGTGTTCCTGACTCCTGAGCTCATCAAATTACCATGCTCCCACATGGTAACTTCTGCATGTCTGGGTCCTTGTTTACAGTACGTGCAGTCTATTTTATTTTCAGCAAGTACAAAACTTAAATTGCTTTCCACAGGATAAGAGTGTAGTTAAAACAAAACAAAACAAAAATCCCCACAAACATAATGGAAGTCACTTTCATATTTTGCAATTGCTGGAAAAGGAATAGCAGATTATATATGAGATTATATGTAAGATTATACATAAGACTAGAACTGAAGAAGGCGGGGTTCGAACGTAGCGGTAATGCACTGGTAGAAGGAGGACAGATGTGCTGAGTTTATTCTCTCTTCTTCTGGCAGGTCACCTACATCAGACCTCAACAAGGCATTGCATGAATGTATGGCAGCTCTGGATCTATTTCTTAACAACAAGTTCTCGGATGCTTTGGCTTCTTTACAAGCAAAGTAAGTTGGCTACTTTTACTAGTTTTCCTCTGTTTATTTTTCTTTGCTTCACTGTCTGTCAGGAGAATTGACGAGACAGCTAGTTCTCACAGTTGATAAGACTGCATAGGTTTAGTTCAGAAGGGGGTGGTAAGTTCACGTGTTAAGTCTGGGGGAAGACAGAGTAAGTGCTTTATGGCTGGGTGAGTAAATAACAAGATTGATCAGAGGTAAGTACAAGAAGTACAGAACTGTTGTCCAGAGAAGTGGCCCCTCAGCTGTAGTACAGTATGTGAGATTCTTGTTCCTGGAAGAATAAAAACAATCTTCTGTCACACACCGGCCGACCCACCCACCCCATATTTTTCTGTACACTGTGAGAATTTGAGAATTTGTAGCTTTGTGTCTAAATGAGCAACTGACCATGAATTGCCAGGTTAGAGCCATTAGGTATGAATTCTTGGGGTTTTGTTGTTTTGTAATAACCACTTGCAGAAACTTTCTCACAGCTTTTGCAGTTCAGTGTAGTGGTCATGCACTCTGTTTCCTGAATGCATTGCAGCCCAGCATATAATGAGTGGCCCAGCTGCAAGCAGTGTGGTTATAAAATAGCTTTTAAAAACCATTGTGTTACAGCATCTGTGATTTTTTCATACCCTGTCCTGAAGTTACCTGTGCTCTTGGCTTGTTGAAGTCTGTGGTTGATTCGCATTTTTTCCCCCAGTTTGCTCCATTTATTTTTGAGCTGTCAGCAAATTACATCATGCCTTCTTTCAGGCCACTGGAATATGAAATGAGTAAAATTCATAGGTAATGCAGTAGTATGTGTTTGATATGTATTGGGGTAACTATAGTGAATATGACATACCTGCTTTGCTGAGATACCAGCCTCAGTCTTTAGTGTCAGAATCAGTAGCTTAACCATGGAACTACACTCTGTGACATTCATGATGAATTGTAGGCTCAGATATATTAATAATACTGGTTTTATTCACAGCAGTGTTGGTTTGTGTTTTTATGTCATCAGAAGGTATCATTAAAATGGTAAGAAGAATAACTGTGGTTTCATTAAATTCTGACAGTAGAGCCCCTGTGCCCATCTGGAAATGCTTCCTCGGTGCTTAGCATAAAATAGGGAGATGCTTTATTGAAGGAGGTTTCCGAAACTGCAGAAGCTAGTGAGGCCACGGTAGGGAGGGTGTGTGTAGGGATGTGGTGTCTGTTAATCCATTTTTCTTTTGTTGCATATGGTTTTCATTCACCTTTTATTGGGCTCTGCAGAACATATTTCACGAGCTGATGCTCTGGTTTTGTACCTGACTGTATTCCACACTGCAAAACCATTTTGGAACTGATTTTTCATGTTAGCCTGCTGTTATGAGGAGGCCCTTATTCCTGTTGCCTTTGGCAGTGAGGAAAATACAGACTTATGGTCTTCGTGAGTGTAATGCAGAAACAGGATGCTAAATTTCCCCACAGATGATATCCATTATGGACACACTCCATCTCTTTAGGGAATGACAAGAGCTGTAGAGTGGGCACATATGGTAATACTGAGTATTTTCTTTAGGAGTCATCAGTTCCTCACTATTGCCTTCTAGCGTGCTGAGATTTGAAATTGGTTTTCACAGTCCGTAAACATACTATCTTTGTTTAAAGAAATACTTTCAGTTTTTACATGCTTGTAAAGAATTTCATATCATAGATTTTGCAGCTTTGCCACTTATGTTGTAGGACATACTCTGCTCTGTATTACATTATTGCAGATTCACTAAATTACTCACATTTGGCTTCCACAATAAGTGTATTTTCAACTGATTTGTACCATGTGTAACTGAGAGCAGATTTGGCAATGTATGAGAGTTAAAATCGGAAGATCTTTCCTAGCAGCTTAGAAATAAATATCTGAGGATGGTGTCTAGACTTGTGTTGAGGTAGAGCTCTTTTTTTCCTGTTAGAAAAGCAAATCCATCATAAAGAAGAGATCTTGTTTCATAAAAAAAAATTGATCTGGTGTTTTTGCTGTGTGTTACATAACTTTTCCTGTTTCCTCAGCCGCCTTTTAGGTTTTACAGTCAGTTTTCTTTTTATTGTCATTAACAATCACAGTACAGTAGTGGACTCCTTGTGGTTTCTGCTTTAAGTTTAATTAAATGAATGTTTTATATGAAGTATTCACATAAGGAATTTCTTAAAGAGTTCTTAAAATCAGTCACCAAGCACAGCAGTGATTTTCAATATGTAACCTGTTAACTGTGACAATGAGTGACACTGAAACTGCCCAGTCACTGGAGTGGGGTAAAAAAATCTCATCTTCCTTCTCAACTCGGAGGTACATGCAGTAAATTGATGAAAAGCTGACTAATTTTAGCCCTTATGTAACTGCAAACAGGTAATTGTTAATGAAAGAGTTGATTCTGGTGAGATGTCCCCTTCCCTTCCCCAAGACAAATGTTTAATATTTTAATAATTATCCTGTAGGAAAGTATGACATAATCACCTGATAGATTGCATATGTCAAATCACTTGGGAGAATGGTAAATAATAAAAATAAATTCATGGCACAGAGTAGTCTGGATCGTTGGATGAGCTGCAACACATCTGTGTTGCTGCTTGCAATATTGTCAGAACAATATGAGAATGATTAATTCCAGGCAGTTGACATTATTCTGAAAATAGCCTCCAAAAAGCATTTGGTGGTGTTTGGTGGAATTATTAATTCTAGATTATTTAATTCTATTAATTCTAGATTAATTCTAGAATGACCTTGTTTGAAAGGGGTGAGTTCAGTCCTTTGATGTGGGAGTGTCTCAGGGAGGTGTGAAAAGATTGTGTTACTGCTGTGCTAGTTATTTGTGCAACTCTTGTTGGAATAGTGTAGTTCTGTGGTACTATTTACTATCACTGGAATTTTTAATATAAAACTAATTTACAGTATTAAATGTTATCTTATATATTCTGATCTTTAAAAAGTTTAAAGAGGTTACTAAGGAATGGAAGCCTTTTGTAAGGGCTGTCTTCATAGTGTGGTGAAATGTTCTTACCCCTGTAGAAAAAAAGCAAGTATGAGGTTGTTCAGTGGGATGGAGGAGCTTTCTCTGGAAACCAATGTAACAAAGGTAGTGTGTGATTGTCAAAGTGAGAGGAGTGAAAAGAGTAAGGGGAAGCACACGGAGGTAGGGTGAAGCTCTAGGCAGTGTTTGATGGTGCACAGTTCTGCAGAAAGCTCAAGCTAGCTATTTATTGTAAAGAATATCATGAACATGAAGAAGGTCATTATTTCTAGGGGTGTTTTCCTCCTTTTATGCCTGGAGTCCAGAAGAATGTGACTTTTATAGTCTTTGTAATTAAATACATTGCTGCCAAAACCTGACTTAATTGTTGGTTTCACCTCCTAGATGGAAGAACTTACTAGACTGTGGATTTTGGAGAATGGCTTAGATCAAAAAGGCTCAGGGCTTCTCTTCTCGAACTGCAGCTTTCTGGCATAGGCCAGACCCAGACCATTCTGGCGGCTTGTGGTAACAAGCGAACCTCCTGGTGGCCGATCAGAGTGGTCTTTTCTAGTTGTGAACTTAATACTGGTGGGGAGTTTTCATAGGAAGCAGGTTTTTATTGGAAAACGATTCATCAAAACAGAGAGGTTTTATGGAAGCCCAAGCAATAGGTCTAGCGGGTTGTTTAGACGTGGGTGGAACTTCTGATCAAAGGTGAGGAAAGCCTTCAGGCTCTGGGGGACCACGTTCTCCTGACGTGGTTTAGATTTGGGCTTTGATGTCTCACTGTTGGGTACGCCTGGATGAACGGACTGCTGGCTGGTCTGCGGGAGGGTCTCTCTCACTCTGTACTGTTGAATTTGGTTTACTTGTTAGAATCATCTTGATACTAAATCAAGGCATGGACTTAAACCTGGGATTTCTGTAACCTGGTGATGCATGTCGTGCCTGCTGGATTACTGTAAAAGGATCCACAAAAATATTTTTGGTACTGTGCTTTTGGCAAAAAATACCAGCCCCTGGGTTAATTCTGAAGTCAAACCAAGCCGAGGTTTTTGATTCTCGTACTTCAGCTGGAGGGGAGAGCTGTCACTGTCCTCAAGCAGGAATAAAAGCGTTCTGCAACAGCTCTCAAGAAAGCGCACTGCTACAAGACGATAATGATTGCACTGTAGTTGGAGAACAAGCATGTGGCATAACTCCCATCACTGCCTAAAGATATTACTTATAATCCTCTTATGCAGTCATGTGATACCAAGTACTGGGATAAGTCATTAATCAGAATATTAGTTGTGTTTATGTCATAAAGGCTTGTTAACTCCAACAATGTCCTGGGGAAAGTGCTGCTGAGGAATCAAAAGAAGAAAAAAAAAAAAAAAAAAGCTGTCAAGTTTCATTCTGTATCCATCCATATAAAATGCAGGCTTTAAAACTTCTGGCAATATGCCAGGATGTTATTGGCAACAGTACTTGCATGGTTAGTATAAATAGTGTAGATAACTGTTACATTTGGTTGCACTTTTACCCACATCCCAGCTCTTGGAAAAAAAAAAAGAATAATTTGAGTGTTGATAAATACAAGTTGACTAATGATTGTTGATAAATACCAGTTGAATAATGATAAACACCAGTTTACTAATGATAAACATTAATTATTAATAGCAAAATAGATGAAACCATTGGTTAGGGCAGGGGTGATTTGGTATTAAGCAAATTACTGGAGAGGGAAATCCTTCACCATGTATATGTGAAAAGTATCAATTTTCCTTTTAGTGCAGTGAATTTAATCTTTTATCTGCTTTGATTTTGAAAACAAATTTCTAGAATTTTGGAAGGGAACTATTTTAGTGCCTTCCCTGTGCTTTGAATTTGAACCTTTGGAAGGGTTTTATATTAACATGAGATGAAGTGTGTGTTTCTGCACCTGTTGAGGCTGATTAATCAAATGAACAGGAACGCTTTTATCAGGCTGGCATTTTATAGTATGCTCTTTTTTTATTTTCTACCTTACGTTATCAGCTTACTGAAAGAATCTTGACATAGGAGGCCAAGACAGTTCTGTCCTGACTCCACTGGATTTTAAACTCATTTCCCTACTATGTCTGTTCTTCTAACGTTGGAGATGAGATGGATGTTAGCATAGTCTGGAGTTCCTAGCACTTATGGCAGTAGGTGATTTCCCAAACTGGCTTTTCTGCTAAATTGTTTAGATGTTGGTTAGACCAGCTTGTTAGGTAAACTGTGGACATGATGAGGGCAACTAGGAATTAAGGACAGCCACAAAACACAGACTGTAGTGGAGTTTAAAGATGTACACTGCAAATTTCTTCAGCCTGCTGTGTGCCGTGTGTATTGGAAAAAGTAACCATCATCCTATGAAGGCTGGCAAGGGAAGCACCAGATATGTGTGTAACACTGTCTGCACCAATGCTAGGTATTATTTTAATCCCTACATCTCAAAATATATATATATACAGAGAAAGTGAGGTTCGTATCATCACTTGAATGTTTCTTTGATGATTTTATTGCATAATGTCATCTAGGGGGGGTTACTTTAGATGTAGACAATGTTATGTTTTGGTTCTGGAAAGCACTAACCAAACATCAGGGACTCTTGAGAAATACTTAAGGGTGTTTTACTCCATCAAGCAAAAGAATTAATGCATAATAATGTATGGATTGGTAGAAAACTTTAAGGGATCCACGTCATCACAGTGAGTTCTTAGATCATTGATTAATGTAGGATTGTCTTAAATTATCCTTAAAATCATCCTTCAGTTCAATACAGATACCAAACCTGGGGAAGGCAAGTCTATTTCCGGGGAGGAATTAAATGAATTGAGGTGTCTTTATAGTTTGGCTTTTGCCCTTAAAACAAACCGACGGAATCAGGGTGTTTGAGGTTGGAAGAGACCTCTGGAGGTCACAGGCTCAAGCAGGGCCCCCTGGACATGGCTGCCCAGGACCATGTACAGACAGCTTTTGAGTATCTCCAAGGATAAAGACTCTACAAGCTCTCTGGACAAGCTTTGCCAGTGCTCGGTTATTCCAATAGTAAAAGTGTGTTTCCTGATGTTCAGGCAGAGTTTTTGCCTGTGACTTCTGGTCCTGTCACTGAGCACAATGAAAAGAGTCTGGCTCTGTCCCATTTGCATCCTCCCTTCAGGTGTGTGTGTATATATATATATGTGTGTTATAGGAAACCCCTGAGCTTTCTCTTCTCCAGGCAGAACAGTGTCCCAGCTCTCTCAGCCTTTCCTCATAGGAAAGATGTTCCAGTCCCTAAATCATCCTCATCGCCCTTCGTTGGACGTTCTTGAGTATGTCCATGCACTGAGGAGCCTGGAGCTGGACGCAATACTCCAGGTGTGGCCTCAGCAGTGCTGAGCAGAGGGAAAGGATCTTCTGCGACCTGCTGGCAGCAACGCTGCTCTTAATGCAGCCCACTAGCCCTATTTGTGGCAAGGACACGTTGCTGGCACTGCACTTCCTCCTTGAAAGAAAAAGAAAATGAATTGTCTCGTTTTGAGAAAAAAACCACCTGAAGTACACGTATTGAGGATAGCTGTGCTGAGGGTGGAGATTTTGTTGAAAGGATATCCTTGTTTGACTGCAAGTATTTTTGAATATTCCCTGCCATATAGAACTACCCAATCTATTCTAAAAGTGTACACAGTTGAAATAGCAATTGTCGCTTTAGTAGTATTTGTCTAAGTTGTGCTGTTTGTCAGGGGTGGATTAGCAAGGTCAACAGAGAGTTTCTGTGGCAGGAATCCATCTGAACTTGCCCTTCAACATATTTCCCAAGTCATCTTTATTGGGCCTGTACGCCTGAAGGTATTTTGATTCATTTGCAGAGGATTATACTGTACATAGGTACTGGCTGAATGCTGTAAATGTGTTCAATATATAAACACCTCTTCCTGCCAGAGGAAAGATGCTGGCAGTGGCTGGATGTGCGAGTTAATTGTTTTCCTTGCACTAATACCAAAGTTTTTGGCTTTCTTCAAAAGGGGAACCATCTGAAATCACAAAGAATAATACAGAAGTTGAACAGATTGGGGTGGAGGGTTAGCAGAAAGGGCGAGGAAGAAAAAGCTGTAATGCTTGACATAGACTGGAATGCTTCTGTTGGGAAGATTTGTTTGAAGAAGATTCTACTTTGACCATGGTTATAGTATTGGATTACTTACCTCCTTGAGTCTGTCCTTAGTAACTCTCCTAAATTAGAAGAATGTCTGGATTTGTGTCGCATGTTGCAGTATTCATTAAATACACCAGTAAAAAAACAAACAAACACACACGATTCTGTCATTCCTGAACGGTCAGCCACATGGTTAGTTCCTGTGCTTTATGTATGTTAAATACCTATCCTCACCTCAGGATTGGAACATATTATCACAGTTATTGAAACCAGAGTGGTAGGCATGATTTCCTATACAAATCTCGGTCTATAATGTTTCTTGATTAATTTGCATGTCCTTTGTGTTTGATTTCTAGTTCATGTAGAGCTTGATCATCAGGCAAATACACTTCTAGAATTGTATTTGTATTTGTTTTTTAAAAGTAATAATACCATCAAATCAGCTGTGCTTTGCATCTTGTGGTTTTTTTCAGAACTAAAGACAGTATGTATCACGCGCTGACTTACGCCACCATACTGGAGATGCAAGCTATGATGACGTTTGATCCTCAGGACATACTGAATGCAGGAAACACAATGAAGGAAGCTCAAGCCACCTGTCAAAAGTAAGTGTGGCGCAATTCAGTCAATGAATAGTCCCTTCATGGGAAAGTTTTGAAAGACATAAAGGCTAAAAAAGGACACGTAATTTCATAGAATCATAGGAAAACTGAGGTTGGAAGGGACATCAGGAGGTCTTCTACTCCAGCCTCTTGCTTGAAGGAGGTTCAGTTATGAGGTCAACAGGGTTTTCAGTGGTCTAGTCTTGAAAACTTCAGTTTACTGCAGTATCTTTTTTTGCCAGTTAGATTTTTGTCATATCTGTAGCCCCAGTTCTGCACTGTCTGGAAGTTATTTACGGTTTACAGACACTGCAGAATCTTCCCATTTGGTGATGGCTATACTGTAGCTAGCTGTCTTTGAGTCAACTGTACTCCCACTTCTGTACACACATGCGCACGTACACACACAGAAAATAAATCAAAAAGCACCCTTGTCCCCTTCCTTCACCAAGGCAGATTTCTGCATGTGAAAGGTAAAAGACGGATCCCAGGAGGACCACGCTGACTAAGTTCTGTATGAAATATGCTGAAGTTTGTGTGTGTGGTAACATGACAGAGGGTTGGTGAGCACTAGAAATATGTTAGTGAGTGTATGGGTGGCCAGCTGAATGATACGGTTCTCTGTTGTTGATGCTTCATGTTCAGAATGACCAAACTCACTTTTCTACAGATTTAGGAAGAAATCTACAGTAGCTGATTCTATCAACAACCTTGTGCATAGGCAAAGCCTTGAACACTTCACTGAAGGTAACGTCGTCCCTAACACACACAATGTTTTCCTCTTCTTTTTTTTTTTTTTTTTTTTTTCTTTTCAATCTGCAGTTTGAATTGTGTAGAATTGTTCACCCAGAGTGTTTTTGCAGATTGTGAGTTCACTGACAAAATCAATTATTTGGCATGTGCTGGATCAGTGTCTTGGCAATTGCTGTGTTACCAATGTCTAGAAAGTTTCTAGATCCAGGAATTCCTGGAAAGCACCAGAGAAATTCCTGTAAAGTTTCTGTACCTGTGTGTCATTTCTGTTTGGGGTTACCTCAGCAGTCTAGAACTAAGCACTATAGCAAATTTTGAAAAGATTTTTCTCAGTTTGAGCTTTGTGATCTTATTCCTATCTATATTAATGAGCTAATAAGTGGTTTTTAATTACTTTGTGTCTGATTTATTTGTTTTCTTACCCTCGTCACGTGATGCTAGAGGAAATCCATGCAGAAATCTGCTATGCTGAATGTTTACTTCAGAGAGCAGCACTCACATTCCTCCAGGTATGGATTCCTGTGTGGCTTTTTTGGAGGGGGAAGAAAAAAGTGCGTACTATACAGGTTTCTTTTCTTAAAATTAGTGGAATGGTAGAAGACCCTAGTTTGACCTAGTGGTGTAGGAGTCTCACCTGGATTTTTAAATCTGGATTTTATCTGGACCATCTGCTGATGAGATAGTAGAATGTGGGTTTTTTTATCCCTAATGATTATCTAAAAATCCTTATGTTGATACACGTAGCACTGAGTCCCCTATGATGCCCTTCTCCAGTCCCTTTTGAATGTGTGCAATTAATGGCAGTAAGCACCGATTTTCAAACACTGTGTGCTGAGATATCGGATTAAAAAAAAAAAAAAAAAAAGAGATGGTCATTGAAGCTGTGCTATGCTAGAATGCAAGCAAGACTTTCAAGACTTTTGTTTCAGTCAGGTTGGTTTGCTTTCCCAAGGCTACTTCCTCACTTGTTTGCTCTTGAACAACTAGTACGGTCTGCATAGCTAATAGGCTCCACACATGCTTTTTGCTAAACAGTGCTGCCTGTCTTTAAAAGAAGGAGATCTCTCCCTCTTCTTTGAATTTTATCTGTCTGTACTAATGAAGCTTGATTTTTTTGATGGATCAACATTAGCAATACTTACTTGGGCTTCAGCTTGCGATTTAGATTGTTAATCATAGTTGAAATAACTGATTTTTTTCTTCCTGATTTGGCTGTACTTGCTACATGACAGTGGGATTGCTCCATCTTTGCAGAAGGGATAATAAAAGTCACGTTCACAAAGGGCTTCTGCTTCTTGGATCAAAGATGCTGATTGAGAATGAAATGCAAGTGGTGATTTTATAGTTGTTGGGAGTTGCCAGATGGGCTCTGATTTATGTTGTTTATGATAATTTATGAACCATGTAACCCTTTTCAGCAATCTGCCGTGCCCCTCTGCTGGGAAACTACTGCTTCATAGAAAAAACAGTAGTCAGAGTAGTTTCTTCTGAAGGTTTTTAGAGTGCTGACGATGGTGACTTTATGGTAGGATGATGGACTTTGAAGTGGCCAGGGTGTAGCCACCTATTTCCATATTCCTTTGGGATCCTTTGGGATTAGTAGCCTCTAGCACTGAGCACAGTTTGGTTGATATCAGAAGCTATGGAAGCAAGGTTTTTCAGAACTTCTTCATTGTGCCTGTAAGAAAAGAGTGTTTCAAGGCAGTGCCTCTTGTTTTTAAGCACTATTTTCACAGGCGTCTGTTTTTAAAAGCATTTATAGGTATGTGAAAGATTTAAGAGTAAGAAAATAATTTCTTGTCCTGTTCTGCATAAAGAATGTCTGTGTATTTGCTTCCTCTTCTATTCTGTGTTTAATTTTTCATGAACACATGAACTGGTTTTAAAAATTAAACAAACGCACTTGGTTCCAACAGCTATTGAAGTGGGTTAGATTTGAAGCTTAGTGTCAATGACCACATCCAGTTGAAAACACATTAAAATTAGTTTCAGGATTTTTCAAGGGCTGTACTATTCTCACATTATTTATCTCTGTTGTTGGTATCATGAGTATTCTGAACTTAAACATTTTTAAACCATCTTCTTTCCTCTTTCCATTTTCCATTCAAAGGAAAATAGAACTGAACCTTTACATACGGTTAGGTATGCTGTACCTCACCCCAGCTGCTAGTTAAAACCTGACTTTCTTTTTCTACAGAACAAAGGAAAAAGGAAAGCCATTTTTCTGTGGTTATTTCTTTTGCATGTGATTGGGATTCAAGTCTCTGGGGATGTATCATCAGAAATTACATGCTCATTTATGGTTATAGTTTCTGTCCTCAGTTATCATTCTTGATAAAGTTGCTGAAGGATGACTGTAAAGGACGTAGGCTGGTGGTGGTGTTGCAGGCTGCCGGAGTAAGCCCTGCTCTTCAGTTCGGGTCATTAGGCTTCCTATACTAGTTTACAGAAAGCAAAGTCCGGAAGATGTTGAACTAACTTTGATTGGATTGAGTTATCCTCCTGACTTACGGAAGGATGGAAAGCTCTTGGAGGCAGGTTCTGTCTCTGTTTACATACCTATGAACACAATTGGGCCAAATGTTCATCTAACCTATGCTGTTTTCTCCACAATGCCTTATACAGCCTCTTAAAATACCATCACAGAAAGATCATCTCCTAAATCACAGGTAGTCTTCCTATCCCAAAGTAACAGCAAGTATCAAAACAAGCCAGAATGACAGATTATATGCAATGAGTGAGGCAAGAAACTGACACCAGAAAGTTTCAAGACTGAAGAGTTCTCTCTTCAGGTTACAACTGTAAACTAAGGGCCCCCAGATACGCTTTACTGTAAGTTCTCGGTGCGTTATAGCTTGTAATGTAACATGTTATCACGCTAGTATGGATCTCATAGATACTTGAGTATTGAGACCAGAAAAAAGCATATCCTGCACAGCTTTACTTTTCCTTGTTCCTTTTTAGGATGTGTAACTATATTCTGTAGGCTCCTGAGGATGGGCAGTTATTCGTATCTGGTGCTGAGTCAGGAAATGCTCAGACCTTAACTGTGCTGAGGGACAAATGACAGAAAGGTATTTTTTGAAAGAGCCACAAATGCATGTAACTTAGGTGCCGCTCATTAGCTTTGTACCTGTGTTCAGTACTGCAAGTTCAGATGGTCCAGAGGTCACAAGGGCTAAACTAATCACAGAAGACATCAAAATAAAGTGTACATGTTTGAACAGAGTGAAAAATATTTTAATATAGAAAGGAAATCCTAAATCTGTGTATTGTTTCTCAGAGACTTACATTGTCTGTGTCATGACAGTTATGTTCAAGACACGTTCATCTCAAGAAGACAAAAGCCCTTTATGTGCTTACAAATTCATGTTGCTAACCTGTTTCCATTCTAACAGGATGAGAATATGGTTAGCTTCATAAAAGGAGGCATCAAAGTCCGAAACAGTTACCAAACATACAGGTAAGTTAGAGTGATGATGTGAATAAGTGTATTCTTTCAGTAAAAAATGCTGACAGTCAAATAGTCCAATTTGCAAATTAATTACTGTTGTATTTATTGCAGCCTTTATTGTGGGCCTCATGTCTATAGCCTTTCTCAGCCCACACAAATTCCTCCTTTGCCTAACAAAGGACATTGATATTATGGTTGATCTGGATTGTAAAGATAGTGGACCCTAACGCTGTTAACTCCCAAGGTTTGCCTACTTCAAGTACTATATCCTTGAAATTATGTCAAAAAATAACTTTTCTAAATGATGTAGTGCTCTGTGTCTGTATAGCACAATTTGGAGGTCTTGCAGTCATTAGGCACAAGTAATGACATTTCTTTATAGTTCAAGCTGCACTTTTTGGAACATTCAAAACCAGTAGCTGAAGCACAAGTAATTCTATAATAAATGCATGAAACTAAAAGAAAATTACAAGACAATAAACTGAAGAGCTTGCAATGAAAAGTGTAAGTGGCTTCAAACAAAGATTAAACAAATTTCCAGGAAACAGATTTACAGGGGCTAGTTAGCATAGTAGAGCAGATGCAGTCTCTCTGCATCATGAAGTCCCTGAACAGACAATTCCTAGAGGTTGCTTTTCCAAGCATATACCACTGTCTGAGTGAAATTTTTGCTTAGCTGGGCTTTTAATCTATTTAAATATGGCAGTTGTTCTACTCGAAAGAGAAAGCATGTGCTATTGGAAATGATAAGCAGAGTTGCTTATCTGAACTCACAATATGCCCATTACTTAGTGTCTGCAAACCAAAAACATCTGCTTAAGCAGATTTCTTTTCATCTAGGAAGTTACGGAGAGCTACTTTCAATATACACAAAAGCTTTTGAAGTACAGTAGTAAATTCTGAAAATTACATTAAGATGTACACATGGGAAGCATAATCAGTTGTGCCACAGTAAATTAGTATATGTAAAAGCAAAGTGTTATAAATCTAGTAGCCCTTAGGTGGTCTTCTGCAAAAGAATGCTAATAACTTGCATATTATTAAAACATGTATTTTAACAAAGGGAAAGTTTGTATGTGAGATTGGCAGTTGTGTTTTTTGTACTGTACCTTTGATGTAGGAAGAAATAATTGTTTGCAGTTTTGGTGAGAGCATGGTGCAACAGGTTACAGAGAAAACAATGAAATACGGAAATGGGACTTCACTTGTTTTGATTGATCGGTATTTTTACAACATAGTTTCCGATATAAAAAAAGTCATCTTTCCTTTCCCCACTGTCAGCAGTACTGCTTGATAATCTGCAACAACAGTAACACTACAAAGACAGGAGGAGTAAATGTTGCAAAGATACAATTTTTAAAACTCTCTTTCAGGGAGGGAAAAAGATGGAATGAAATAGAACAAAATTCAGAATGGAACATTTGCTTCTTGACAGTGAATAAAAAGTATCAGAAAACTTCACAGTAGTACAGATTTATGTGAATAATTTTAAAAACTGAAAGCTAAATATGCATCATGTTTTGTTTTATTTTAGGACTTTAAATCTGGGCTCAGAACAGCCACAAAAAGTCACATGTCTAGCAGACACAGAACAGCATCCAGTCCAGTTTCTCCAGAAGTATACTGAAAGAGGGAGAGAGATGACAGTGTCTGTATTTGTGTGGGTTGAAGGCAACTCTAAATGCAGGTCCATTGTAAAGGCTGCAATTACAATGAATAGTCCTATATCTGTTGATAACAACCAGCAGATAAAAACATGACAGCCTGCACACAAGTATATGGCTGCCATTACGACAGTGTTTTTCTTTTCCTACTAATCAACAAAATAAATTAAAATAGTAGTGTGAAAAACACATACCTACAGAAAGCTTGGAGACAAAACAGATTCAAATCCAGCTGGATTACACAGGGAAACTACAAGGGAACACTACAAAGTTGAGATATATGAAAGTTAGAAGAATAAGTGAAAAGTAAATTCCGCTATACCTGCCCGTTTAAAAATATTTCTTACAATTGTCTTCTCCTGTAGGTAACAAAATGTTCTTTTGAATGAACATGCACAGAAAGAGAACATCTAATCCAGGGATTTGTGAAACTCAAATCAAATTTGCTAGTTTAAACTTCCTGCATTGCCCCATCGTATCTTCTTACAGTTGTAACGGTTAGTGTTGCTCCCAGCAGCCACTGTAGAAATATTTTCAGGCAAAAATACTGCATCTGTTTGACAGGAATTAATCTCCAGGACTCCATATATTTAAATTGATAGTAATGTGACATAAATGTTTTGTAGATAAGTCCAACAAAATGTTGTTCACATGGATGAGATGGCAAATTGACCTTTTTTGAACTACTATGTCATTTGAGATAATTGGGTTACTTTCTTACTGAATTGTAATTAATCATTTTATTTACTGACAAAGTAACAGAATCTTGCGCGTTTTCAGGGAGCTGGACAGTCTCATACAGTCTCCGCATTATGTCAAAGGAGAGAACCATCTTCATTTTGAGGGAGGTGTAAAACTTGGAGTTGGAGCATTTAATCTGGTATGTCCTAACTGTTCTTCTCTTGAGCTGAAGTCCTGCAACCTCCTGAAAATGATCCTAACTTAAGTATGTGTTTAATCAGTGTTACTAATCATATGGTTAAAATCAGGTGTATGCACTGACACTTGCAGGATCCCAGTGCCTGGTCTAAGAACACCAGGTAGTAATACACTTTAGAAATAAAAGAGACTACTACCTGCAGCATGGACAACACCGCCTTGTGTGCGCGGACCCGCTCGCGCATCTTCATGGGGAGATTATCAGGGTGTTCGTTAGCCAAGTGACCAATGTTTGGGAGGCACTTGGAAGGGAAGATGTTACGATCTCATGAGAAGAGACCCACTGGGATGGGGGCCAGGAGAAGCCTTGCGCAGAAGCAGCTGTTGCCTGTGTGTGTTGACTTCCGCTTACTGTTTAACAGGCACTTGGGAAGCAACCAGGGACTTGGCTGTTAGCAGGGCAGCTGGTGGGACAGGGGACATGAATGGGGCCTGGGCTGCTGCTCAGGCCACTTTCGGCCGTTGGTGTTTGTGTTCTGGTTGGAAAGCAGGTGGTGAAATGGTACAGGATGGTTCCTGCTATGTCAGAGAGGCATTGACCGAGAGATGGTGAGAGGTGATGTGGTTATTCAGGTGATGGGCTGCAGAAAGTGCTTGGTGCTTCTCCTTGCTTGCATGACTTTGTGTGAGTCTGGCACATGCCCAAATGTTATATTTACTGCACAAATGACAAATCTGTCATGTGCGGTATGCATCCAGTATCTGAAACATCCAAGAAGTAGTAGAGTTACTAAGCATGTGCTGTGTAAACGTATTTCTGTGCGGGGAATCCTGGAGGCACAAGGTCCCTATATTAAACAGATATTTATGTTCAAATTGCATGCAAAATATAGTAGGTGTATATATTTACCCAGAAAATCATCAGGAGGCAGCTGGCAGCTGAGAGGCAGAAAGTCTAAGTTACTGCATAACTGTTGCATTTCTTTCTATAGACATTGTCCATGTTTCCTGCACGGATTCTGAGATTACTGGAGTTTGTTGGATTTTCTGGAAACAAGGTAAATGTGAACTAAATAGTATTGGTACATTCCCCTCACTCTGAAATTAAAAAATGGAGACAGGAGTTTCTCTCTTCTTCCTCACGCTAGCTGTAACCCTCTGAAACACTCCAATTGGGATCACACGTGCGCATCGTTGGCACTGATGCTTTCATGCAGCTCAGTTTTCCTTTGTGTTTTTGTCTGAACTGGTACACTTTGAAGGTTGTGATACCATTGCTCAGGGATGTTACAGTTCTGAAACATGATAAATACAATGGTTAAATACAATTATGTTGACATATTTTTTAGTTACTTGTCTTCTGATGTATGCTTGTGCTTAGAAATCCATTGTCAAAAGTGTATTCTTAACCTTTAATATATTAGCTTACTTATTAGTTACTGTCATTATGGTATCTGAGTGTCCCTGACAGGTTCCTGTGTGACATCCAGTTGGGAAAAAAGAAATTCAGTTTCATTTCTGATATTTTTTTTTCCTCCATGTCTTTAATAGCAAGTGGTAACTTGAGTGTGGCACCGAAATTCTCTTTGCCTGAAAGAGTAAGTGCTTTTTTGCCTAGAGAGTAACCAGTCTGACCTGTGTTGTTTGTGCATGCAGTTTAAGGACAGAAGTTCAGTAATGAAGCACCAATAAATTCACATGAACCTCAGTTATTCTGCAGGACAGGTGCACAAAGTGCTGTGTTAGTTTTTTGTGGATTTGTTTCAAAATAGGATGCTGAATTGATGAGAATATCTTGGCCTTGATACCCTGCACCTGCCCTTGTCTCTCATTCTACCAGCAGAACATGAGATGCATTCAGATTTGGGTTCCTGGATTAAGAAAACACAGTTTGTTTAACCTAAACCACTAGTCACATTTCTTTCCTAAATGCTAGGTAAGGTAAATGTTTGATGTCCTGCAAACACAACAAAAACTGTATAAACAAGTTAAAATGTCACTCTCTTGTAATGCTTTCTCTTTACAAAACAAGTTTCAAGGAGAAAAATGTTTCCATAATCAGGGCTGCAACCTTATGTGACAGGTGAATGAGTGTCATCACCATTTTATTTGTTTACAGGAAGGATCTTATATCTTATGATTATTTATATGAAAATAAAATATCTTGTTTAAAAGCAAGGAGCTTCTGGCAGAATGTGGATTAGAACTTGGAAATTTCCAGGAGCTGTTTCACAGGCAGTAGAGGCAAAAATCAAATAGTTCTGCCTGTCAGTTACAAAAATGAAGAACATCTAAAGCAAAATATTCTTCTAGAAATGTAAAGGCAATTCAAATTCATATACCAGCAGAGTTCTGAGAATACTTTGCTGAACACTCATTACTGCAGATGAAAATTGTCCCTCTAATTGAATTTCTGTTGTTTTCTTTTGGCCCTGGGATTTCTTGTATGGCTATGAGTGGGCTGATATTTGTGTTGGTGAGTCAGCTCTTGTTCCAGATTTTTAATAACTCACTGAGACATGACCTAGATTACCATAAATTTAAGCAAAAACCTGTTGTCTGTGCACCATAAAAAAGGAGTATTTTAAACATGTTGATCAAAGCTCATTGGTGGCCGTTTATTTTAACATCCCAACAAAGGCTTTCTGCATTTAACATTTGTCAGTCAGATGCCTAAAACCAAAAGCAAAATTGCCGTTGCCATCCTTTCCAGTGGTGGTTTTCCAAAGCTTGCAAGAGGAAGCTGTCCCCTGCAGTACAGGCAGGAGTCTAGAGGGTGAAAGGAACAGTGACAGAGAAGAGCGAAAGTGATGCGTGCCATGTGCTGCACCCCATCCAGATGAAAGGAGTTCGGAATACATCTGTGTTTGATCTTGCAGTCTTTTCCATTAAATGCTCGTGGTGACCATCAGGTTGTGCAAAGAACAAAAGAGCTGTGATTAATGCCTTGGGCTGTTTACAGTTACCTGAGAGAGCTACAGTGCACTGGGGGACAGCTTGCTTTTGTTGTGGATCATGTGTTTGTTAAAACTGGATGTAAAATTGCATTGTGATATCTTCCACGATACTAACCTGCCTTGAAGCCAACAAATTTGCCCCTAGGGACTCTTCCTGTCTCTTGGACATGTCACGTCTGATGGTAAATGAGGACATGCCCAAAGCTTCGTTAGTTCCTAAGCCATTTGTGGGCACTGTAGACAACATGATCAACTTAACAGCAGTCTGGAGTCTCAAAATAGTAGCTAGGATAAGATCAAGAAATTATAAAAGTAGCCTGAGGCCTTTTTTGTTCCCTTCCAGTCCAAGATGTGCCAGTTGTGCCCTTCCCACTGTTCAAGCTCCTTTCACCGGTATCGTTAGTTAAAATACAGGCTTGTTTGTGTTCAGTGGCGTAGGGCCAGTGTTTGGGCATTGGGGTTCAATGCAGTTTTGCCCAATTTCATGAGGTTTTGTGGGCAGAGGTATGTATTACACACCGCTGGGCATGCTGCGCTGGTGAGGCATGCCTGCCTTACTCACTGGGCAATAGATGGAGTGTGTGTCCCATCTGGACTTCGTGTGTTTAACAATAACTAACTTCTGGTGTCAGATCAGAAGGGTCCTTGCAGTATCTCCCATGAAAGCACTGAACCCTTCTCACTGACTCCACCAGGTCTCAGGCTAGTATTTACTCTTGTTCTTATTTGGGAAATGATTTCAAATCCTGTGTTGCTAAACTGTAGAAAAGTTTGACATGAGCCCACCATATGTTAAGTGCAGTTTGTCAGGGGGTCAGATGACAGCCTGATTTCAGGTGAAGACAGGGAAACTTTGAGATGGAACCAGTTTCTTTCAGATTGTACTTTTTGATGTGGGAGGACATTTTTCCCAAAGCAGCTGAGCCGAAGAATACGTGTCGATTTGTAATAAATCGACTTCACTTTTCCACTATCACCAACAGAATTGCGTTTTGGTCTCTTCTGCAAATTTTAAATGAAGATTAAATCTAAAATTACTTGAAACAATACATTCATATGCCTTGTCTACCAGTTTCATTAGTTCTTCGTAAAAGCTGTTAGTAGTAACGATCCTCCTTGCTAAGCCTGCAGTCATGTGATCAGGTTATGGGACTTTGCTTTGCTTTCATTGTCAAGATCCCTAATTAAGAGAGTCATTTAAAAATACCAGTAAAGAGCTTTCACTTCAGGAAAGTAGATGGATTCTGGGCAGTGACAGCTGAAATAAGTACAGACCAGCCTCAGCGTGGTCTGATAATGGATTTGAGCATTGTCTGTGTTCATCCTGCATTCGCTCTGGGAATCCCCACTGCTCATGTGAACGCCAGAGCACTGGATGTCTTGGGACAAGGATTAAGTCAGTGAGATACTGATGGAATGTAATGTAGTGGCAGTCTGGGGAATGAAGAGGTAGTGGGATGTTATGAGCAACTGGCACGGAAAGGTGAGAGTTAGCATATTGGATCACATTTGTCTCTAAGAAGTGTCATGGCTCCCTGCTCTGTGTTATACCTTATGCCCTTCAGAGTAATTTACGTTTTGTGTGAAAACAAATGCTAAATGTGTTAATGGCATTTAAGTATTTTGGAGAAATTACTAGAACTCATTGCCTTGACACCTGTTTTATATTTCTGGTTGGAACTTTGTTCAAATATGTAGCAAATATGCTCCGACTTTGTTCAGAAGCTCATTCCTGGTGTTCTGGGATTGCTCGCTTCACCTGTGGCACAGGTGTGGGAGATACTTCTGGGTTGGTTATGGTTAGAAGGTGTGTCCTGACAAATACAGGATGGTCACTTAGTGACTGGCACCAGTGAGTGTAGTTTGCTTACAGAGTTTCTCCTTAGGCTCAAGTAGTCGCTGCTTGTGATCTGGTTCTGAGATCCTCCATGTGATCCCAGGTGAGGATTACATGGGGGTATTGCCCAACTCATGACACCTCACCTAGCTGATTAGGTTGGCCGGCTAATCTCCGTAGGCTCCCTGCGGAGAAAGAGTAGGTGCTTGTAAAGGTGTGTCGTGCTGTCTGACCTAGGCTTCTGTGCCTTGCAGGAATACTCTGTCTCTACCAGCCACAGGGGGGGCCCAGGGGGGCTGGCTGGCTGAGCGTGGGATCTAAAACGTGTTTCCCAGCGACACCCTTCATCGTCCCATCTTCCTGGGGATCTCCTCGTAACAGAAACAGTTCGCAAGAGTGTTTTTGAGGAGAAGCAGCTTTGTTACAGCCTTTTCTACAAGCAAGCATTGTAGTACTAGTAACAACTGCTTCTGGATCTCTCTTTTTCACACTGTGTCCACTCATTACGCTGCTTTAATATAGAAGGTTTGGAGTATTCAAGTGGCAGAGTGCAAAGTAAGCATTCTTCAGCACCTGTACTGGGCAGCATAGGATTATGAACGTACCACAGAGTGAACTAACTGGCTTGGTGAGCTTCCCGTACCTCCTGTGTAACTACTGCTCTTAGGAATTCAGGCCCAAATATGCCAGATTTGCAACGCTCTTCTGACGAACAGATGTTCTTAATCCAGTGACTTCACAATTACTGCTTTCCAGGATGCAGTCCCATGTAGGCGGGTGTGGGTCGCGTTCCTTGTCCGTATAGATAATAACTTTGTGGTTCTCTCTACTAAGATACATTTCTGCGGCTAAAATACATAAGTGAGATCAACTTGACAAAAGCTTAAATTATTCTATATGACTAATAAAATCTGTTTCTGTATCATTCTTTGTGCTATTCAAAGATGTGATCAGCCTTCATTTTATATGTATTTTTATGTTCTATGGAAGATAACGAACACTGTAAAGGCCTGGTACTGATGTCAGTGAAGGCTCAGTGAAATATCCAGCCTGAAGATTTTTCTCTTCAAAAAAAATGTACTTTGGAAATCTAATTTGGAATTTTTTTCTGCCAAAATTCATTCCACAGAATGTTTTGTCTTACTTTTACCTCAGAGTGTTGTAGTGGTACTTCTTTTTAAAAAATCCAAATATTTGTGGTTTTCATCTGGCCAGTTTAAAGAAGCTGGATAGATCATATTTTGTTACTTACCTGTATCAATCAAACTTTTTGCTCTTGGCAGAAATTGAAGTTGGCTTTATTTTGCAGAGTGCTTGATTTCCATTAAGTCATTGATTTTCAGTAATGATTTTACTATCTTCTAATTTCTTTTGAAGTGGCATGCAAGTCAGAATTTTCACTATTTTGTCCTGGCTAGTTGTTGTACTAATTGACATGCAAATATGTGTGTTAATGGTACCTTTCCCTGGAACAGTAATTGATGTAATAAGGTAAGATTTAAAAAAAAAAAAAAAAACCAACACAAAATAGCTGATTTATGTGAAAACACTTAAACACACTAGTTAAGTGAAAAAGTACATGTATGATGAAAATTAGAATATAATTACAGGCTTCTGGGTTTACACAATAAGTGGTAAGGGTGAGGTAGTGTAACATCCCTCTGTCGGCAAGGACGCCCAAAAGATGAAAATCTGTTTTGAGGTCATGCTCTGAGCGCTCTCTCTGATACCTTCTGCAGTGGCTCCGATAGATATTCCTCAGGGCCCCTATTTATAGTGTAGTTGGTTTGAAAGGATGTCCTTATAGTCACATACATCATGTTCCAGTAACTTTCCATTGCAGTTACAGTGTTAACTTTTAGGCAGAATTTTCCCCAGCTCACAGTGGATGTCTTACTGTGCATATTTACTAGTAGGCAGATCTCATGTTTAGTATGTTTGCATATTTATGTTCTTGCTGTTGATACCATGGAACCAGTCCTATAATGGACTGCTAAATGCTGTTGTCTCAGGAGCTTGAATCCTTAAGGTTGGTTATCAGTCATGCTCTCACTGGATATGAATACAGCATTGTATTTGTTTTAGTTCTCCCCAAAGGCAACAGAAATACTCTTCTTTTCATCATATTTTTCCACTGGTGGTAGTGAGCCAACATCATTGCAAAGCTTCTTTTGTTCTTAGCATACTTAAAACCCAGCCTTTTGACCTGTCATCTTTTGCCCTGCTGGTTGCAGATATTTTTTTTCCTTGGTATCTTTAACTTGCTTATGTAGTGAATAACAACAAACATGGATACACTGCGCAATGGCGATATGTGTTATTTGCCTTGCATTTCAAAACTGGTTTTTGTTTCGGGAATGCTGTTTAGCAGCACTTGGGTGTTGGTGATAAGTTGGCTCACTTTCTCTTATGTTAATCATGTAATACCTCCCAGGTTGCTGCTCTGTCACCTGATGTTTTCCAGGCTAAGCTGTAACTTCATGAAAAACTGTTAGATAACTTCATGTGTATATTTTCATCTTTGATTGCTATGTAAGCAATGTATGTCAGTGCATTTAGGGAATTTGGTGATTGAGCAATCTGTAGATGGCACTGCAGAAGTTACCAAACTAGCAAAACACAACTTGGACTCCTTTCCAATACTTTGCCCTCCTCACCTCTGTTTGCACAGGAGCATGGTCTGCTGCAGCTTCAAGAAGGAGCATCATCATACAGCTTTAGGTCGGTGCTGTGTACCATGCTGTTGCTTTGCTATCATACTTTCATGACCTTTGTGTTAGGTAAGATTGTTTATAATAACTCTTGGATTTGATTAGTTCTTGTGGGACACGGAGGGGGAAAAAGATGATTCCGTCACCTGTTTGTTGGTGAATAGTTTGTTCATGACCAGATTAAACATAACTCATTCGCGAGTAATTTTACAGTAGTGGTCATAACTGAAGGGAGTGTCTTAATCTTCAAGATGGAGATTTGTTTAACACATAAGAAGGGAAATGATGGGGATAGCAAAGGAAATTGTGAGAACTAAATCTGTCTTTAGTAGTCAGGTGCAATATTTGGGAGGTTAAAATAATGGCTGTAAGTGATGGCTTCCTTAATACTTTGTTCATGTTTATATGTCATCCCTCAATTTTTTGGGAGGTGATACCTTCTCGCTGAGACATACTTACCTGTTATCTCCTGCTAAAGCGTTTTACAAAACGTGTTTGTCTATGCATAAGTGAGTTTTCAAGTCAGTAAGCATGATGTTGTTCAGGTCTTCCCACCTGCTGACTTAGTGCAATACCAACCTGTATTTATGCCTTACTTGTCAGGGAGAGGAACTTACCTATTGGCCAGATGAGAATGGTTAATCAGTACCTTGCATTCCTGTTCTTTTTTCTTTTTTCTTACTGTTTTTATCACTTGCATTTTTATGCATTCTAGGGACAGGAAAAGGAAATGTTGAGGAGGCAGAAAGACTACTTAAGCCTTACTTGGCTCGCTATCCAAAGGTAAAATGAATCATAATTTAGTTTGGTGTGATCGTTTAATGTTTTCTTGCCAAATAACAAAGATCTAGACTGTGTGGTCAGCTTGAAAACTGTTATAGAATACTTGTATTTTTATTATTATTTATTACAGGGAGCCATATTCCTGTTTTTTGCAGGCAGGATAGAAACACTAAAGGGTAATATTGATGCGGTAAGTAATCCTTTTGCTCTTGGGAAAGTTATGTTTCAGAAGCTTTAGAAAAACTCCTCTGGGAGCAATGTTTCCTTTTTTGGCTTATGCTTCCTGTGGCTTTGGCCTTATATGTAATTTATAGTTTATGAATTACAAATAGGAATTTTGAAAACTATTTTGACTGGCTTGTTTGACCAGCTTATTTTGCTACTCTTCTGAATTTCTCATGATAATCTGGTCTATCAGTATTAATGACATGGTTTTCTCGTTGTCTTTCCTATCCTGAAGAAAGCTGTAGCTTTAATAACATCCAGTGGTAATCATTTGCCTTCAGTCTGAGTGGAGAGCCATACAAGACTTGAGAGAATTAGGGAGGTGAAAAATGCCTGTCCAAAGTACTCTGAGACAGAGTATCAGCTGGTGTGCAGCGTGGTCGCTCCCTTGAAATCTGTGGGGCTGCAGCAATAAATGTCAGCTGAGCATTTGTCCTCTGACTTTAGTTTCCTAATTTCCCTAGACACAAACTTTCATTTTGCCTATGCTTAGAACTTAATATAGCTTCCAGGAATGGGGAGCTCTGTGGCAGGGGTAAGCTTGCTTAACACCAGGATGACTGTGGAGCCAAGAATCTTTTGCGTGAATCCAACAAACATGATTTTGGGGAATACTGGGATGTTAATAATTTGGAAATTGCAGGAGCTGTGCCAGCAGATCATGGAGTGCCAGTGCCTATTATGGCACTGGTGTATGAGCATTTACACATGATTAAGGCAGTGTTTGGAAATCTCTTTGTTCAGGCAGTTAATAGATATGAAGAATGTTGCGAGGCTCAGCAATATTGGAAGCAGTTTCATCACATGTGTTACTGGGAGCTCATGTGGTGCTTCACCTACAAGCGCCAGTGGAAGATGGCTTTCTTCTACGCAGACCTGCTAAGCAAAGAAAACACTTGGTCAAAGGTAAGTTAAGCAGAACAGGAGACTGGAAGGCCCTGTAGTGTCTATTAACTTTCAATCAGATTGAGTTGACTTTTTGTAGCTTTGAAGCTTTTGTAGCTTTGAAGATTAAGATTGTAGAACAAAACCTGGTCTGCTGTGGCTCTTCTAGAACAATGTGTATTGCAGACATTCAAATCTGAACAGATTGTGGGCAAACAAAAATCTTTTGGGCCTGACTTGTAGATGAAGAACAGCTTGTTAAAGATGTTCTGCTGTGTATTGACTGGTTGTGTCATCAACACATTGTAATTAATGGCACAAGTTGCTATTTCTTTCATTACATCATGGATATAAGCTCATTTGGCGGTGAGTGAGGTTAGCCATGATAGTGCCTCCAGGATAATAAATCTAATTAGAAGAGGTGCCTTGCCCCATGCATCCGAAAGGGAGAAGCTCTTCCATCTAGAACCCTCCTGGTAGCTTTCCTCCCTTCATCTTCTCCTGAGCCCCAGGGAAATCTGTCAGAAGGGATTAAGTCTGGCCAGGGCAGGGTTGGTGGTGGTTGGTTGGAGGTTTGTTTCTTCTTAATGTGATCAGGCTATGTGTGAGGAGGATATCTCTCTGTTTTTTTCTACTACACATTGTATGTATTGGCCAGGTAGAACAAAAGCCTACATAAGGTGAGAGCAACTCTCTCTGTGCTCCCACGCAGTATGGATTCCCAGGGGATTCCAGCAACATGTTCAGCAGGTCCATTAGTCTGAGTCCCACAGCCAGGAGAGCACCACCTGGCTTAAAAGCTTTAATATTCTGAAATGCTGTGGGATTAATATTAACATGTGTCCTTTTAAACTGTGTGTAGATTTTTATACTATGTTGCAGGGGCCTTAGAGAAGTGGAGAAGATGCTTCCTATGCATCTTCTCTGTAATGTAATCTACAGTGCAACAAGACAGTAGCAAAGTAGTAACTACGTGAGCTAAATGAAAGATGGCCATGTATATGCAGTTAGATTCCAGTGTAAATAAATAATCACAGCTTAAAATAGTCTGAAAAACACCTGAAACTTACGGTTACTATAGACTCCTTAAAGTGGTAACCAAGAACTCACCAACTGTTATTCTCTGCCGTTGCAAGAGTTGTAACATCCTCTGCTGCTTTGCTTTCCTGGGTTGCTGAATTTATGATTGCTCAGGAACCCCTATGAAATCAATACTTTTCATAATCTGAAAAACATAAAACCCTTCATAGAATCATCATAGGATCATAGAATGGTTTGGGTTGGAACGGACCTTAAAAGATCATCTAGTTCCAACACTGTCCACTAGACCAGGTTGCTCCAAGCCCCATCCATCTTGGCCTTGAACACTTCCAGGGATGGGGCATCCACAGCTGCTCTGGGCAACCTGTGCCAGTGGCTCACCACCCTCACAGTAAAGAATTTCTTCCTAATATCTCATCTAAATCTCCCCTCTTTCAGTTTGAAGCCGTTCCCCCTTGTCCTATTGCTACATGCCCTTGTAAAATGTCCCTCTCCAGCTTTCCTGTAGCCCCCCTTTAGGTGCTGGAAGGCTGTAAGGTGAGCCTTCTTTTCTCCAGGCTGAACAACCCCAACTCTCAGCCTGTCTGCACAGGAGAGCTGCTCCAGCCTCTGATCATCTTTGTGGCCTCCTCTGGACTCACTCTAACAGGTCCATGTCCCTCTTATTGGGGCCCCAGAGCTGAATGCAGCACGGCAGGTGGAGTCTCAAGAGAGCAGAATAGAAGGGCAGAATCGCCTCCCTTGACCTGCTGGTCACACTTCTTTTGATGCAGCCCAGGATTCTTCACCAGACTGCCACGACTTCTCAAATATGATGGATAGTGGCTTAGCCGCTTCATCCACCAGTTCCCTCGGGACCCACAGCCAGATCTCACTGGGCTCCCATGGACTGTGCACCTTCAGGTTCCTTAGATGGTCTCAAACCTGATCTCCTACAGTGGGCAGCTCTACATTCTCCCAGTCCCTGCCTTTGCCTTGGGCAGTGTGGCTGGAGCACTTGCTGGTGAAGACTGAGGCAAAGGAGTCTTTGAGTACCTCAGCCTTCTCCATGTCCCGGGTAACCAGGTCTCCTGTTTCCTTCTGGAGAAGGCCTACATTCTCCCTAGTCTTCCCTTTATCACCAGCATACCTGTAGAAGCTTTTCTTTCCCTTGACGTCCCTGGCCAGATTTAATTCTCTCAGGGCTCTGGCTTTACTAACCTGGTCACGGGCTGCTTGGACAGTTTCTCTGTATTCTTCCCAGGCTGCCTGTCCTTGCTTCCACCCTCTGTAGGCTTCCTTTTTGTGTCTGATTTTGTCCAGGAGCTCCCTGTTCATCCATGCCTCCCGGCTTTTTTTCCCAGCTTCCTCTTTGTTGGGATGCCTCGCTCCTGAGCTTGGAGGAGGTGATCCTTTAATATTAACCAGCTTTCTTGGGTGCCTCTTCCCTCCAGGACAGCAACTGCTTTCTAGAACCTGGTATTTGAGACATGCTGCCAAATTGTGACTGGACACATAAACTATAAAGTAGTATTTTTTTTTTTCTCTGAGCATGACTTTTTCATAAGTTGTCTTGCATGTATTCCTGAGAGTGATAAAAATTCACTTTACACAAGCACAACATTTGTTCTTGGAATTTAGACATAAACTATAAACCGATACAAAGTAAACAAGTTATTTATAAAAAAAAAAATACACTCCATGTTCTAAAGTACATATTTCCCGCTTAAAATTTTGTAAGATTATGTCTGTTTATGAGCAAAAGCAGGAACTTCTTCCTCTTTGTTGCTGTTTTGTGCTTTATATCAATAATGGTGATGCTGTAAATTCATTTTTCTGTATAGATATTCTTGATTGCATTTGCAGGCCACTTATATTTACATGAAAGCTGCTTATCTCAGTATGTTTGGACCAGATGACTGCAGTCCTTTTGGAGACAGCAAAGTTGAATTATTTAGGTAATGTTTGCTAACTCCCAGTTACAACAGTTTCCTGTCTCTTCACGTCACAGTGTTGGGGGAAGAGAGGCAAAATAATTAATTGTGCCGTTTGGAAGATCTGCGCAAATAGCATTGGATTGATAAGAAATTGCAGAATGAAACAGACCAAAGTGGAGCCTGAGTGCAGACAGCAGATTTCTCCTGGCCTGGAAGTACTTTAGGGGTAGGATATTAGGTCTGTCAGCCATGCAGTGGCTGCTGCTGTTGCATGTAATATTCACATTCTTTTGCAGTTGTTTTCTTTAATCAAAATGGCATGTAAGGTATGAAAGCCTTCAATGGATTATGCGACAAGATGTGTGCCTCCTTAGTGGAGACATCAGTACGACTTGATTCTTGGGGTTTGAGTCTGAGAGGAATATGGAATAGTTAAATGTGCAAGTGAATATATGCATTATCAACACAGTGCGTTAACCTGATTTTAATGTTTAAGCTCAAAAATGACTAAACCTTGCTGAGGAAAAGAAAATGTATTGCTTTGGGTTTTACAGGTTTTCTACTAAGTATCACTTTTTTATGTGCTTACATTATATTGATACTTTTTCAGGTTCTCCATATCTTATGTAATCATTACAAGCAGAATTCACTGGATTTGGAATCCATTACAAAGTGAATAGGTTTGGGTTTGGGGAGAATGAGAGGCAAGGTAGCTTGCCTCTTTCTTAGTCTGTGATGAGACATGGGCCCTTTGTAAGTTAGGTGCATCATCTAATTTTCTCCTTGGGTGGGGAGGAGTCCCTCTTCCTCCTGCTTGATTAAAGAGGAAGCCTAGAGATATGCGTGCCCTGCATAAAGACAGCTTTTGTGAATATGTATTGCTTAGCTTCCCCAGAGGTAGCAATAGCTCAGTGTGTAACAGCTTTTTTAGATTCTCTTTGATATTTTTTAAGTTTTAATGTTTGGTTTTTTTCCCAGAGGTTCACAGAGGGAAAAATTCTTAACGTTTTCCTTTCAACTTTCAGGATTGTTCCCAGTTTGAAACTGAAAATTGCAGGGAAGTCTCTGCCTACAGAAAAGTTTGCAATTCGGAAGGCTCGACGGTATCTTTCTTCAAACCCCATCCCTTTGCCTGTTCCACCTTTGGTAAGTTAGAAATATCTCCCCCCTCCCTGCCCTTATTAACATTTTTTTAATATATGGAAATAAACCCGAGATAATTGGAATAGTATCTTTCCGTGTTTCTAAGGTAAAACCTCTGCAGGAGACTGGAATGTTCCCAAAGCAAAGCCAAATGAATGCGAGGAATGCTGTAAAACTGGGGCATGCACCAGCCACAGGGAACTAAGCCAGTTGTTTGTGACACGTAAATGTGTTGCATGTGTAACTCATTATTCCGGTTACAGACTAGCATGCTCCTAACAGCTTTCTTTTGATTCCCTTTGGAGGAACTTTGCCCTAGGTCTCTTCTGTCATGTGTCATTTACTGAGACTACTAAAAGAAGATTTCAAGGTACAAGTTACAGGGGGGAGGGGGCAATCAAGGAAACAATACAGGAATTGGGGACTGCATGTAAGCATCTATTGAATGTGCCCCTGAATGCTTGCAATTTGGTGCTCTCCGGAGCAACTCATGGGTGCCGGTTGAAACAAACAAATCCTTTAGCCACTCCAGAAAACCATTGCATGCTTTGATTCTTTTTTTTTTTTTTTTTTTTTTTTTTTTTTTCCTCTCTTTTTTGCCTGTAATGCTGGCCAGTTCCCTGTGGCCAGATGAGAACAGCTGCATAAGGCACCCGTTGCCTCACTCGTGGTGCACTTACAAAAATCTGTCTGCAGAGAACACCTCAAAGAACACGAAAGCATTTGGGGTCCAGAGGTTTGCCAAGTGCAGTGGTGTTAGCATTTGCAGTGCTTTGAGATGTTGTGTTTGAGAAACAGTTGGATAATTAGTAAAAACTCTTTTAAGAAAACGCCTGAACAAGGAGAGCCTCTTGGAGACACCAGCGAGTAGTCATTTCTCAGCCCACCAGCTGAGTATGTGACACAGCGCTGCTCGAAGAGATATAGTTGTTACAGCGCAGCGTGAGTATTCGCTGGGGACCGCTTTCCACTAAGTCTTAAGACTGAAATGACAGAAATAATTAGGTTACTTTGATTTGCCTTTCAGGTTTCAGAGACTGTAGAGCGTAACACGCCTGGGGTTTGGCTGGGCTGTTCTGGTGGGATTTTAGCAGAAGAGGTTTCTGTCCTTGGAGGGCCGGGCGTGGCGTCCTTGGGTCCTGCTGCAGTTGCATTCCTGAGGCAGCAGATGCCGCAGCTCAACAGTGAAAAGCACTCCGAGGGTGTGGGGCTGGATGCAGAATCTCATCCCTAGGATCTTCCTTTTCCTTGTAAAGATACTTGCTGGGAGAGGCGAGTCCTCCAGCAAGCCTTAGCTCAGGGATTTAGCCTGGAATAAATGTGGTTTGAATACTTCTCTTTCAAGACCCTGTTAACAAATCTGCGCAAAGTACAGGAGTTCTGCCCAGGTTTTCCAATCAATCGAGAGCAGGCGGTGAAAGCAACGGTGACTGGGGACAACATGCTGTTGCATCTATTCTAACCTGACAGCTTTTTGTACTGTAGTTCCAGAAGTCAGTTATTCTATCCAGAAATTTTATCGAAAAGCGTTAAATTATCAAGTACAGACTAGGCTATATAAATAAATGGAATAACTTGTCATGAGGACCAGCTGTAAGTCTATGTAGTGTTTCCATCTTTAACTGTGTGATTGCTAGTGGCAATGGTCACATTTTGTCTGGTGATATACTCTGAGAGAACCCTAATAATAAATAGGAATTAAACCAATACCTTTTAATAAAATTTACTTTATGAACAGTTGAATAAGAAAGACGTAACTTCCTATGGGAACATCAGACAAACCTGAGAAATTTAAGGGGTTTACAGTTTGGTTCTAAAATTCTGTTGGTTTGTGTGAAGTTTGGCTTAAAGTGTAGGGGGTTTGGTTTTCTTTTTGTTTTGTTTTGTTACCTGAGTGCTCATATTTTTTCTGCGGAAGCAATACATTGTAGTTAATTATAGTTATTACTGCTCTGGTAGGATAGAACTGGAAAACAAGAGGAGACCTTAATCAAGGGACGGTTAGCCATGTGCCATGAATGTTCTAAGTCTGGTTTATTGGCACTTGCCTTGATTTATAACTGAGATTGTGTTTGCGTTCTGTGCAAGCAATCTTCCTTGCATTGTGTGTAGTAATTGGCTCTTTAGTTGTCTTCCAGGGCTAATTTGTTCTGAAAACCATTGTAACAGGTTTTCAGTTGCAATGAAAATATATGTTTTGACAAACTGACTGTTTATTTAAGGAGTCTGTACCTTTTTCATCATACAGAGATAAACTAAAGTATTTGATAACCACATTTATCCAGTATTGTAACTAATGATGCTGTCATTTCTTCCTGACCCTAGGAAATGATGTATATCTGGAATGGCTATGCTGTAATTGGAAAATGTCCCAACTTAACAGAAGGCATGTTGGAGACTTTAATTGAAGCAGAAGAAGCACTGGCAAGAAGTAGAGGTAATCAGTGATAGGGTTTAAACAGGTATTTTACAGTGCAATAGCTAAAGATATTATCTATGAATAGAGACACTCATTAGTAAAGTTAATCTGATCGTAGGAGGAACATAGATAATGAAACCATGAACTGTTTATGCAGATAGGAATATTTTTCCTTTTTAATATAGCAAGAACTTACAATTCTAGCAAGTGATTTTCCATCCACACACGTGTATTAGTAATAGTTTGTGACATGTATTAAAGGACTGTTTATTTTGGTAGCTCAAAATCAGCATATGCATTGGCTTGGTTACTTGGATCATGAAGCTTTGTTATTCTCAGATATATTGTGGGTTTGAAGGATATATAGAATGGTCAGTCTTGTGTTTTAAAACTTCTGTCATTTTATGATGTGACCTTGGGCTGAGTGGTATTTGTGTGTCAACTGTGTGCTGGGACATCAACAGTAGAAAGCTGGGACATCAGGGATGGGCTTTCTTTGCACTGTGAATGAGCATAAGAGAGTATTGAACTGGAACAGGCTCTGCTATCACTGTCAGTCTGTTAATTAGCCATCCCTGAGAAGGTTGAATCGATGTTTATTTCTTGCCAGTCTTTCCCAGCTCCTACGGGAGTGCAACCAGTCTGCACAGTTTTTCTCACAAAGTTTTCCCTTACTAAATATTTGATCTTGTTATTATATACTACCTTCCTGCAAAAGAATCAAGCCCCTGTTGACAAAGGAATATGGGCTAAGTCACTGCATTGCAGTCTTTTCGAGGACCTTGGTCTTCCTATGCTCATTGAGTTACACAAGATTTGAAAGAGTTGCTTGAAAGACTGGCTAAAGCTATCTCTTTTTTAATGAATGGAAAAAGAGAATAGAAAAGTATTTTCAGTGCAAGTGACATCTTAGAAGGCTTTTGACCCTTTCACCTTCTTCATCACCCATTGTGTTACATTATTTTGAATAAGTGAATTATTTCTCTGTTCCCTTTTTTTCTTAGTTGGTAAATTGTGGATAAGGCTGGCTTCGTTCAGAGATTTGTAGAAGCTGATTCATGTTTATAAAACACTATGAGCACATGTAATCGAAAAGTGAGATATATGTTAAACACACCAACAATCTAAAGTATTACCTGTTCCAAATAGTGACTTGCTGTTTCCAGGCATCATACTTTCCTTGAGCTTCCATGACAGTGCTTAGAGCTAAACTATTGTATTTTCTCTGTATTACTGTTACATGCAAGAATCTAACACTGTAAGGTTATGAATCTGACGATGTGTGGTGTAAAAGGAAGTCTGTTAGTTGAAGTAACATCTAGAAGTACAGTTACGCCTATCAGATTTCCGTCGAGGATAGGTCCCTAAACGTTTGGTTATACAATCCAGGGCAGTTCATAACATATGTTACAAGTAGAGGAAATACACGCGTGTGAACGTGTTCTTGGGACAGAAGTCCAGAGGAGACAACTGATCTGCTCTTCATTTTATTCTTATGAAATAATTCTTCTGTGGCCCTGAGTCATCTCACTGTGCACATACATAGTGTGTCAACTTTTGTCCTCTTCCCTCTATGTCAGTTTGCCGCATAGTCTTTGGGCATCTTCCCTGGGATTTGCTTTGGTGACACATGTATGTAGGGGCCTGTGTGGGACTTAGCAGTAAAAGTGACTCCAGTTGTAGGACCAAGGCCTCCAACTGCATAGTCCAAAGGGAAACAGCTGTTTCATGCAGTATGTGTCAGCATTTGAACAGCTGGAAGATCCAGGTGAGGTTTAGAGTAGTGAGAACAGGGTAACATTTAATAGCCCAAGACATCGTATCACGCATTTGGCAGAAATTCTTTTTAGTTAGTATTTCATGAATTGGCAATGAGCAAGCAAGCTGAAGATTTTGCTTGTAAACTTTAAGGCTAAGCTGCCCTTATGGAACAGCTATGAAAAAGCCACATGTTTTCTTTGAAATGTATTATGCACAAAATTTCTGATGGAGAAAGGGTGTTGACAGGAATGACTTTGAACTAGGCACTGCTAAGGCTGGTAGGACTCTGGGCACTCATAAGCATAAACTCAAAAGAGGTGAAAAGAAGGTATGTTAAGAAGATGAGGGGATGTGAGGTGCAGGTAGCAAAGCTTGGCATGTTTTTGTCCAGCCAAGCAAAGGTGGAGAAGTGATAAAACACTTGCATACAAATAGGTCACGTGACGAGAAGTCAGGGAAAGAGAAGAACTATACATACTAAAGGGCAATAAAGGCATAAGATTAAGAGGTTTGTGTACTGTGTTCCAAAAAATGAATTGTGCTCACATCTACCTATGTAAAAGTTTCCCTATAGGGAGGGAAGTCTCTGCTGCTCTAAAGCGTGCCGTTTTCTTCATCTTGCAGCTACAGAATTACTAGCAGATGACCAGTGTGTGATAAAACTGTTAAAGGGCTTATGCCTCAAGCATTTGGGCAAGATCTCTGAAGCGGAAGACCATTTTAATTACATTTATTTAAAGTAAGTTTTTGTACCTGGCATATGGGAGAACTCTTGAATTTCTTACTAACTCTTCCTTTCAAGTAAGACGAGATGCAACTGTAATATGAATAGAAGGGAGAGGACTGCAGTGTCTTTAGTATTTATTTCAGTTGCTTTGATATCAAGGAATTGCCATTTTAATTGCCAGTGTTGTTAGCCATGTATGGAAGAAGAATTGCGTATCTGCACTGTTAACTGAGGTATCTTCTTCTTGGGGGACTATAGGTGCATAAAATTTTTGAAATACCACTTCTCTCTTTTCATCCCCTTCCTCTTACCAGACATGAAGAAGCTGTACCCAAAAAGCCAAATGTAGTCTGCAGAGACAGGTGGCAGCATGATTATACTTGGAACTTCTATACATCATGCAATGAATGGCATCTCTTTTTGTCAATTCACGTGGATAGAGCTCATAATGTTGTCATCTTTTCTACTACTTCCGTGTTAACAAAGGCAATGTTTTGTAATACTGAGAAATAACATGTTGTGTAGGATGGTTATTTAATGTGTATTTTGCATAACCTGGAAGGTAGCTTTTGGAAGAGAACATGACAAGTGTCGCAACAGAGATTGATTGCTCCTTCTGATCTTAGCTAATCTCCTATTTATTTGTGTTTGGGGCTGTTAAATGAGGGAAACATATAATTTCAAGATCTTGAGGCTATTTCTTTTCCAATGCAGTGAGAAGAAGATAAAATATGACCATTATCTAATTCCAAATGCCTTGCTGGAGCTGGCGATACTTTATCTAGACCAGGATAGAAGAGAAGAAGCGACAAAACTACTGGAAAGAGCAAAGTAAGCAAGTAAAAAGCCTGTGCTGATGTCTGATGGGTATTTTATGGTATTTTACTGGTTAGCGGGAAGCACAAACATTTCATTAATGTCATGGAAGCATGCATGCGTTAGTTTTGGTTTGGGCCTTTCTAGTGGTAGGCATTATCTGATCAGTCAGCCTGTGACTTACCCATTCATTCTGATAAGAGAAAAAAAAAATTTAAGATGTTAATAGGATGTCAAAGGCTTCAGTAAGAAATAACCCATGTGTAACAAAATGTAATAAACTTTGTAGTCTATTTACTTATTCATAAAAGATGTCTTAAATTAAATCAAAGCCCTGAGTTATGGCTAAAATAGCATTACTCAGATTGGTGGCTAGCAGTGCTGTTTTCTTTCCGTGATGAAATACATTTAAGGTAATGCTTCGGGTTGCATTTAGTATCTTGGTGTTGTTTCATCTGCAGCTGAAAGGCAACTGAAACACCTGCTTTTACTTTTTTGTGTGATCAATTTTTCTAGCAAAGGAGATTTATCAGGAATAATTGGACTTGACTGTGTATGTTCTTTATTACAAAATTACTAAATACGGGGTTTGCCTCTCTCCGAGCCCTTAATTCTCTGCAGAGCCAAAATTTCAGGGGCAGGGGAGGAATCCAAACCAAACAATCCTCGCCCTCTTCAAGCATCCTGCAGCAGGGTGGTTCACCTCTCTGCCTGGATCCTGAATGGGTCCAGATGTCTGCGTCTTTCCAAGTCAGAGAGTCACACCGGTCACTGCCGCAGGTGTGAGCAGCTACAAAACTGACGTCTGGCCCAAAGTTTTGGAGGGGTCAGATGAAGTCTGTGTGTTGAGCTTTACTCCAAGTCAGTCCACTGTGTAAGACAGAGTGGTGAAATCAGCCTACCGAAGATTATGCCAAAAGCCTGTCAACACAAAAATTAAAATATTGCAATTCTTAATCTCTTAGGCTTGTGAGCCTGGTTCTCTGTAGACTTGTGGAAGATATTAAGAGAAAAATTGCATTAGCAAAATGCAGTGGAAAGTGTTTCAATTGGTTTCACATTCCTTAAATCACGCCTCTCCTCCTGTCCTCATTTCCTTTCTTCAAACCTCTCTTAAGAAGAGATCTAGAAATTAATGACTCAGAGCTGCTCATTCCAGCTGGTACTTGTGTTACTTGCTGCTCAGCCGTTGCACCTTTCCCCTGACAGCTCTGTGTGGTCACAGGCCCCCTCGAGGGAAGGTGTTTGGCTTAAATAAGTGCACCAGCAGACAGCAGCTCTTAAAAAATTGTTACTCAGTTTATGAAAAGCTAATACTCAGGCCTGCTGTGCTCAGGGAACTCATGGAAACTGTAATGATACACAAAAAAAACGCACCGCACACACCACCACCCCTCTTTTCAATCAGTCATAAAACAAAAGTGCAGTCCTTTACATTTCCACCTGTAGCTGTTACGCTGCATTAAAATGCTCGGGGTTTATAAGCTTTCAGCTAAAAATGCTGAATGTCTTTGCAGCCACCAGAGGGAGAGCACATTGTCTGCGCTGGGTGTCAGGGCTACAGAATGATGTGTGCAATTGGCAGGAGCGCAGGCGAGCACTTGGCTTGTGCATGACGCTTGATTTGCTTGACCTAAATCCACATGCTGCTGCTGGTTTGAATGTTTCGACTCTGGGAGAAAGAGTGGAATGAGATGAGAAACGGTTTTGGCTTGGTCATGCGTGGAAATATTTCTCTTTGTACAACTTTAAGGTACAAGCAAGAATATCAGCCTACTGATGAGAAATACAATATCTGCATGATAAAAATCTACTTAATCTAAAGAAAAAAAACTCCAAAGGGTTTCAGATCAGCATACAGCAGAACCCGATCACCCTTTTTACAGTCAGCCTCTTGGGTGTTGCATACCTAAAATTACAAGCTTGTGTAGGATGGGTGTGGAATTCCTTGTTCTCCCAAAGAGACTGCCACTGCCATAGTGACAGGTACCTGCTTCCATGCGTGATGGGAATTACAAATTTTGAACTGAAATGCTTTTAAGGTATACAGACTGTTTAGTACTTAATGTTACGTTTCTGTAAAGATGACAAATATCTTCTAAAAGAAAATTAGTGTGTCTAATCGGGTTTGGTATTTGGATTCTGTATCCGTCCTGCAGGAGCTGACATGTTAATTCCGATGAAATAGGATCTTCACTTCCTACGTGGTCCTAGAGGCAATTTTTTTTTTATAAATATTTTAGGTTTTCCGTGAAAATACAGATTCTTTTAATGTTTCTGTAACTCGTTTAGAGTTCTGTAAGTTCTTTAGAGCATGACATAGCCACTGGAAACTCTAGGCAGATGACACTGCTGAGCCAGCCAGGAGATGTTTGGGGAGGAAGCCCTGTCAGCCTTCCCCAGGCTGGTGAACTGCTTCTTGGAAGCTGGTGCAGTCTCATGTCTAGCCCCTTTCTCTTTCCAAGTTTCTAGGGCAGCAGATTGTCTGGCCTTATTTTCTACACAGAGTACACATCGTTGCCAGCCATAGGATGCAGATGGGGTATTTCCCTCTTCTGGGTCAGGAAAGGCTGCCCTCTTTCCCTCCCTGCCCCCCTTATCCGCTTCCTTGGAATCCATCTGCTGAATTAAGATAGGCTCATCTTATTGAAATATTTTTTTTAAAAAAATCCTTAAAATTTTTGTATTCAAATTTGTCAGTTATACTTTGAGAACAGGGAAAAATAGTCCAATTTCTGAATGTAAACTAAGTAGATTTACAGATATTTAATATGGACTCAATATTTTGTGAGTGGGCCAGATTCAATTTCTTATTAAGCTATATTTTTCTGGTAATTGCCAGACAGTGAACTACAAATAAAGAACAAAGAGCTGCATTGTTTGGCTAGGAACACATGCCTTGTATTTTAGAGTAGGCAACAAAGGAGCTTGTGAAGAAAGGCTTTTTTGCTGTCTACAGTTGTTTTGCTTATAACAGTAATATAAAGATAACTCGAAAATGTTTTAAATATATATATATATTCATCAGAGTGGATCTGCTTTTGTTTTAGACAAAACTACAAGAATTACTCCATGGAAACAAGAACACATTTCAGAATTCAAGCTGCCCTGCACCAAGCCAAATCCGCCCCAGAAAATGGAATGCACTCCGGAGCCTCAGCAGTGTCGTAACTTTTTCTCCTTTGATGTCCTGTTTGTTGCAAACTTTGGTGCAGAAAATTACTGACACTTTAGAATTATTTTTCCTTCTCTTTCAAGTCAGTGAGAAACCAAATAATTTAAAATTTTAAAGGTGATGCATAAAACATTAATCTAGTGTAATAACATGGCAAAAACCCTCTCAAACCAACCATAACTCTGAAAAATACTGGTTTTTCCAACCGTGGCTTTTTGAATACTTACATCTGTGTAATTCATTTTTCAATCGTGTGCTTTTCTCTTGCATTCGCAACATTTACTAAGCAAGCTGCAACATAAAGGGGAATGACTGGCAAAACCCAAACAACGAAACTTTAAAGATTCATGGATTTAATCTCAGTTACCTCTAAATGTTTGTTTGAATTCATACTGATAGCAGTTGAGAAGGAAGCATCGCTTTTTCCAAGTACGTACTTAGTCAAAATGGTGTAAGAAAATCTCGGTGCACAAGAAACACAGCAGGGAGGAGCTCTGAATCCTGGGCATTTCAAGTTGTGCATGGAAAGCTTCTCTTTACTAGCTTTTACCAGCCACATTTTTGCTTCTATAAGAAACTTGCTGGTGAAAAAAATGGTCTCCCTTGTGCAAGTATCTTGACTTTAATTTGGTTTTCATGTCAAGTCTGCTGCTCGTAGCAGCTGAATGATTTAGTGAGGATTTGGGGCAGGGGGAAGGTGCTGACAGTATAAAACTGCATCACTGCTTCTTTGACAAGTTTTAAAACAGGAGGTCCTTAGGAAACAGTTTTTTCATCAGAACAAACCTGATCTGAAGTTTATGTCGAATCTAAAGCACAAGTCCTTGAAGGTCACTTAAGAAACAGCAATATTTTATTGGCCGCACAGCAGTACAGGAGTTACTGTGACAGTCAATTCCTTCTTCAAATGATTGGTCAAATGTTTGCCTGACTTGAGATGTCCATGTTTAAAGAGATCGATGTTTCCTGTGTTAAGAAGCTGGGGTTGGAGTAGGCTCCCTTGGCACAGCGCTCTGCTTTTTACGAAGGAGAGCCCTTTATCTTTTTGCTCTTTATTGATCTTTGGGGGGAATTTCTGTGTCAGGGACTTTGAGGATAGAGCAATGAGCTAAGTCTGCTTTCCAGTGCTGCCTGCCATAGAATTGCTGCTTTTCTGCAAAACCGGTGAAGTCAGACATAACGTGTACTTGACTCGTATTTACCATTCTCTGTGTTAGCTCCATGTTTATACGTTTATATGCCTGTGGGTTTTGGGGGCATACTTCTACCTCCCTTTTGCAAGAGCTTCTTCCCCATGACCCATTCTGGTATGTGGAGATGGGAGGTCTTCTGACAGCCCTTCTTCTCCAACGGAGATGCTTGTCAAGAAGATTCATATCTATGTACCTCACAGTGAATATTCTTTCTAAAGCGATTGTTCCCAGCTGAAGAGAAAATAGACAGTTTATAGCTCTGCTATTACCTCCTTTAAGGAAATGACATTGTTTTATATTTGCGAATTAACATGCAAGGAGACAGAACCACCTGTTCCTCAACATGGAGAACTTACATTATCTTAAAAATAGACATCCTTTATAAAAGTCTGCCCAAGTTAAAATCATAGATGAAGAATGCATTTTTTTAAAGTGACTTTCTCAGATAAATTTCTCAACTCAGATAAAATTCAGTATAAACAGTTACGCTATTTACATACTGCACATCAAAACCTAAGTGTAAAAATTCAGTCATTCTTTGTATAGAATAAAAAAGATTCTTGTTCTATTTCATGCATATAACGCCTCTTCTTCCAGTTCTGTCCTTTTCAAATATTTTGGCAGTCTTAGCATCTTTGAAGCAAGCAATGCCATGAAAATTAGCATAAATTATACTTTGCAGAAAGTGAACAATCCTTCTGACTGTAGATTCATCTCTCAAGGCCTCACTCACTGAAACTTTCAGTGAAATTTCACCCACAACTGAGCTTCGCCTGATGTTAGATACATTGCACAAAGGGCGTACTGTGCAATATGCAGTCAGCTTCTCTGATTCCTTGCAGCAATGAAAACACTAAGATTTTCATAGTGATCTTTGGTCGAGCACCGACACCAGTCACAGCGTGGACCTCATCTTCAGGTGAGGACTCTGTCGTTAGCCACGATCAAGCAGTCTGTGCTTTCACTCTGACTTTTTAGCTCCCAACCAGTAAGGAATATTCACCTTCCTGATGCAACAAAGATGTATGGACTGTAATATTCTGAACTCACTAAAGGAAAGTAGCACCTTGCTTGCTAAAGGGTGAATGGAAGGTCTGGTACGTCGTCACTGTATACATTTTTCAATGTGTTACATTTTGAATTGCCCACTGTTACTCTTCGTTCATCAGCATACTTCATTTTGATGCTCTTCTGTGGCAGGGATCAAAAGCTCAGCAGTGTCAGTCCGGGCTGGAAGGTCTGTGCTGGGATTGTTTTTCCATTGCTTCCCCTGAAGCTGCTGCATTCTGCCTGAAGCTGCTCTCCAGATTGGTAAATGGCTTCATTAGTCCCGAGTCCCAAGTACAATGAATTAGGGGAAGCACAACGGATGCGAGGTTTCAAACAGCTTCAGTGTCGGGTATCTTCCACCTACCAGCAAACAGCAGATACTCCAATGGAATCACAAATCAAGGGGTTTCAGCATGGCCTAAGATTCAGGAAACGTAAGGACTGCTTCCCATGGATATAGCCAGCACCTCATTTGCAGGAGCACTTCCTTCTGCTTTCAAACACCGAACTGTCAGACTACTGCTAAAGAAACCCACTCTTCCTACTAGGCATTAGCCCACAGTTGCTGGTACGAACTCTTCTCAGTCCTCGGCCAAAGGCAGGTGACTAACTCATACAGCAGAAAACAGTTTTCTGCACTTGGTAGGACCTTTATGGTAAAACTTACAAACTGTATTTCTTTTTCTGTGTATTTTTTTTAGTAACACTGCTAAGTGGCTTCCTGCCAGTAGTTGAGGATAGAAATTCATACTCTGTTTCCTGGATGTCTGCAGCAACTGCCGTGGTGCCCCCTGTGATACTGCTAAGTCACCTCAGAGTGGTAGGGGCCAGGAAAGGAAAGGCAGTAAAATGAGCATCGCTTTTATCATTAGATGTGATATGTGGATCTCATTAAACTGAAGGAGGATATGGGCTGAAAAGTCAGCAGCTTATACTGAGGTCTAACGAGAGGTAACTGCATCAACACCCAGCTCCTAGGAATACCACCAAGCAAGGTAACTTGCTGGATGAAGAACAGGGGCTGAAGCTGAATCCGGTCACAGGATTTCTTGATGATCAGAAGATTATTTTGATGAAGTGACAAACATGATACAACTACTATTATTTGGAAACACCTGCTTACGATTGCTCAACTAAACCAGTAGCACAGAAGCATGTTTTCATTTATTAGTCATACACAGTTCTATTACAAGCTACAATTAACGCATTCTGCCGTGGATGGTTAGTTTGAAGACTGGCCCATTCTGACAGCGCCTAGCCTTAAGTTGTTCACGCTGCAGTGATACAGCAAACTTTGCTTAGGAAACTTTGCCTTTTATAAAACATAGCAGCATAGGACAGGATCGTATCAAACATTTTCTCCCATTTCACAGTGGTTTTGACATTAAAGTCTATATTGAGTGCCTTAGTGTTTTCAGTTGACCTGCGGCCTGGGTCCAGGATGACTAAAAGATGATGGAATGATATTTTTGACAGCTTGCATGCCTCTGGCCCAACAGAAGCATCAAGTAATGCTGCTCTGTGTGAAACAAGGCTTTCCTAGAGGTCAGTCCCAGAATGCAGAAGACACTCCTAAGAGTTTAAATACAACACCCTCAGCCTCCAGTTCCACCTGCGAGATGCATTTCTTTGCCTTCTCAAGCAAAAAAGATTAAAAAAAAACAGCAGCAAAGCAAATGTATATGGAATGACCAAAACAATGTGTTCCACACAGTTCCCTCTCTGGGAGGAAGAGGAGAAGATAAAGAGGTGAGTCATGTTGTTTACTGCTGTACAGGAAAATGGTTAATGGTTGGAAAAGTCACTGACGAACACAAAACCTGAACAGACTAGAAATGAACTTGCTGCTTTTCTCATTGTGTTCTGCAAATACCTTTTTGTGATGGATTATGTGCAAAGCATGTATTGGCAAGTATTTTAATTGAATGATATTTTTAAAAGATGCTATCTAGGTTTGCTTCAGGTATTAAAAAAGAACAAACACCAAATACTTACTTTTAAAAACATGCCCAGTCAATCCCTGTCTCTAAGATTTATGAACAGCGACAGAGCTAATAAATATCTGTATTGCACTGAGGTAAAATTCTGCATGGCATTTGCTCCAAATTCAACAATGTTTTTGTAGGACTGGGCTGCGTTCCATTATTTTCTGGGGGTTTTAAATCTCTGGACCTACTTACTTTCATTGCTGGCTAAACATAGGCAAAATGTTTATTTAGAGTTATGCATTGCATTGAATTCTACTTGCTTTATCTCTCCTTGACTATTTTATAGAAAAAACACAAAACAAAGCAGTCACAACCCCTCCCTGCACGCTCTCTTTATGGGCTGCTTCAATTCAAAAAAGAAAAGAAAAAAAAATTTAAAAAAAAAAATGTTTATCTCGTGTTAGTCAAGCACGGTACAGTTTCAGGTCTGTGGTTGAACAGCGGTGTAGCAATGTGGCGAGAAACAGAGGACAGGTAGAAGCTGCAATATTCCGGACAGTTTTCATCTCTCACTGTTCCCTTCATCCTGCAGCACCCAGGGTGTGGAGGTAAGGAACAACTTCCTTAGTGCTTGGTCGGTGATGCTGGAGCCACAGGGGCCGTGCTTGGTGCCGACAGTGCCACAGGTAGAGTTGTAGGATGAGCTGGTGTTTTGTTTGTGCACACGGTGGTTCCCGGACACGTTGGTAGAGACAGTGCAAGATGCCTGAAGGCTGCTCTGCTCCTGCTATCCAGAGACACAGAATAGGAACTTTATCTCTGCCAGTTAGCAGAGTTCAGTAAATCATTCTAGGGAGGCAAAGCAATGTTGTTTAACTCTAGAAGAGACAATGCATGGATCATATTCAACGTCACTGTCATCTGGGTGCAGCAGCCAGTACTGCTGTCATCACTGCCAAGGTTACGCAACCTCTGCCAAGCAGCTGCAAGGTTTTTTTAGAAGCAACCAGCAGGGCCAGGTATAGTTTTGGTATTTCAGTCATAGAATTGTAGAATACCAGGTTGGAAGGGACCTCAAGGATCATCTGCTCCAACTTTTCTTGGCAAAAGCACAGACTAGACAAGATGGCCCAGCACAATCTTAAAAGTGTCCAGGGCTGGGGAACCCACCGTTCCCTGGGGAGACTATTCCAATGGCTGATTGTTATTGTGAAAAACTTGCTCCGGCTTTCGTTACTGCAGCTTGTGGATACCTGCGTCCTGGGTCAGGTTTCTGTTCAGTGATGCTGGGCTTATCGCCAACACAAGTAATTCTTGGTATTTCCGAGGAACAACAGGGATCTCAGGTGTAGTGCCTTTGCTATGTGTCTATGGAAACTACGTGATCTGTCACACGCACACACAAACATACATATAAAAAAGTATATATAGATAATACATAAAAAGTCTATGTACGTATACTCACACACACCAGTAGCAGGCTCTGTAGCCAAAGCTTTTTGAAGTTATCAAACTGTTTGAACTCAGCAATTATTAAATTCAGCACTTAAAACAAAACAAAAAAAAAAAAAACAAAACACCAAGATAGATTATGTCTTTTAAAAAAAGCCTTGACAGCTTTTCAGAAGAGGGCTGAGGAAAAAGCAGGGAGATTAAGGACCTTTACTAATGGTTTGCTGTGGGAGCATAAAGGAAAGAAGAGTGTGCAGTGTATCGCCTTCTACAAGGAGAAATCCCAAAACAAAACCAGGCAGCTGAGCAAGAGCCCTTCGATGAGGTGGCCTCACCAAAAAGCAGTTTAGGCTGGAGAGTTCAGGAGCATCAGGGTTTTCACTCGGACAGCAGCAGAGCTCAGCCTCAGCGGGACGGCACCTGGGCGGGCTCAGTCCTGCTCAGCAAACACGGCTTTGGGGCGGTCATTTTTCCCCTTGGAATTTCTGCCCTGTCTGTCTCCCTCAGTCTGCTCACCCAGTATGAGCTGCTACCAGTAACGGGGCGGGAGGGTAGGGAAAAGGGGCTACAAAGGTGGAAGCCTGTCTGCCCGGGGCGAGAAGCCTGGGACATGTGCCTCCGGTGAGCAAGGGCCGGGCTGGGGGGACAGCGGCGTGCGTGTCATACGTGCAGTGAACTGGGCGCTTACTGGTGTGTGCAGAGTTACTGCTGAAACGCCTTATTTAAAATAAAGGCAAATGTTGTCATGGGGTTGGTGTTGCAAAGGCGAAGTTTATGAAGTTATTGCTACTTGTTTTCCAACTGAGAGGACAGAGGAGGGCTGGGGGCTTTTTGTAGCACGGTTGGTCCCCTCTTGCTGAGTAAGTACCTACCTTTATGCTACTAGAAACAGGTACAGGCATTTTCACAGATTATTTTTTTTTATTATAGATTCCTCTGCACCTTTTACGTAGTTAAGTGTCAGCGCAGAGTGGATACTGTAATAGATCAGTCGCTAGCAAATGTAATTATTTCTTCTGCTTAAATCAAAAAGATGCTTTCATAAATATGTTTAGACTGTTCTTTTTATCAAAAGACATTAACTTTGCATTTCATACCAAAAATTCCAGAGCCCCTAACTCATCCCAGAACAGGTTTAAATGCAAGATAATCTGCCAAGGATGGTTAGCATAAATTATATTTTTCAAAGTTGAATGCTCTATAAAAGGAAAAGTTAATCCTTGAAGCTAATTTTGATTCTGGGTATTAAGAAGGGTTCTTCCGAACAGATTTTATTCATGTTCTGTACAGGTTATCAAGGAGTAGGTATGTGTTTAATAAAAATGTGGTGCCTGTAATAAACTGCATTTTTACTCGGATAGCATCCACTTTGTTCCTAAGACCATTTTAATCTGGGGTTTAACTGACGAGGCCTTGTATGTTTGGTTTCAGCCATCTTGTTATTTATTTAACTGACAGTCTGACTCAGAAGAATTTTCATCTTTACCGCAATTGCACAAGGACAGGAAATGTCAAAGTATTGAAACTGGCAACTTGAGTAAGTTCAGGTATTTCGTAATCCTTTAGCCTAGAAATGTGCACTTCTGCCACGGCAAGGAGAGGGCTGTAAACTCCTCATTGCTTTCAGCCCTGAGAAGCTGCAAGAGGGTAGGAACTTTTAAAACCTTACGTGGTTAAAGCCCTTCTACAGCACTAGCTCCTCACAAAGAAATTCTCTGGGCTTGCTTGCTTTTTTTTTTTTTTTTGGTTTGGTTTATGTACAAATTTTATGATTCTCTCCCAGATTTACATAATGAACTGACAACAAGTAATAAGGATTATTGTCCTTAGACATGAAATGATTAAAGTGGTAATTCCAGTAGCATGCAATAATTTTTAAGCATCATAAAGGTCTTTATAAAATGGAGTATTTGTTACTTGTCCTTGCATCTCTTTTGCCTCAGATTTGTGGGAATTTTGTTTTCTTCTGTTGTAGGAGACAAAATCCATTTCCTACTATAAGCAAATATGACCTAATAATTTTGCCTGCTATGCCAGCATCTTGGATGTCAGCAAGGCCCTTGGTCCCTACCTGCGCTGTTTCTGTGGCAGCTTTTCATCTTTAAATGGGGTATCAGGTCCTTACGAGAGGCTGTGGCGGCTGGCAGTGACTAGGGGCATGTGGACTTTCACACTCAGACTCTCTTGCATTGTCACTCGAAATCGCAGAGGCTCGAGCCCGATGGTCCACTCAGCTATTTCTGGGTCCGTGCCAGGCTTGTGGTGCCAGTTAAAGTACAAACAATGTTGTTGCACTGACCGTTTTCATCACACAGTATGGTCCCTACAAAAGCAACGTTTTTGATGACTGTTGATGCACCTCTAACCTTAGTTACTGACACAGGGTGGCTGTAAGAGGTGGGTTTTTTCCCTTCAGCTTGTTTTGCAAACATTTTACTATGGGCTTGTCAACCCTGAAACATACAGCCCTGGCATAAGAAGGGCTATGGCTGGACAGGTCCAGACGAATGACAGCCAGCCCTTTCCACTCACTGAGCTGCAGCAGCCTCTGGTTTAGGAAACAGCTGTGCTGTAAATGGACTATCTATCTAATATGTCTGAAACGTAAGTAATTTATTACACCTCTGAGACAGGAGGCAAATACTATCTTCATCTTACAGGTGGTGGAATGAAGACACAGATCTGGTTTCACAACTGTAGCTGTAATTCAGGTTACACATTACTTTGCGTTAATTTCAGATCCGTTACTTTTTTGAATTAGAAATCATCCAGAACAGCATTGCACCTAAAAACTTGAAAAAAACATTTGATTTATTTGTCGTATTTACACGGTTGTCTTTAGGCTAAAATTTGAACTTTCTGGAATGTTTTTGTGTAATCAGCTCTAGTTTTAGCCCTTCACACCTTTTTGCTATTTAACAAGTATTTTAATAAAAGTCACTCTTTCCCTTAGCACGGTAAGTATCTCAGTGCTCAAAGTTCAGCTATACAAAGTGCCTAGAAAAGCATTCAGGTCAGTAATCTGTCACTTCAGATTTCTTTCAAATATTTCTTAATCAAGTCCTGTAATAAATAAAGACTAAAACCAACATGACAACGCTGTTTTTTCAAATTGTTCATTTGCCAGTTTTAACAAGATAAGGAAAATAAGTGGATACTTAATGTGGACATTGTTTTACCAAAAAAAAAAAAAAAGAGAGAGAGACCAAACCCGCCAAATCAAACAGACAAAAAGCAGGACATAAAGGAACACACATGGAATGATGAAAAGGAACAGTGATACTGCACAACTTCAGGTCTCTCTTCCCAGATTTTGATCCATGTAATTAGGTATGTATGACTTCAGCAAAACATTGTGTCCGGATAAAGGTGCAGCAATTAGAGTGAACCTAGACCTGTAGACTGCTTTGAATTCCTTCTGACTGCTACTTAGAGGAGTTCTGTAAGAGAGCAGGTTGCTGTCAGCTGCAAGAATAATAAATAAATCATGTTGATTCTACATTTTGCTTCAAAAATTATCCATATCATGCACACTTCTACATTGTAAATACACAAAGTCTTCAAAGTACTTGCGTCTTTAAACACAACTTCAAGTACTCAAACTATACGTGAAAAACAATCAGAAACATTCCCTGATTTGTTGTGGTTAACTTGAGATTGCATCTCATTTTGCAAGACCAGGATTTCTGAATGTATCAGCATTGCGCTGAATGTATAAAAGTCACAGGAAGGTATGTTAAGAAGAGGGGAGGGGGAAAAAAAAAAGAAAGAAAAAAAGAAAAAAAACTATGCTAAGTGGATAAAAGGTCTTTACAGCTATGATCTTTGCTAAACCATCTCTGAACAAGCACATACTGTTGGCTATAGAAATTTGCTAATTGTGTCATTCTTGCTATAGCAGTCCTGTTTCCCCCCTCAACTGCTAGTATGACACTCTGTGTTTATATAAACTTTGCATTTACATGCAGAACAAAATATATTTTTCTTATATCTGATTTCACATCTGTTTGGTGGACTGATGTGCCAGCCAGCAGGGCTTAACAGATACATTTAATACAGGAGACTGAGATACAGTATGTTTATTCTTAACTTCTGATAACCTAAGAACTACAAGAACGAGAGATGCAGTATCCATTTGCTGTGATCCAAGACAACCATTTTTAGGGAGAAAAAAGTAGAATAAGTGATCAACGCTAACGCTACATTAGTTCCAAATAATTATTTTTTTTCAGTCATGCTGCCTTAACTATTTATTGTCCCTCTGGCCCACTTTTAACCCTGATCAAGTTAAAGGTGACATTATTAAAGCTTAAAGGCTGTTGATTCCTCAAAACCGAAGCAAGTTATAAAAACCATGAAACCATCATTTCAGTGTAGGACTCATTTCATATCTTCATATTCCTCATCACTTGTAGAAAAGGGATAATGCATCTCAGTTTGCTTACAAGCTAGGAGATCACTGAAGTCTGCATATTCCTAACTGCAAACAAAATATAGCACTTTTAACAGGTTATAAATAAACTGGTTTTCAAGCATAGAGCCAGCCCAACAATAACAATACACTATTAAAAAGACCTAAGGCAATGAATTCCATCTCCAATGGAAAGGAAAAAGAAAAAAAAAGAAAAGAAAAGAAAAAGAACTGTGCAAACAAGCTTAAAACTATTTCTTTGTGCCAGTGTTATAAAATGTAGATTTCAATAAAGCCTTGACCCAAATGCCAGGACTTGTGAAAAGAATCAGAACAAAACTGGTTACTTTATTTAGGAAAAAAATACTCTTATCTTGCTGCTAATAAAATTGGATACACGCAGTTTAAACATTTACAGTTGCTGTAACACTTTACACAATTCCTATATATGGGTGTAAGAACAAACATTAAAAGACAATGGTGGGTCAAGGCTTTACATTAAAAATAACAACCTACTTCTCTATAGTCCCTAAAATACTATGTTTTTTCCAATATTTGCAGCCGTTCAGGAATAATTTTTTATTTATTTATTTATTAGGAAATGTATACTTTGTGCATGATCTTAATTCCTAATTCCTGGCTCTTTGGGCTGAATGACAAAAGGATCAAACCCATTAAAGTGGATGGTCTCCTTGAAGGTTCAGTGGAGAAACCCTGGCTCAGTTAGTCTCATACGATGAAAGCAGTGCTGCATCCACTGGCTCCATGCAGGATGGACAGGTAAAGGATCTCATCAACCAGTCATCTATACAGTCCAGGTGGTAAATGTGCATGCACGGCAGAAATCGGATAGGGTCCCCATAAACAAAGTCCATCATACAAATGACACATCTGAGGGGGGGAAAAAAAAAAAATCATAAAAATATTTAAGCTGCTGTTACCACACTGGAAATGAGAATAGTGTAATACCTACTCCTAGGTATGTTTCAGTCAAAACAAAGTTTTAGTACTTGTAGATACTGTGAGGGGTTCCTAGCTCTGTCCGTGCTGGCTCCACCAAGCACTAGCGGGTTTTGGTGTTTCCTCTGTAGTAATGTGCCCGTGGTTGCACCGTTAGTGAAGGCAGTTAGCCTTGTGTAGGCACGGCAGGGGCAGCTCAGGGTGCACACAGTTAGAAATGAGAAAAGGGAGACATAAAGGGGAGGAAGCAACATGGAATTATTTCCCCGTGAAGAGAGGATGAAGAAGAAAAAGCCTATAAAGGGCATGAATTACATGGGTCAAGAAAGTAAGTTTCACCTGTAACAGGAAAACCAGCATGGATAAAAAAAAATTATTTTTTTTCTTTTACCAGAAAGCTACATTAAATTACAGTCCTTGAAAAGAAGGCAGAAACAGGAGGACAAGATCAGGTTTCCCAGGGCACTATCACAAACCAGTGCAACAGCCACATTAGTTAAGAGTTCTGTAACTTACTCTCTGATCTTCTTCTCGGAGCCGTCTCTTCCAGGATCATAGACTCCTTTAGGTAGGTGCTGAATAAGGCCTATCCTCTGCGCTATTCTGATTTGTTCCTCTTCTGTCAGCTGTGTTGCTAGCCGAGTCTGGCTAGGAGTCGGGTGATAAACAGGAACAGGGACCTGCTCCTAAAATTAAAATATTTCAGTTAAAAAAAACCCCACAGGCTTTCCCAGAATTTCGTAGCACAGCACAAGCAATGTATTTTAACTTTTCCTCTCAGTCCTATAAATGTTTCTCCCACTCCTACTTTGCAGTTTTGGGGCTATAATTATATTGAGCCTGGGATAAAGAACTGAAGCCAGTATCTTAAGCAAGGAGCTGTTTGTGGCTGTTTTCTGCAAAAGTTTTTTATCTCCAGGAATCATTCACACATTAAATACATGTACAACAAACTTCACATAGCAGCTGGTGAACTGCTAAGATGCTGAACTGAACAATATAATGGCTGAGGGAGAGCCCCAAGTACTTGCAACAAAAAGCAGATTCTGTGATTTTTTTACACTTTAGGAAGAATTCTTTGCGAAGATGAGGACAGTACCTAATTCTTAAGCGGAAAGTTTTATTGGTTCTGTAATAACTAAAATTCATGTGAACTGTTCTGAGCCACATAAAACTCCAATCCAGAACTGTAGATTCCATTTTTTTTTTTTAAACACACAAAAGTCACCTGGACAATAAAAAGAATAGCTGAGTAAGTACTCCAAGTTTTGTATTTGTTCATATATATTAACATGATTTTACAAGTTGTCCCAAGCTGGACTTCAGCTGCTGTATGTTTGAAGCACATTTCCCAAACGAAAATAGGCAACGTGTAGGTATCACGCGGTCCTTCCTCTGCCTCATTCTCAGAAACTTCTTCTAAATATTAACAAACTTTAGATCTGATATTTTCACTAACATTTATATTAACATGGTGCTTGTCTTACTTGCTTTTAAAGCATTCTTTTGGACATAAACACCAGTTTTGAACAGGAGAGACTATTAGGACAGCGCTGGCCGGGAGCCATACATCTACTGTTAACAGGGAGACTATTTCTTGCACGAGGCCTGTTTTTTAACGATACTTCTTAAACAGGAGGGGAAAAAAAAAAATCAGCTTATAGATGTGTTCTGAAAATAAGCCCAGTCCGTCAGAGGCACAACAGCATCGATTCATCTGTTTGAAAAATGCAAAAGCTGATGTTTCAGAGGGCACTGCTGCAGAACAAGCAGAGTGCAGCAGCGGGTGCAGCTGCACCGTTGGAAGCGCTGATGCAGCACGCAGTGCCTCCGACAAAGTTCCCACCGCCAAACTCCTGCTCACCCGTCACGGATACGGGGCAGCCGCGGGCTTTCACTGGCTGTGACAGAGCCACCACCTCCTGAAACACACTTGTCCTTACAGAGCGTGGAGCCCTGCGGGCATCTCCAAGTACTTCCAGCAGCAGGAACACAGCTGCGCTCCCCTCCCATTCCCTCTTCACCTTCTGGTCTGCTCCAGCAATGGTCTAGTGCAGCGTTCAACAGACACCAACACCTGGCAAAGTCCAGATACGGGGTCTAATGCACGTAATGCTGCACTTGTAAAACCTGATAAAGCGGTTCTTCTTTCACTGCTAGGAACCACAGCAAGTGGAAAGACAGCCAGGACTCCTGGAAGGCCAGGAAGAAGCAGCCCGAGGAGCATGCAGCCTCTTGCTGGCCAGTGCCGGGGGTGCCCAGCAGCAGGAGTCCTTGCTAATTAAAAATACAAGTGCCTGGCAATTCTGCTTTTAATACAGCGCCTACCACTTGCAATTCAGCTGTGAGCTAAAATTCACAGCGATATTAATTCAGCTGTATTAGGATTTTCCCCTCTGATTTCCCAGCAGAACTCAAGAGGATTACGAGAAGGTTCAAAAGACAAAATGCCAGTGGGTTCTGTAAGTTTGATCCGTTTCCTGACTCCTCTAAACTGGATTTCACAGTATCACATATTTCTTCTACATCAGTTGCCTTTTAACCATTTAAATTATCTAAAGTATTCTCTAATCATCATTCGGGTAGGGAAAAGCACCAGCTGAAGCCAGGGATGACCTGTCAGATAGAACCTTTGGTGCCAGCAAAATAAAGCAGTTTTTCCCCTCCCAAACGCAGCAGGCCCCCTGCACTGAACACACCAGCTCAAGGCAGAGCCTGGTCCTGGTTTTATGTTTCAAGAACTTAACACCACAAAATACCAGTAACTTTTTTTGGGGGGTTTGCAAGGCTTTGCTATACTACTTTGGACAGATTATTAAATAAACAGTAGAGGACATTACTGTTAGCTCCTTGATCTGTTACAATGGCATACAGAATGCCCGGTATTTGGAGAGAGATGCACCCTCCTTCCCATCCTACAAAAAAGAGGAGCAGTATAACTAACCGCGGCACAGGCTGGGGCTAATGGGGGCAGAAGGAGGGGAGGCTACTGTATTTAATGCAGCTCCCCTTGGCAAAACCATGACTGCAAGCAATAACACAGAAATACAAGGAAAGGCAAAAACAGGAGGAGGAAAGCAAATCCAAGAAACTCTCAAAATGTCTGAAAGTAGCAGTGACAAATGGTGAATGCCTACAGCTGAGGAACGGCAAATTGCTCATCTCGGCAGAAATTACACAGCAAAAGGAAGCTCCAGTTAAGTACGAATCTGTTACAAGTTAAAACTATCACATTTGGACAACTCTGAAACAAGAAATCAGTCACGCTATCCAACCGACGACTGCTTCGGTTAAGTTTTGGACAGTACACATCAACACAATTTTTAAGCCTGCAATGGGTGAAACAAGAACAAAACCTCATCCCCTTGCTCTGCTCTTGTGCAGGCGCTTGCTGCAAGCAGCCACCGAGGGACTACCTACCACTTCTGCATTACTGCAGCGCCCCTCTCCCATGGGTGTCACCTTCCCTGTGGAGAACTGAAGGAGAGGGGCCTGACGGACCCCCTGGGGCCCCTTCCCATGCCAAATATACAAATGCTTCCCTGACTGCCAGTGCCGTATGGGAACACTGCTCCTTTTGGCGTCCTGTCTCAGGTTCCCTCCCTGCAGAGCCACCACCCTGCGCTACATGTCTGACATAACCAATTAAGGCAGAAATTTATAGTTGCCAGCTGTGGGCTTCTACAATTTCATGTAGTAGACAAGAATCTCATCAGACGAGTAACAGCGAAGAGAGCACCATTTTCACCCAGACACTTTCATGTTTGTGAATATAAAGAACTGGGGTTGGTGTGGCCGCCAAGCTGTTGCAAAAAATGCATAGATTGTACTACTGTAAATAAAAAAAAGAGTGACCGTTCAACACCCACGATCCAGTGCACTTCTGCAACAGGCTGGCTGGTGGCACGTTCATCTTGCCTCTTGGTTGCTATTAAAAGCCTGCCCAAATGGAGCTAGCAGTCCGCTGGATACAAACATACCAGTAACATGGAAGAACACGGCCGCACACATTGCAGAGAGTCAAATTATAGGGTACACAGACACTTTCAAACCAGTCCTCTCCCCTCTCAAAGAGAAAAGATATGTTTATACCTGTATGAATCTAAAAATATTTTATTAAACTATTTATTCATGAGAATATGAGAGACCGGATTTTTCTCACTTGGTTTGTTGAGGTGACATGCGGTGTTCCCAGAGGGGTCAAAGTAAGAGACGGAGCAGACCGCAGGAGGTGCTCCAGCTAGACCCTGACTACCACCCATCGGCTGAGCTGGGCTCCTCCAGCCCCCAGCAGCCCCACTGACACACACCCAGGGCCGGCCCCACGCGCAGACATCACCACGCCGGCAGCTGCGTCCTCTGCTTTCTCCACTACCAAATCTCTGAAGCATTTTTGGAAGGGAAGCTCATCCAGCAATAATGCCAACCTGCCCGTAAGGACAGAGCACAGCCCTGCCTGTGCAGGTTTATCACCCCTTTGAAAATCTTGCACGGATTAGAATGGCTACTTCTTTCTATCAACCTATGCTGAGGAAAGGTCCCGCTCACTCCAGCATGGATATTCAAGAGTAACAATGTGAGGATTCAACACTTCAGTCAACTCAAATTTGTAGTTAGAGGCTCCCTGACACGTATCTATATAAAACAAGACTGCGTTACCCAAGTAATCGTTATTTTACTCCAAAGACAAGCATGAGTGTATTGTTCTGGTATCTCACTTTTCCCATCTCTACCAGGGAAAATGTTTTTGCAGACAAAATTATGAAATACTGAACTTCTAGCCAAAGTCAGTGTTATTTACCATTTGATAAAGACGTCAGGCGTTTCACACTAAGATGAAATTTCATGTTAACTCTACTCCTCCATGCAAAAAGCCTAAAAAATGCCAAAACAAATAATCAAACCCACATATTAGGGTCAGGCAATGAAGTAAAAGTCACTTTCTGGCACTGAATTTGCTTTAATCATTATTTTCCCCCCATATGAATTTAGCAATGATGAAACATATCAGCTGGCAGCAGCCCTGGAGATACACAGCTTTTTTCTTGTTCACAAACTAGGTGGTGTCAGCACAAGCTTCCCTGGCTTTCTGTGCGCAGAAATCATTCCTTCCTAATGTTTATTCAGCCCTTTACATGACAGCATTAGTTTAGATTCAAGGGCTGCAACAGGGTTTATGTCTCCATCTCACCGTGGCTCCTCCTCCTTTGGGGGGGGTTGGGGATCATAGAGGGCATCTGGAGATCTGCATTTTTAGCTTTAATGAAAATAAACATTTTCACACATGGCTTAAAAGGCCCAGACACTGTGTTTTTGCATGCAGATTCCCAAGCACGCTTTGGGTTCTTGCCTAGAAAAAGGAGGTTTCATAAAGTATGATTTTTAGTTTGAAGTTTTCTCATCAGTCAGATTTACCTTGGTTACTTATGCCGCTGTAAATCCGCTTTGCTCTTGTTTTACAGCATTTTCATCTTGTTTTTGCAACTGCAATGAATTTGTAATACTCTGAAAACAGGTCAGCGGTAGATCAGAAACTCTTAATCCCTGGATAAAGATTATTTTAAGATCCCTCTACGCCATATATAGGCAGTATGTTATCAGGGCTTTTGTTTGTTGTTTTTAATAATTGCACCAACATGCACAAATTATCTTTTCAGGAAGGTCAAAGGTGAGATGATTAATTCATAACATCTAACAGTTCCAGAGGTTAAAGCTTCACTGCTGTCCCTGAGATCCTGTCTACAGCTACCTGCTTTGCTCAGTTTCCATCTCTGAATTTTCTTCCTCATCTAATCCAATGCTCTCGGTGTCTCACCCTGGGATGTTTATTTGCATTTTAACACCAGATCAACAGCCTATCTGTTAATTCAGTCCAACAAAGGAGACAAACATCTTCCTAGCTGTGTTCACCCCTAAGTCTTTTTCACATTTGTTTAAATACCAGTAGGTATAGCGCCTACACGCCTCGTGGTTGCTAATTAATTAATGCAAATATAACAGTTCAATTTTAATCTCCCCAGCTGTTCCCACAGCTCTTTTTTGAAATCCCTTCGATATGCAAATGTCTGTCTTGAAATGCTGTCTGAAAGCGGCTGCACTGGTTCACATACAGCTGCATCGGTGCCACATACGCTTTAGTGCTCACCAGCCCTCGGACGCTTGGCCTGGAAGCAGCCTGGCCTTTCTGCAGCTCTAACAGCCTTGTAGCAGCATCGCTGCCTATTACACCACTCACCATCGCTACACAAATCTTTCAGCCTTGCTGCTTCCCAGTTTTTCCACCTCTAAGGTGAGATGCTTAGCAGGAAGCCTAAATACAACTTCGGTTTATAGATGTAAAGTCAGGAGGTGAGGGGGGGGGGGGAAGCGCCTTTTGGTGGTTTGGGGTTTGTTTGTGGGGTTTTTTCCCCAAAATCCCCACTGAATTTTAGGAATTTTTCTCTTCTTGCTACTTTATTGCTCAAAGAACTCACTGGGATGATGGTCAAGGGGCCTTTTCTGTGAACACCATTCTGATCCAGATGAAAAGATTCAAGCTCCGTCTATATGTGAATACACATTCTGAAATAATATCCTCCCCCAAGACACATTAATGTAAAACCACTCGCCATTATAATGTGCATTATACAGCAACTACAGCTTACTTTAATAATCCTTAGAACATTACGAGCAGCCTGCCAACTATAAAAACCACTTTCTGCCATACAGAACAGTTCATTTATTAAGCTGAATATCAGTTGCTATAAAACATTATGTAATGAAACTGTTACCCAATCTTTTTATATTCCCGCTTCCAGGTAGCCAGTCAGTAGAAGTAACTGCGACAGCTGAACACTTAGAGACCTAAGAGTTCTTTTGAAAGAAAAATCCCCTCCTCTTGCCTCTCCCATTTTGGGGGGGGACACCTGGGACAGACAACCAGACCAAACACGCGTGCGTGCACAAGAGCAGCCGTTCTGGTACAAGCTGGGATCTAATGCATGGGTTTGCCTAGCAGACCCCATTCACTGAACAGCAATATAGTCAGAAAAGACATTAAACATTAAACTAATGCCCTATCAAGCAAAACTGTAACTGATCCTTTACCAAATTTTTAAGCGTGCCAAAGACCGAATCCCTTTCTGTGATAAGTCTGGAGTTGCAAGCAATTCTCTCCCAACAAATAATAATACATTTCCAAACAGACTCATTGCACTGCTCCGCTAATACACGCCCATCTTTAGCATAGGGTTCCAAGGCCTTGCGTTTCTCAGGATTCCCACATTCCTCATTAAGGAGACTAATCACAGAATTTAAATTTTGAATGTATATTTGATTCATCTGGAACTTTTAAGGCCAATAAATATATACTTCATTTTTAAGATTTCTCAGGGGATGGTTCTGCTACCACACTGCTTGCTGGGGAGAACCAACTTCAACTGTTTGTGACCATTTTAGCAAAACCCCTTTACTTTTACTTTCCTTTGTTCGATATATTCCTTGATAAGCTTGACAGCAAACCCAAAAACCATATAAAATTTCACGTCCATTTTTCCTTTAAAATTTTATTAGTATCACAATTATCATTTAAATATTTAATAGAAAATTTTCATGCTGAAATAAATGCATGCACAAGCACCGTACTGGTCCATAGCCAGGACAGCAATACTCCAAAACCCAGTAAGGCCCCCCTGTACCTGGGCCACGTTCAGGTTTGTACATGCTTCCCACCGAGGTGCTCTTAAGGGAGGATTAGTAAGAATTCTGGCACTGTAGGAATCGGGCATTGTAGATACGGTCAGTCACTAGTACAAGAACAGACTAAGGAAACAAGTCTGCAACAGAGGAGAGGAACCTGCGGGATCCGCACGGCGTTTCTCCAGCTGCTAACACCAATTAAGAAGCAATGCCCCGTCTGAGTCATACGCCATTTCAGGGGGAGGTGTTTTTTGGTGAAAGCCACGGTGGGGCTGCAGTGATGGCACAACCTCATTTAAGCTATTAGTAAAACTGTAAAATTGTCCTTCGCATTTTTCACAGTTATCCCACTGAAATGACTGAGAAATAAATTTACCTGAACAGTTGGAAAAGATAAGCAACCACGAAAGAAAGCAATTCCTGGCTGCCGACTCTTAAAATGTCACCTGTCCGCCGAGCTCAGCTTTGCTACCAAAAATTGAGCTGAGGCAGAGAGAGGAGGTACGAGCTAGATGCATCCTGCCTGCTGCTTTCCTAGACGGTGACAAGGGCTATTAGAGAAGGGGACTTGGTTTTCAAGCTCCTTACCTGTGCTGTCACACAAACCTAAAGAGGCTACCTACTGCCAAGGGAAAGAGCTGACGGTGCCCTTTGCAGCTTGGCTGGTGCAAACCCACCTCCCCTGGCAGCTGGAGATCACTGGCCGCTCCACAGTCACCTGCTCGGAAATGCCATTAACCATCACTGCAAACCTGAATACACAAAACTAGCAAGAAGGAGTTGTAGGGGAAAAAGCAGTAATTAAAAAGCAGTAATTAGTCCCTGGAAGCACAATCTCCTGACACAACAAGGCAGTTTTTACATTTCCAGACTGCACAGGGATACGGCCCTTGAATCAGAGAAGCCTGCTAAGTACGGTTCGGTTCCACTAACCAAATTCATGTTCGCCAGCTTCATGTTGGTTTTAACTGTCTTTGTTCCTTTCTGCAGTGATACCATCACACATCAGCGTGCGAATTTCTTCAGAGAAGTGGGTAACACATACACCAACACATCCCAGACCATCAAACTGCTCACCAGAGAACTGACTCCATCTCTCCAGACAGCCCCACTCACAGCATTGGGCTACAACTTGAGAGATAACAAAATCCTCTTAGTGCAGCTCCTAGCATGTTTATTTTCATAGGGGTTTTATATATACATATATGGAAGGACAAGATCCATACGCAATTTACAAAAATTCAAGCTTTTCTGTCAAGTTGCTGCAGTGAGCAAAGCCAGGAAAGAACAGCTGCGCCCAAACACTGAGTTAAGAACACTCACGGCACAAAATGCAGCCTCCCAAGACTTGTACACCCCGAGAACTACAAGGCCAAGCAGCTGGGTAAGGAGAAAATCCAGCTGAAGGGGCCAGCAGCCATTTCTGCAGCTGGTAGTAGAAGAGCAGCAAACGTATGCGGATCACCCTACCCCACCAGCAAACCACAACATCTGCGTTTCTGGTACACGTTCTCTCCTACTCGTGCCAAGTGGTTATCTCTGCAGAAACCCCTTCTCATGCCTGGCAAGCGCAAACCGTTATTACAGTGCTATGGCTGTGTTACACAGCACTTACGGTTCAAGCAAGACAGCTGCTGGAGAAATGAAGAGCAGATTTGACAATAACTAAAAACTGAAGTTTTGGGAAGAAGAAAACTGTCCCATAGTGGAAGAGGCTGAAAACAAATAAATCTCTGGGACTGTCTCCTCTGCTGAAAGGTACAGACTGAACCTGCTGCGTCCCATTCACTTACTGCTGTGGAAATGCTGACTAGCAGGAAACAAAAAATAAAAGAACATCCCAAACAAACGAATCCTGTTAACATGTTTTTCAGAGGCTGCATTCAAGCACAAGAGATGGAGGAAGCACTCTGGAGCTATGATGGAAAAGCTGACAGAAGGCTAACGGTCCACACAGAAATAGGGGAATCGTTCGCACTTCCTTCAGACACGTATTTACCTTCTGGAAAGGGTAAACATCAATCAGTGCAACTTGTTTATAGTATAAATCAAAGGGATAACAGCTAAAACCGTTAGTATTGATCATCCTGGGTAATACCTGAAGTCTGCAGGCAGCCTCGACTCTTGCTATGCCAGGTCCTGTATGCAGTGCAACAAACCGGCTTGCTCACAACCTGCCCCACTCAACCCATGGCCTCAGCCATGTGTGATCTGTCCCCAACACTGTCGTCCCCACACACACGCCCCACTCACTCAGAGGATTTGACTCACCTGTGGGTACAGCAGGCAAAAAAAAAACACCCTTACGCTGACACGTGCTTCTGACTCCTGAGACAGGAGCTTGGCCCAAACCTACCACGCTATAACCCCCAGAGCATTGCATCACTTGGACAAGTCTGTGCAAGTTCCTTACGTGAAGGGCTTCATATGGATTACTGGATAGGCAGGCACCCAGTGAAGAGTATAAGCATATAGGTGACTGCAGGTGGGCAATGTAACGCACTAAAGAGTAAGTAACAGCACACGCTATGCCCTGAACTGCCTACTGAGCCCACAGACCCAGCATGGCTGAGCTAAGCATGTGCAGCCGCTGCTCACCTCCTGGTGCTGTTTCAGGGAATTTGGGAATTGGGACACAGCTGACTTCAGCAGGTCTAAAACAGCACTGCCGCCGAGCCACCAGTCCTGCCACCTCCCCTGCGCTGGCTCTACCTACGCTGCTCGACTGCCTCTTCACCTCACGAAAAGCAAACAAACCATTACCATCAACCCTGCGATCCCTACAGCCACTGGAAAAGTTGGAAACAGGCAGCCAAGAGGAAAATGGGATGAGTGCCCCTGTCAGGACTTAGGCCAATTGTGAAACCTTGATTCCAAACACTTAAAAATATAGCAAGAGTGCTAAAATGTATCTTTTGGCAAGAATTAGGTCAGCTTAAAGGCAATTCTAAGAACAAAACTGCCCTTCCAAGTACTTCAAGAACAAGGTAGCAAAATTACAGAGATCATCCCTAATCAGCCAAGAGGACAGGCTAGGGACAGAGGGCCAAAACAGGGTGTAAACACCAAAATGCACGTAAGCTGAAGACATGAGCAATCCATCAGGGGAGGACTGCTGAAGTATAAATACAGGCTGTACTTCCATGTATAAATTTGTGTATATGTATATTTAAATGTGCTAGTCTGAACTAATAAGAACAGAAAACATAGAGCAGAGAAATACTATACAGAACTAGGAATATATTTTAGAAAAAGTAGGATATCAAAGGGTCAGAGAAATCAAGTGATGGATGATCTCATCTCTAGGCTCCAATGTATGGAATTACCTTGGTATTATCGTTCCACAACACGGCAGGCATCCTCTGTGGGCAAAGAGGGCTAACCAGAACGCAATTTAACAGCCTTGCCTAAAGCAAGTTTCAACACACATCCAAAACCATCATACCGAATGCAAGTCCTCATACATCAAGCTCCTAAAACAGGCCTTAAATAGACCCAACAGCCCCAGCTGGAATAAGAACATCACTCCCGTGTATTCTCTTCTTGGGAGGTGTCAATTGAGCTTCAGATAAGAGGTAACACTGATAATGAAAACAAACAGGCAGATCAACAGCAGCTATCTCAGATCATTTACCCTTGAGGTACTATCCATCGCAAGGACACAAAATACTTTTCTGTATCCACCCAGTTGCAAGCAAGCACCAAAAAAGCTGTTTGAAAAAGGACGTAGTAGTTCTTTTTATAGAGATGCAACCTGTTACCCAACCGAAATACACAGAAGAGGCAACGTGGGAGGGGGCTTCTGCAAACCTTGCCAGGGATCTTCCCCTTGAGCAGGGAGCAGGTAAGAATGGCTGACGAGGCAGTGCCACAGCCAAGCTGTGCTCGCCCAGGAAGGTGGGCTACCAACGGGCTCCTGATGAACAGAAACCTGATGAAGAACTTTCCATCGGGCCTCCCAGCAAACAGGGACTCAGCAGAGTGGGAGTCTCGCACAGTGCGAACCTCTGCCAAACCATACAGAAAGAAGATAAGATTGTTCTACTCAGGATAAATGACTTGGGGGGAGAAAAGTGGTAACAGTCCACATCCCTTTGCAGAATTGCTTCAAGAAGCAGATGGGGCTGGTGATGAGCTGGGTCTGCATTAAGCACAGTGCAGGAAAACCCGACGCCAAGACATTGCTGGTGTGGCAGCCAGCAGGGTTTGTTGCAAAACTCAGGAGTCCGTGTTATACTTCACTTGCCTGTAACTTCATACTCCACTGGAAATACTTTAATTGCCTTTTTAACAAAGCCATCCTCCATTACAAATGCTTGCTCAAGCAGGAAGCTGCCCCACCTTGGCAGTTTGATGGTACACTCAGATTCACAGGGCTTTTTATTTCATTAATGGTGTCTGAATTTCTAACACGGAGTGGATGCCCCTGAGATCCAGGTGTGTGGCTTGAAGCCTCAGCCTAGGCAGTGCAGCAGGGGACTGGGCTGTGCAGAGGCCGCCAAGAGGCTTCCCGAGGCCAATTAAAGGATATAATCAACGCTGTGTTTTGCAACAGCTTAACCACAGAGGGGGTTTTCAGCATGTTTCTGCATTAGCCCGCTAGGAAGCCACACAGACGAAGCCTCACGTATGCCCGCCATATATTAGGGCACCTCAAACACAGTGTGAGTGCGCGGCTGTCCCGGGCGTTCCTGGCAGTGGTGTGTTGGCTTGGTGGGGACATCCCGGCCAGCCACCCAGCCACCAGCTCCTCCTTCTGCCATCTAGATCCTGGGCAACCGATGGCGACGGGGGCTTCTGTGATTTCTTCCGCATTTTGAAGCTGGAAATGGGGTTTGAATCAGGAGGGGGTGCCGACAGCACCCTGACCCATCGGGCTGCACACAAGAGATTTCAGCAGAACCCAGGGTGCTGCACCACGCAGACACTGTCGCCTCTGCCAGGTGCACACGCGTTGCCATCTCCGTGCTTCAGTGAGAACGCAGACACAAAAAATGTGATTTGGCCATTTGTTTAGCATCTTTGATAATAACATTAATTATTTCAACTCTGAGTTAATGAGCGGCAGCTGTAAACAGCCAGAGGCACCAACTCGGGCTCATCTCAGCCGGTCATTTATTAATCTTAAAGGAATGTCTCAGGCATTAAACGATCATTACTGAATCTGTTGGTTTGTTGTTTTTTTTTTTAAAGCAGTGCTCTATCTAAAAGCAAGGAATGACTGTATGGATATTAAGGCACACCAAAGCTTGACAAAGCTCTACTTTCCGATGCAGTATTAGCAGTGAACACAAGGGCAATGTTTCTATTTTTTCCAGCAAAGTCTTGTCCTCGCAAGCAGTGACTCTGCGTTTTTAGCTTGCAAGGCACAAATCCAAGTGTGATCTCATGCAACTGTCAAACCTCTTCTAACAGAAAAAAGTCCTGTGCCAAGAACAGGTAGAAAAATCATAAATAGCTCTCTCAGGAGTTGGGTTATACAAGCAAAATATTTCCAGATATTTTCCAGAATAAGATTCCAGAAAATCCAAAATGTTTTTCCTACTTGTTTTAAAAGTTTTAAATGCATAGAGACAGTTCAGTGAACATTTGGCCATTTCTTTAATCCGTCACCAGAAAACACATTTTACTGCCATATATGAAACATACAGCCAGTTGCCGGTGCAACAAGGACAAGCCACAAACGTTTGGCTTCACAGATGAACAGGGTACAACGTCCATCACTAACTGTATGAGCAACCACCTGTCTAATCAGCATTTTCAGTCTGTTTGGGGTTGTTGCTTTTTTTAGATACTTGCCTTTGGATCTTGCCTGTGCTGGTTTTACAGCAAAAATACTTGTGTTCATTTCAGCACAGGTGCTTTCAGAGTAGGTGGTTTGAAGGGGGAACTGAAGCAGGTGCAAGGCTCTGCAAGGGTGAGGAGGGAAGATGGGGAGCACAGATCCCAGCCTCTGCAGCCACCGCTGCTCCCATCCCACCCTGCGCTGCCCCGATGGGATGAAGAAAAACCTCCAATTCATCAGGCCATCTCCCTGCTTACACCCCCTCTCATGGAAGGTGGCAAGAGCTTCGTTTACGCTGAAATTGGCTTTCTGAGGAAAACCTGAGGTTTCCACAATGGATTCATCCTGCTGACTGCAAGTAGCAGTAAGATCTACAACCACCCCAGCAGCACACTTAGTAAGGATTTCAAACGCTACTGGGGACGTGGCGCTTGAGCACCAGCTTAAGTACTTGCCCGAATTGAGGCTCAGGCTGCTACAAAAAAAAATCTCAGAACAGAAAACTGTTTGAGAGGAGGGACACGAAAACAGAGAGGTCATTTTTCTGAATATGGACTGACTGGTTGGAAGACAAAGCCCCATTTCACCCTGACACACCCGTATGACAGCAGCTGCAAAGCCTGGAGATCTCCAGCCTTAGCTCATCCATACGCAATGAGGGATCTTCCATGTTGCCTGCAGTACACCAGAAACTCTGAACACCTAACACAGTGATAGATGGATGCAGTTTTAGGGCTGGAGCTGTTAAGATCACATGGAAATACAAAGGTTGTCTGCACATGTTTACAAGCACTAATTTCCCAAGAACATTACCTGTGACTTTCAGATATTCCAGTTTAGACACATGGGTACAACTAAACTGCTCAGGCCCAGCACCAAAGTGTAACTCTACCACAGGTGAAGTATGTGCTACTTTTGATACCCTTCAGAGTCAGAAATAAAAGCCTGATGTCATCAACACTATGCTACTGACAGTCTTTCAGGCTTCGTGAAGATATACAGAAATACTTCTACTTACCATATTCTCCTGCATTAATGTCTAGGGTGGAATAACCATGTCCTGCTACAACATGATAACGAAAATAAGTATTGCCAGTTTATACACAGACAAATTGCAGTCATAATAACACACTGGAACAGAGTAACACTGAACTTTGAGGCAGTAAATGTGGAGGTATCGGGTATGTTATCATGGAGGGGGAAAAAAAAAAAAGAAAATAAAAAAAAAACCACCACCAAACACAACACAGCCACAGCAAAACAGCTATTAAGAAAACCCTGGAAGTTTTTTAGGCTTAATTTATGACATTTAGTCTGGAATACACTTTGTTACTTTGGGAGTCATTAGAGTATAACTACAGATGTAATTGTAATAGCTACTAGACAGGCTTGAAAAGAAGAGAAAAAGCAGCTTCCTGCTTCAGATTTTAATTCCATAAACAGAAATATCATCAATTACTACCAAAAAGTTTTAGTTATCTTTGTAGACTTTTTAGCTCACCGTAAGGTCTCCAAAGGGACACCCCTCAAACGCATCGCCGAGAGGCAGCGAGAGCAGCAGAGTAGCCTGGGAAGCAGATGGCATTTAGCGCCGCTCCTCCAAGTCCAAGGACCTACAGGACTAAACTTACTTGGTCTCTTTACACACCACCGCAGTTAAGTGAGGTCAGGGAAGGTGCTTCCCTGGGGACACTGAAAGATTTGCACACTGATCTCTGAACCCAACAGGCAACATAACAAGATGTGCCAGAATTCCTGTCTTTGTTCGGAAAACCTCCTTTCCTACAGGCAGATCTCCGCTACAGTAAAGACATGAATAGAAATTACTGCATGCAGCAAACGCTTTTTTGTTCTTTTAGTTGTTGTTTTGAATCAGACAGCAGAAGCAGGAATAAACCCAGCATTTTGGGAGATGGGCAGCTCTAGATGCTTCCTTGAGGGCAGAAAAGGGCTAGGCATGGCTTTCCCCATGAACTTTGGCAAAAATGAGTCCAATGTTCAAATAAAATCTGCTGAAAGCCATACAGCAGGTAGCCTAAGGAGCAAATTCAGACTGGCAGATCAGATTAAAGAAAGTTTCCTCGCTCTGCCGAAGCTTGCTACAGACACATTAGCCTTGAAGTAACTTACAGGCCTGACCCTGATTTTTTTGTACCACTTTAGGTAATGCTGCATTCCTGGTGAGGTCCCAGCATGTTCTGGAATGGTTTACCCCAATGAGAAAGGGTAATGGCTAGCAGTGCATGAAAAGTGCTTGCCCCTTGGACTTCTGAGCTGCATGTTCTGCAGATTTAGAGTGAGTATTATCTCTGACTTCCATTATCAGTCATCACGACAAAATTCACAAGATGCTGAGCAGTCAATGATCCCTCAATCACTTAAAATAAGCCCTGCTTTAATCCTTTTTCTTTCTTCTTTTTGTTTTAGTTTCACTATGGGGGTGAGAGATTCTGGTTTTTAGGAAAACCAAGTTGCTTGAATATCATATCCATTAACAAACAAAACAAAAATAGAAGTGTTAGCCTAGAAAAATGAAGGCTGAAAGAGATATAGGACTGATCTCTAAATAAATCAGGAGAGTAAACATCAGAAAACAGCTAAGATCTGTTCGGTACAAGAGTAACAGGTGCAAGTTTGCCATGAATAATCTACAACTGTGGAATAGTTTCTTGAGCCTTAGTTCTCAGCTGATCAAAAGAGGTTCCCTGCAGAAGCAGTAAGGACAGAGCTTGACCAGTATCTTGCAAAAATCGTATATTACCTGCAGAAAACAACTTCACTAAGCATATGCATAACTATCCATACATCCCCTTGTTCAGACACCGGAAAACCATCCAGTTCACGCATTCGTTAATATGCAATTTCCAACACTGTGCTGAACACGGCTGTTATCCAAGTTAATATACGCTATGATGCTGTGGAACAACTAGCAGTATCACTTGTCATGTATAACTCAAAGCTAATTTAACTAAAATATGGAAGATAACGCTCATTAAATCTGAGCCTCATTTTGTTGAGGCTATTATAAATGTCTGCAGGCACTGTTACGTCCACCTGGAAGTTTAAGACACTAACAAAACAAAAGCTTTCAAAGTGAGAAAAGTAATTTTTGGACAAAGTAATCTTCCATTAGCAATTCTGGTTTGATCCCTGCTGGGTTTTTGATAGACCATTGGTGGAAAGCACCTGCAGCTGAAGCACAAAGGTTCCTGGCCAAACCTTTCCTGCAGCACAATCTACAGGCAGAAGCAAAGTGAAGGCAGGGCTGAAAGAAACACCTTTATAAACCTGATCCTGACGACCATATGCTAGCTGGAAGTTTTAGCACATTGTGAAGTCTCCAGCTTTACAAACCCATTCGTATTGCTTGAGTAGCACCTGGCCGCTGCACCACTGGTAAGGATTTGGCCTGTGGCAAGCCAAATATAACATCATCGGTGAACAAGTATACATGGGATTACTGCACTCTATGCTGATATACAGGCGCTTTATTGCTGGAACACTGTAACCATCCTGCATCTGCGATTTAAAAAAAATATGTATCTTACTTCAGCTTGATGCATTACTTAAGTCTTTTTAAAGGAGAAAGGGCAACAGCTGCTGGTGTGATTTAAATACTTATATTCTGTCCAGCTGAAATGCATCACTGTACTCAAACTGAAACCTGGCCAGCATATTTTGTGAAATAAACCAAGGAAATGTTAGTGGCAGCAAGCAGACTCATTCAGAGAACTATTTCTACAGCTCTGCAGTGCCTAACAGGCCCGACAGCGTGCTGGGCCATTTGCTTACTGGTGTCTGACAAGGAAGGGTGTCCCTTGCTGCCCCAGCAGCCCCTGCCCCTGTGGCTTTCAGGCTTTTTTTTTTTTTTTTTTGGTAGGTCTCCAAGCCAAAATTAAGCCTGACCCATCTTAGTCCATGAAATAAAAAAAAAAACACACCATAAAGATGGTATTTTCTGCTCATGTTCAGCATTACTGGTTCCGAATTCAGAAGCCTGAACAGAAAGGCTCTGAGCAAGAGGGTTCGAGCTATGCAAGAGCATGGCATGACCACAGAAATGACAAGAGTTGGTAACACGGCATAACCAGACGCATAAAGAAGCGGCGAGATTTGTTTCTCAGATTTATTTCTCGAAATGGGCGTTTGCCACTCCGTTTGCTTTAAACAAGACTGGCTTCAGCAGGAAACTAGTGGCCTCTCCTGAGGGACACCAAACTAGAATAAGGAGTCGCAACAAATGAAACAGGGCAGCCAAACTGAGGTGGCCCAACTTAGCTTCTGCTCTTGCATACTTATATAATTTCTTCATTCTAAACATTTTAGACAACAGGGAGGTTGTTTTATTAAAAGCCACATACGCTGGCAGCCCTCACATACATATGCACAAAGGTAATCAAACTCCTAACAGCAGTGACAAAGCTTGCCAAGTTATGTTCAGACTTTGGAAACCATCCACGGAGTCATAACTGGAAGGCTTGTGTGAGGAAAGAAGCAGAGCAGCACCCCACAATGCAGATGAATGATGTTACTGTAATCAGTTGTGTCCCAGGGGATATCACAGTCTGCTGCGCAACATGAACAGGCTGTGGAAGTCTTCACCCATTCCTGTACTTAGCAAACATACCCATGAACTGCTAGGTAATGTTAATGAAACTTCTTTTAAAAAAAAACCAGAAAACAGTGAGGAAAAGCATCCAAGCTTCTTTAAAGGCAGCTGCAGTAGACAGATCTATATTTCTTTTTATTACGTTCTGTTGTTTGTGTTTCTGTTGGGTTTGGTGTGGTTTGTTTTTTTTAAATCAGAAAGATCACATCTAAGAAAAACAGAATTAATGCTTTGTCTACATCAGAGGTTTGTCCTGAAGCATCCCAAACCCCTCCAACTGATGTCACTGCCCCACTGAAGTTAGAAATGGCACCTTTAGATCACATTTCACGTACAGACCACCCCAAATGCACTCACTGCCCAAACCAGTATCAAAGATTCATTCTGGGCATGCTCTGGTATGCAGTTAAGACTGAGCATATCCTGAACTGTGACATGCAGAAGCCAAAACTCCTGTAATACTTGGTGGTAATAGCAAACATCTAATAACCTGACACCTCTAGACCCTTCCAGAGATGTCACAATGTAAAATGCAATATATAAAAGGATAAGAGAACAAATAAATCCAGTCTCCACTGGGAAGTCAGTTCAGTTTACTAATCTGATAGGAGAAAAGTAAGAGCAAGAGAACCCATTGCAGACACTTCAAGGGTATGAGCTGACTCACTGAGGGATGAGATAAGCACCAAAGCCACCAAGAAGCGACTGCAGAGCATGTGGGTGCAAGTGAAAAACAGGAGAGAAAAGCAAAACAATCCCTTTTGGCAGCAGCGGATGGTTAGATCAGACCTCCTTGCGCCAGAAACATGGGACACACACCGTGCCGATCCCGAGGCACGCCACATTTTTGCCTAGTTTCAGCTTGTGGTCTGCTGAACACAGAGCTAGCCCCCAAGCCTCGACATTGGCCTCAGCTACATTCACTCCCAAGCAGTGTCTGTCAAAGCCATTATTTTTTTTTTTTAAGTGCTAGAGCAGAATCCTGCCTCCAGTCAAGTTAAACGAAGGCAGATGCTAGCTTTCCCACATGCCAGAGCGGTACACACCCCAGTGCGGGAGCACCGATGGGTTCCATCCGCACCCACCCCTGGCGTGGCAAAGGCCCCAGGAGAGGAGTACGTGGTGATGTTAGGCAGCAGCGCTTTCTTTAAGGGTGTGGAAAGTCCCCTTCTCACCCCCAGAAAGGTTGCAGAAGCCCAAACAGTTCAAGCTGCTGACACACTGACTGAGATAAACTCTCCTATACCTAAAAAAAAAAGAAAAAAAAAAAAAAAAGCAAAAAGCCTTACGCTGCCTAAGGGGTGGACAAGCTTCCCTCAGCCTATAGCACTGCTCACCATTTGACTCGCTACCCCGAGGTGGAAACGTTTGTCTGATCCCTCAACACCAACAGCCTGTTGGTAGCATCTATTACATAGTTGATACTACGTATGTCATACCATTTTCCCAGGTTTTGCTTTCCCATAAAAATACCACCACACCAGCAGCACTGCTTGGAGGAATATCCCATCTGCACGACCTGACCAGAGCAAAGAACACTCTGACACCAGGATATCACATTCAGAGTCCACTGCAGAAACTCCTGCCAGCACCAGGGCGCGATCCAATTCACACGTTAACCAAGAGGTACTTGGTCGTTACTCAGCCAGAGCACACAGAGACATAGAGGCATGAAGTTCTGTATGTTGCAGCTGGAAGTTTGGAAGTCTGGCCTTCACCATGCTGGAATCCTGTAAGATGTATTTAATAAACCCCAAAATAAGAGGAAGGATAAACTACCCTCCCTTTCTACATCAGCCTAAAACTACAGCTGTTTTCTCCTCAGTTTATCAGCTCAAAGTAGGTGACAGCTACATAAAGACACTTCAGGAGAAGCTATATATAGGGTGAAGTGAACTTTTCCCCAGGAAACTCTAGATCTAGGTCATCTTGCTTCTTCTGGGAGGTAGGAAAAAACAGGTTACTCATTGAACAAGAATACAGTTGATAGAGGAAAACAAAGATTACTTGGAGCGTGAAATTTTGTGTGGATGGTATTTTTTTCCTTTCCTAAAGGATTTGTAAAAATAACACTAAACATTCATTAAACATTGTGTTTCTGTATACCTGACTCCATCTACTGTGAATCAAGAAACTCACTATATTTACAAAAGGAACGGGCATTCTTTGTTAAACTTCCTTTCAGCGGTTTTACCCACACAGCAAAATAAATACAACTTCACTTCTTAGAAATTCCAGAGAGTTTGTTTAAATTCAGACATAATGGAAAATCCTTTTTTACACGTCATTTTTAGTTCTTACAGATGACTGGCTGGACGGATTATACACAAGCCAGAGCTCCAGGCAAGTTAATCCATGGGAGTTGGACTCATACAATAAGTACCACGTTACCACTTCTAGTCAAGGGCAGGGTGGGAGGGTAACTGAGCATCTCACTCAGGTTTGGACCAACGGCCACCACCTAACTCAACCCAGCTGCTTGCTGAAGGGTACCTGGCCATCGCAGCCACTGCAGCATCATGTGGGTGCCATTAGCTGAAGAGCCATGCCTCTATCGGGGCAGGCAGAGGAGTTTTCTTGGCTCAGGACAGACCTACACAGTGCTTCTTACTAATTTCCGATTTGCAGATCCCTAATAATTGTCAAGTAGAGGTGTGGACCTGTATTCTCTGTTTAATGACTACAGATGGGATTCTGTTAGCTCTTGTGAGTACTGTCAGTAACAGCCTATAAAGCATCAGAGACCCAGGAACTAAGAGGTGAAAAAGCCCTAATCTGGAAAAGAATTAACAGTTAATTCAAGTATTTTTTCTTGAATTTTAAAAATGATGTTGTTTCCTTCCAAGAATGGCGATATACTTTCAAGGATGCCACTCTCCACGCAAGTGCCTCAAGGTCTCCAAATAGATATATCTATATATAATCTTCATATATCTCCTTAACATTACAGAGCTCTGAGGCAGACACTAAAGCAATGACTGAGTCATATTTCATAAGCTAAACTGAAGATACATGGATGCAACTACAATATAAGTCATAATACCTAAACAGAAAACAACAAAGAGAAATCCCAAAACATCGGGAACTGGCAATGGCAGTTAAGCAAGTACTACGATAGAACATAAAATAAAGTCTACAGGTGTTAAAATATTAATGTCAGCGTCTTGACTAAATCTGAATTTACAGCATTAGTTTGCTGATCTGAGCCTTTTACATAGTTTCCACTGAATACAGCAGTTAACTGCTTTCTGTTAAGCAACAGTACAGACCAAACCAGTTTAGTATGTCTGTAGTCGAGCAAGGCTTGCACCTGTTTGCTCAAAACCTGAGAGCAATCACTTCTCTTTGTGAACTTTAAATAAAATTAATTTATTCAGGCAAAATAATTCAGGGGGGAAAAAAAAAAGCAAAGTTATAGTATGCCTGAATTACAGATTTTGACAACCGTGTTAATAAAACGCTGTGATTAACATTCAGCACACAGAACAAACTCTGTATCTGGGTTTAATTACAATGATGAATAAAAGTCAGGCACAGGCACCATCCCAGAGCAGTCATGCATTATACTGTCCCATAGATACTGAAATAATGGAATCTGATGCACTTTGATCTCTTAGATAAGTCTCCTGCAGCTCTAAAAACACAAAGAGCAAGAGCTCCCAGCCTCATCCAATTCTGCAACGTTCGCACACCGAGTCGTAAGAGATTTGTGTCCCCCACTACCAAGATGCATCTTACGGGAATGAATGAAGTCAGATAAATATCGTTCCATTTCCTTCTGGCTAGAGCCTGTGTACAAATCATCAAGAGAGCCATACAGAGTAATAGTGGTGAGACGATAGGGAAACCTTATCATCTCTACAGAACTACTGTCCAAGTACATATAGCTATGTTATAGCTCTATTTCTGGGTTATATTCTAGTCTAGTCTGCCTTTTTTTTTTTAAAGCAGTTTTGCCACAACAAGAATTAGAAACTGGCAGTATCTGGTAAATGTAATGGTTTTAATCACGGCTGCAGGATAGCAGATTCTTTGCTTTTGTCCAAACCAGCACTGACTGAAATTTTTTTTTTATTGTTTTTTTGCTTACCACTGGATATTCACGTGGCTTCATTAAGTTTTATTAGTCATAAACCAGGAGTTTCTTTGATGCTTCTAGGACCTATCTCAATAGTCCAAACTAATGGTACGTGGGCTAGATAACAACCCCAAGCTCTGGAAAAGTTAAGGATGAGGCTGTCCCTGCATGGGCATTTGGCCTTGGAGTTCAGTGAGCTATGTACAAGACCGTTTCTGAACTATGCCTCTAGAAATACAAATTGCTCCAAGTGGGGGAAAAAAGCAGATGAAAAGACTCAGAAGCTTCTCCAGTGTCCAAGAAATACAATCAAGGGAAACAGGTTTCAATATTGCAGGGATAATAGTCTGCACATTCATCACTGCATGGTGGGGCTAAGGGAGGAACTGAATTTCCTGAGTCACAGTTTCTCTCATTCCTCCAACAGTTTCAGTCCTCCCTCAAGCACCTCAGGTCTACACCACCCCTCGGCTAAACCAGCGTCTAAAGACAGAGGCAGGCTGAAAATGCTCAAAAATCAGCCCAGCCTTTGATACGACGGTATGTGTGTGCGCACGTGTGCGAAGCGGGGAGCGTCCGTAAGCATTCTGGTGGATCAGCAGAAATGCCCGATGCAATAAACCAGCTGGTTGTGATTTGGCTGACGCAACTGCGGTTGAAAGGATGGTTGTTTTATCCGCTCCTCGAGTTGCTGCACGCATCTGCTGTTTGTCCGTGTCACTGCGCGTGGATCGTGGCCCAGCAGCTTTTATGCCACTGGCATTCTGACTTTCTTCTTCACTGATGAGAAACAGAGCGGCTGGCAGATTCCTAGGGAGGACTGGTAAATAAAACAACCACTCTCTGTAACTGTTTGGTCTCTTGGAATTTTTTTCCTTAGAATCACAGAATTGTTTAGGTTGGAAAAAGACCTTTAAGATCATCAAGTCCAACCACTAACCTAGCACTGCCAAGTCCATCACTAAACCACGTCCCATTAGTTCACAGGAAAGTCACGGTCGATTTGCTGTAGTCCATTCCACAGATCATTATCTCTTTAAGACATAAAACCAGTTTATTTTCCATGGTTCAGAAACCGAGGCCCAGATGTACAGCCAGCAGCAGCTGCTGATCACAGAAATGAACCACTGGTACACAAAGGAAATATAGGAGCTTCCCAAACACACAATGGTCCTAGATTTTGGGAAGGGCAGTGCTGCTTGTTTGGGTTGGCTTGCCTGGAAGAATGCAGAGTCTCCCAGCATAACGAAGATTCATCATCCTGATAAGGCAAGATTTCTTATTCCTATCTCCACTGCCTCTTCATTCCTACTAATCAAGCATCTGGAACACAGGCTGCCAAATAAATGCTGAACTATCAGATTCCAAAACAGATTTTACGAGACTTATCTATTGACTTAAACAGATCTTCTGATCAAGCTCCCTCTCTACAGCAGCAGGTTTGTCATAAATTCCTGCAGAGGTTGATTTTATAATGGAGGAATATTATCTTATTAAAACCAAATTATCATGGACCACTTTGCAAACGTGAATCAAATTACTAAGCATTCCTGCACTAAAGATAAAGTTTATTACTCCTCATTTTATAGTGAGAAAACTAAAGCACAAAGCAGTTCAGACATTTGCTAAAAGTTACAAACTAAACAAGGCTAAGCTAAGAATGGTGATGTTAGGGCTGCTGAAGCGATGTTCTGGTGGATTCTGTTTAGTTTAGCTTTGGGGTGGGGATTTTTTTTTTTTTTTTTTTTTTTGGTTGAAGTCCACAGAGCAACCATACCCAGCAAGAAACTACACACGACTCTAGCTCTGCTGGGACAGGTCGCTGCTGTGGCTGCCCCCCAGGAGGCTAGCAGAATGAGAAGAATGCATCTTCTACAAAAACACATCATACCTTCAGGAAGCAAGGCATCACTTCTGAGACCTTCACAATGTCAGGGCAAATTTTTCTCCCAGTCTAAATCAAGACTGAAGCTTGCTTTGCCTTTTAGAGTCAGAGAATGGCAACTCTTCAGCTTTTTCCCCCCCTGAAGGTTTTATTCTAACTCAGCCATGACATCCCTAAAAACCCTCTCTTTTTGTAATATTCTGGTTTCTTAGGAACCATTTTGTTAGTTCATAGAAAACTCACAGCTGATTTGCTTTAGTCTATTCCACAGACCATTACCTCTCCAAAATACAAATACATTTCTCTTTGTGTGTCTGCGAGGAAGCAGTAAGAAGGACAAGCACACAAAGACTGGAAGACAGAAGTCTGTCACAAGCAAGTGGCGTTATCTTTAGTTTCCTGACCTCACATTCTGCAACCAGTTTGGCTACAACCATTACCAGGGTGTGCGAAAGCGCTCATTAAACCGAGCTTCTTTTCTTTGTTAAAGTGATGAACAGTGACATCGGAAGACAGGGACGGACCTCGTACAGCATCTTGATCCAATTCAGACATTTCTTGCAGAAATCCATGTAAGACAGCAAGCAGTGCTCCATCAAATGTGGTTATAAATATATTCTTCTCTTCAAAACTCCTCCTGGAAAACCACCTGACCAGAATGGTTAGAAACAGATCTTCTACCAGTCATGGACTCAACAGCAAAGAGTCTAGAAACCAGCTGTAATTTTTGTAAGACAAACAAGGTAACACATAACTCCAACATCAGCATACACTTCCCATTTCCTCTAGCCAGGTCTAACACCTATTTGTAACCAACTGGAGTTAAAAATTTATTTCACGCAGGCAAAGAATCACAATATCCAGCCAATATTCATTAAAACCAGCTTAAGAATGGGTATTTTTAAGATTAAAGTTACCTAACTCTGTGATACCATCCGGTGTCCTTTATCTTCAGGTTTGCCTGCCGCCTTCTCTTCTCCCCCCGCCCCCCAGCTTTTTTTGACTAGCAAAATGGAAGACAGCACCAGTCAGCCAGGCTGGCAGGCTACGCTGAAACCAGTATGCATTGAGGCAGGAAATATAGGTGCACAAGTTTCTTTCTGTTATCTAGAAAGGAAGTCAGACTTAGCACCCTCAGGAAACTTTTCATCTAGCACTGACTACCAGCAAACTCGCTAAGCTCTTCAGACATGGAAGGAGTAAGAAGTGTCACGGCATACTGTTCGCTAACCAAATAATCTTGAATGCTATTATAATGAAGTTCATAATACATATATGTCATCATTGTTTATTTTTGCTTTGCAAAATGTTTTGCAAGGTTTGTTATTGCTCTGCACATAAAATTATTTATCAGAACTGCACCATTAAGACACGGCAGGCTTACAGATTTCCTGAATGCAGCTGTCTAAATTGTGTTTTGGAACTACTTGTCAGGAGTGACTTTATAATTCACTCAGTGCTTGGTCTTCCACAGTTAGTAGCATTCTGGAATAGTATCTCTATAGCACTTCTTCCGAGCATATTTCTGAGGATGAGTTATACAAGGTAGCAGCTTAAGCAATCATATTCTTGAAAAGACGTAAACATAAAACATCACTGGCTTACTCTACCCTTTCTCATCCATGCAGCAAACTCAACTTCAGCTCCTCCATCACCTCCTCTCCTCACTGAAGTCGACCTCCACCTAGGGCACCAGCCAGCAACACACCGACAAAGAGGCACTCTTGTTTGAAGCCCTTTGAAGTTTCCACCAGACTGAGGAATTGTGGACTGGAGCGGTATTTCAGTTCACATCCACAAACGCAACTGTAATTCATACACGTCATCACAGAGATGTGGAGGACAAGCAGAGCAAATGGTAAGACCTGCATAGGAGTATATTTAAAGATTGCTTTTCTTCTACATGAAAGTAAACTTACTAGTCTGTTTGCTTTTTTTCATGGTTAGCTTTCCATATACAATGTTTTCCCATCACGCCTTTCCTCCTCTTATGCTGTTCCAACATACACCAACAATTCCAGCTCTGCACAACCACTCAATGCTAAATTGTAACATTATACTGCCATAGTCTTCCTTCTTGTACAATACACGCCATCACAGATGATAAATCATCTAATTCGCCGCCCAAGATAATTTTGTACAAATGTTTCTATAAATGGGTGCAACTCTTCTATTAGAATTAATTTGGTTTGCAATTTTTAACACTACTGATGACCGTGCCTGTGAAAAGACAGCATCGGAACACCAATGTAACATATCACCTAAGTCACGATGAGAGCATAATGAAAGCTCTGTTTCCCTGTCCAGCAAAACACATCCAATGTGTATCCACAAGGGCAAGCTTCACACAGAAATGCAGCAGACTATTCCAAGAAAATTTTCTGACTGTTCAACCTGGGGACTTCAACGTCTTGAATAAGTAACACTGCAGGGCTGCATCCGCTGCACGGAGGCTGCAGGTGGGCATCCTGGAGAGTGACTTTACCAGGGACCTAGGGCACCGTCATCACAGGCTGCTGTGCCACCTCCCTCAACTGGGGACGCTGGAATGAAGCACAGGATGACAGAGGCATGGGGACAAGGGTACAATGCGCACACGTGGCAGTTAACAGAGGAGGCCCAAGGAGCCTACTCTCTTAAACTGAGGTTGCTGCAGGCCACAAAGACATCCAAAATTGTGCTTTCAAAACCTGCCATCCTCAACAGCTTTTGGAAGATTATGGGAGCATGATACTGGGTTAAGCTCATGTTTCTGTCCTCTGGTGTCATTTTGTGCTCACAGCCTAATCAAAGGAGTATCCAGGTCAAAAGGTTTTAAATTAATCCTTGAAAAAAAAATAATAAAAATCCACTAGATCCACTGAAACATTTTCTCTGGGCCTGTAAGACAACACAAGGTAGTACCAAGTACTGCAGCACACTTTGGATCCCTTCAAGTAAAGGGATAAAATATTTTATTAGTCTCCCTGCCATATCAACATATTAAACATGCTTTTGTGAGTTTAATATAAATACCAAGACCTTGCGCTTACTTCTTATGCTTTTAGCTTATTAAGTTACCAAGTAGCACACATCTTTTTTAGAAGAGTGCAGTGTACTGCGTCCATGCTACTACTTTTTAGAAACTTAGGGAGAAAAGATGTTAGTCTGTACTGTGCAGAATCCCAAAGTTTAATAAACTGGCAAATTATTTCCTGCAACTGTTAAGAACAGAATTAGGAGACAAGGATTAAGAAAAAGGGCACATCTGTTCTGCAAAATAAAGTCTTTGAGACGAACTACTAGAAGAGAAACTGGAAAAAACAGTGAACTTGTATGGAAAAACAGCAGAAGGCATATTGCCAACAGATGGTGAAGAAGTCATACTCAGAAAAGGAAAACAAGCTTGAAAGCATAGTCAGTTTTGAGGACTTGAGAAAAAAACAAACCCAAAGCTAACTCTTTCCTAGTCACAGATTCACTGGTTAAAAAAGGAGTTGCATGTGTTTAGCACTTAGAAAAACAGTTGTAATTTCTGGGTTCTAAAATGGAGGCATCCAAAATTAGCATCTGTCTATGAAAACGTTGGTCCATTCTTGAAATCACTTCCTTTTCTCCTGCCACACCAACACACTCCTTTTTTTGGTGTATTTTAATTATTCCCCATGTTAGCCGTTAACCTTTATGCACCAGAAAAATGTCTGATGCTTTAACGGACCACTTTCGCATTTACTCGGATACCTGTTTAAAAAGGTGCTTCCCCTCTGAGGCCTTTCTGCTGTAGCTGGTAACACGTACTGTCATGGAAGCAAAGAGAAAGGACAGGTACACACAGAGCTTCTGGATGGAAATCAACTCCCCTTTACCCCACGTGCCCATACCACCAATCCAATTTGCAATCTCACTTTCGGAAGCAGGTATTTCAGTCTGTTCAATAGCACTCACTGATAAAATGAATGACATGCAATACTGAAATGATTATTGGGGGCTTATTTTGCCGTTAGAAATCAATAGCTAAATAAAAATTATAGCTTAACAAGATTCCCTATGAATGCCCATGGCACAATCCCGTTGGAACACAAAGTAGTATTTTAAATGTCAAAAGAATACAGAAGTTACTTACAAGAGACAGTCATTTTCTACAACTGTGTATCTTTACCCAACAAGCTTCCTTCTCCTAGTTTGCACACCTTGCAAGATCTGTTCGGGAAGTGGACACATCATTGCTGCAAACCCAAGACAAGCACATACACCAGATCCTATTCTCTCCTAAAATATGTCTATTTTATGGCCGAAGTTTCAGTAATTCGATTTCAAATTGTTCATCTCCTGTTTTCTTGTGCACACTGCTAGTTGCCACAAACCAGTTCTCAAACCCTTTTTATCCTCTTCCTTGCTTTCCTTTCTAACATCTAGATATTATACACACTCTGATTCTGGTTAATACACTGCAAAAGAAGTAATTATCACAAAAAAGGACAAAACTCCTAAAATCCCGTTTGTAACAGTGAATCCAGGCTGCCACTTGACAGTTAAAATGAGAGAGTGACCTATTGCTAGCACAACAGCAATAACAGTGCATAAGGAATTGTTTGCATTTGGAATTTGGCTTGTGCATCTTGTAAGCTCCAAACAATATAAAAACATAAATCCCCTTGACCTCAAAGTACATGAAACGCTGCATAATAGCATAGGCAAGGCCTTCAAAAAAAAAAATAAATAAAAATCACAAACCCTCACGGTTCAAAACCTGTGGAAAGCGTAGCTTTGAATTTTGACTGTATGAGACACAAAGCGCTACCTTAAGGTGAAGCTTTAGGAATTGCTAGGATCAGCAGAGGGGGTCTCGGGACAACCGGCGATGTTCAAGACAGCCAAGTGCCTGTGGGCACATCACCGGACGCTACATAGCTCTACGCAAGCGAGAGAAGTTTTGCTACGAATATGCTTACTCGACAATAGACACCTGTAGGTTCTTCCATTTTACTGTCTACTGCGCTCTCAGCCAACCACTCACATATATGAACAAGAAGTTATTCATCAAGGAAAAAATAAATAAATAAAACCCTTGACGGAGTACTTATCTACACTGAAATCCGCACGAGAAGGCCTGCATGAGGCATGTACTTGATTTGTGCCTTCTACAAGAGCTAATAGGTTGTTTTCAAAGGGGCAAAAAAAGGAACAAAAAAAAAAAAAAAAACCCACACAACTGCACAAGTCTCCCTAGAATCACAGATGTAAATGCAATAAATAGCACAAACAGTCAAACTTCATATGTTGATTTGACAAAAATATGATGCATTTCCACACCGGATGGATAACGCAGGCTTGATTTAGAACACCACCTCCTTTAAAAAGCTTAATCTGCCACCAAGCACTTTCTACACACTGGGCTTCAGCAGACATAGTTCAGAAGCCAAAAAAAAAAAAAAATCTCCCACATGACAAAATTTATTCTAAGGTCAAGCTTTTGCACCCAAACAGAACAAAGTGGCACACAGTGCCAAGTGACACCAGGGCAAGCTCACCACACCCGTGGGGGCTGCTGCGGACCGGGCGCCCTCTGACACTATCAGGGCTGTCATTCCTGAACTTGTTAAAGCACTGCCAGATTACATGTCTGCCCAGTTAAATACTTCCTGCAATTTTGTTAATTATACGTCAAGGTCCGCAACTACAGAACGACTCCCATCCTAGAAAACAGCGAGCTCTCCAGCCACCCTCCAGAATTCGTGCCTCAGCTGCCATTTCTGTGGATTTCTCTGGAACACGTCCTATTCTCTCAGATAGGCAAACACTCGCAAAACTTGAGCAAAACGTGCAGTTATACCACCGGAATATTTCTTTATCTTCTCTTCATTTTTTAGCGCTGCACAACCGTGCACTGCAGAGGGCTTGCTCAGGGCAACACACATTTCTGTGTGCGGGGATGGAGACCACAGGGAGCAGCCAAGTGCCAGCCCAAGTTCAGCGCCCCCCCCCGCCCCGGCCACCCCCCGGGCAGCGGGGCGTTCGGACCGGCGCCACCACCCCTCCGCGCCCTCCGGAAAGCGATACAAGTAAATACCCAGCGCTTTTTTTTTTTTTTTTTTTTTTTCTTTCCCCTCTCCGATTCATCATCCAGATGGGAACTAACAGATTCTCTCTCCGAGACTGAAAAAAGCCCGGACAATGGGAAGCAGCTCCCCGCTGGCGCCCCGCACGCCCGCGGGAAACAGGACCCGCTGCGCCGGGAGTTACTTACTGGGGATCAGCTGCTGCTAAAAATACGGCAGCGAAGCCCGGGCGGCGGCGGTCCCCGTCCCGGAGCGACACGGCGGCCGCGCCGCGCCAGACGGTGATGTCACCGCGGGCAGGCAACAAAGCGCCTGCTCCCCCCACCCCCCCCCCTCCGGGACCCCGCGGCCGCCCCCCGCCCGGCAACCGGGCCGCCGCCACCCGCCGCTCCCCGCCGGCACCTCGCCTCCCGCCCGCCGGGAGGCCCCAGCCGTGAGACCGGGAGGGACAAAGCGGCTGCCCCCCGGTACGGCTGAGCGGAAAGGGAGAGGTTCGGGCGGCCGCCCAGCGCCGGCGGGGCAGGGGGTGTCGGCGGCGGCCCCCGGCCCGGCCCTCGGGACGAGCGGCCTGGCAGCTGCCCGCGCCCCTCACCCCCGCGCCGGGCCCCGCCGCCCGCCCCGCTCCGCCGCGGCGCTCCCGCCCCCTCCCCTACCTGATATGGCGGCGGCGGCTCCTGATCCGGCTCAGCCCCGTCCCCGTAGCTGGCTCTGTCCGACTGGGACTCGTGCAGCAGCGAGATGTCATCCGAGGTGGGGGACTTGAGGCAGTTGCCCATCTTCCCCGCAGGGAGCGGGGCTCCCCCTCCGCCGCCTCCTCCTCAGGGCCGGGCCGCCAGCCCCCGCCGGCGGCGGTTCCGCGCCCTCAGCCTCCCCGCCGCAGCGCGCAGCCCGCAGCCGCCCCGCCGGGGAGGCTCATGCCAGCCCCGGCCCTAAGCGGCTTAGCAGCAGCCCGGCCGCCTCCCGCTCCGCTCCGCGGCCGCCCCGACCCCGGAGCCGGGGGGGCGGCAGGACTGGCCTCCCACCCCCCGGGGGGGGCGGCGGCGTGGGGCAGCGAGTCCGGTGGGGTCCGCCCGCCCCGCGGCAGCCCGGCGCGGTTCTGCTTCCTGGTCACCAGCTCCCTGCGCACTGGGCTTTGTCGCAAAGGCCGCCCTGGCTCCTCCTCTCACCCCTCCCCGCCGGGCCAGGTTCGCAGACGCAGGGCCCCGCTCCGCCGCGCCCGGCCCCGGCCCCACGGCGGGGGGAGCCCTGGCCGCCCCCGGCGGGACGAGGCGGACCGGGGCGGGGGGGGGGGGGGTGAGGGGCAGCGTGCGCGCCCGCGGAGCGCCGGGCTCCCCCCGGCCCCGAAATGGTGGGTGCCGCTTCGCCCCGCCCCCGGCCGCGCTCGGCGTTTGTTTGTGTTCCGGCATGGCGGCGCGGCCGGGCCGCGGGGCGGGCAGCGGGCGGCAGGACCCCCACCCGGCCGGGCTGGCGGCGCCTTGCGCGGGGCCGGGGACCCCTCCGGCGTGCGGCCGCTCCCGGCTGCTTCGCGGGGAGGGCAGGGGGCCGCGCCGGCGCTGGGGGGCACGGCTCGCCGCTGCCGGGGCTGGGCTGGAGCAAAAAAAGCCCCGTGCGCTCCTTCGGGCACTTGGATGTTTCTGAAGGTGCCGGCCGGGGTGCCTAGGTGATAAGCAGACACTCAGATAATCCCTCTGTTTAGCTCTTTTCTTCATGCAAAAATTATTAATGCTTGTGTATAAACACAGGTAAGTGTAGATAAATGCAAATTGTTAGAGGCTGCACCCGTCTCTCGCCCCTTGGCGTGCCGGCACAGACCCGCACGGAGCAGAATGACCCTTTATTTTTCCTTTACAGGCTGGCCCTTTAACTGTTTTTACCAGTTTTGTCATCTGGGACGGTTCCTCAAAATCCCTGGCTTTCAGATTCAGGCCACGGGTAATATTTGCAAACCCGTTTTTGTTACAGTATGCTTTAAAAGTGAAGCAAAGTTGGCGCAGGTGCAGGCGGCTAGGTTTGCTAGAGCACGGCCTGGCGACTTGTTCTCGCCTAGTTCCCTACAGCTTCGTGTCGGTCCTGCTTTGCACCAGAGCTTCCATCTGAGGTCAAAGTATCTACAAACCAGTTGCTCCCAGTGACCTGTTTGGCTCTACACCCGTTACTGGAGCATTTGAGAGGTCCTGTGGTGGACCTCAGTCTATGAACCTGTGAACACGCTTTTTGCTGATGATCTGTATGAGTTCTTTCTGGAAGATTGCGTTTTGTTACTGTTTAGGACTTTTGGTTTGCTGCTTATCCATGGATAACCTAAACAGCCGCAGTGTAGGATGTGTCGCAATAGAAAAGTTATTACTGGCATTTATGGTGTTCAGACACAGTTCTAGCCTTTTCTAAGAAACAGAATAAAAATGGTGCAGGAATTGTGAGCATTGCTCATGATGGAGAGGCTTTGCAGTGGAGTACTGTAAATAATAATGACTGTTGTACGTGACTTGGTCGTTTGGGCGTTTATCCGATGAGTGTGTTGACTTGCTTTAACAGAATGAGGCAAGCAGTCATGGGAGAGGATCCAGCGAACCACCGCCTCACCCAGTCTTGATTTCAAGGTTAAGGCAATGTCAGAGCTGTCTGCTGTGAGAGCCTGGTGGTGAGACTCCAGCTCAGTTACTGGTATTTTTAGTTGTGCAGCGGCAACATGGGGAACAAGATTATCGGCAACTGGAAAGACTTTTTTATTCAGCTGTTGTTTCATGTTTTATTCTCTCTGTGGAGCTTTGCCCTGTGTCATTGGCGTAGCTCAGTGCAGAGCACGGGCACGTGCCACGCTGCGCCTTGCAGCGCCGATCCTGTGCCGTGGGGAGGGAGGTCCTGTGGGAGCATGCACTGCCTCCCTGCTGGCACGTGCCAAGATTTCCTTTCTTTGGAAACCGGTGTGCAAACGTGGGTATCCAGTCTCATCCTGATAGGCGGTCAGGACACAGCTAGGATATACTCCGTGGTGCCACAATATGGGTGTTGCATTCATTTACCTTGAGGCAGATCTCCAAAAGGAGTAACTGCTAAGCCCGGTTAAAACTTTCACATTAGTAGGTACAGGCTCTGTACCTCAGGCTCCAGATCTGGGCTCTGCTTAAAACATGGAAACTTGTCAAATGGCAGAAGAGATCTGCTTTTCATGGTGGGCTCCTGGAGTCCATCCACAGAGAGGATGCAGCAGTTCACGTTTGGCTCTGCAATGTGGCAGGCTCCGCACCTGTGAGAGCGCTGAACGAGCAAGAGCTGTTACCAGTTGTTACTGCGTTCTTCAAAGCAGGGATGGTTTAAGCCACTTGTTTTCTAGGCCATTCACTCCTGTTAGGGCAGGTAGGTTGTTAATAATGGCTTTTCAGCACCAGCTCCAAAGTTGTACAATGGTCCATGGGATGGAGAATGGAAATATTTGTGTGTTCACAAATACTGTCTTTCAATATCCCTGTGCATGCTGTGGTGCAACTGTGAGGCCGCTCATTTTGCTACCACATTATTTGCAGCCTGGGGACAAGAAGGCGCTGGAAAGCTCTTCAGGGTAGAGGTTGGTTGTCCTTATTGCTCAGTAACCATTTGATGGGAGCCTTTTGTCCAGAGAAGGCATGAGCTGTTTTCACCATTTCTTAGTATTAAGTTGCAGAAAACTGAACAGACCTGGCAGGCTGGCAGGCTTCACTGTACCTGCTTTTTGTAGATGGTATTTTTAAGTACAGAGGCTGCTTGGAAGGATCTGCTGTTGTGGAAATAGACACGCGGTGAGCCTTGCACATGCAGAACAGTAGAGGTGACTAGAGGACCAAGTAAGAGTATCGACCCAAACAGAACAGGCCCCTGTCTATGAGCTGCTCATACTGTAAGAGATCCTTGTTCCGTACAGATTTGGAGGCTTACAAGTAGGTTTTATATGGTCTCCTTTTTTTTTTTTTTTTTTTTCCCTGAGAGGATATGATTTGAAAGTACAGTTTCTGTGTTCCAGCAGAACCATAGGACAGTTTAACCAATTACTTCATTCCTCTCTGGTTTTACTTCCCCCTCTTGGTTTCAGGAATAAGTAATTATTAGGCTGGGTTTTCTAGAGAGCGCCTTAAAATGATCCTATAGATGGAAGAAAGAGCCACGTAGTCGTTTAGGGCTGCACAGATGCTACCAGTAGAAAAGATGAATGCAAATACAAAAATTTGTATTGCATTAATGTCAAGACAGAACTGGCAACCTAAATCAATTAAACTTTTTCTTACCTGTAAACATTTAACCAACTGGCTATGATCTCTTACCAGAATGAAAACGGGATAGTCTGAAATTTGCCAGCGTACAGGATTCACCTTCTGGTAAGTCCTGATACGACAATGTCATAGGCAGATCTGTTCTAACCACTTTTTGGCAGCTAGCGTCTTCTAAGTGAAATGTATTTTTGAAAACAAAATGGAAATGAATGAAAAATGTTTTTAAAGGATGCAAACGATTGAATGTTTATGTTTTGTTTTGGAGGGGTTTGATATGAGGGGAGACAAGTTATGTGATGCTGTATTCTTAAGGCTCATACCAGCTAGCCAGAGATGATAAGCAATAGCTCTTACTGAAAAATCCCTTTCTTTTTGAGTTAAAAAATTTTAAACCTGCTGAAGATGTGAAAAGTCTTTCTTGCTGATAGTTTCTCTGGAAAATTGACATCGTAAATTGCCTAGTTTGTAGGTAAAAGACTCTTCCGTGGCTTAATTTTACATGATCCATCGTCATGTTACTGTTGGACAACATTTTGGGTACGTTTACTGTGATATGCTCAGCCGAAGTTTTTGAAAGACCTTTTCTGTCCTCAGCTTGGAAAAGTTTTTTCACTTTCTTTTCTTCCATCAGGCTTGTTTTTCCAGCACTTATCATCTCTTATTATGTCTTATCTTTCTTTGGGTAAGATTGTTTCCTCAATTTATATGCAGAAGCCCAGTCAACTTCTGAGCGCAATCTCTCCATGCCGTGGTACCCATAGGTTCAGAGATAGCGCTGTTTGCTCAGGTAATGTTGGTGAATAAGGCACATTAGAATTTTAAAACCTTCTTCTGGGAAAAAAGGCCTTGTATGCCTCTGGAGAATGGAAGTAAATTACATTCTTCTATAATGTACGTGAATCTGCTTATGGGAATGACTGAGTTAATTTATCTGGTTATAAAGAAAATACCATCTTCTAAAATGCACATGATTATTTTTAGTTTTGTTAATTTTAGCTGAACCATAGACATTTCTCAGTATATCTTACAATTGTGTATTGTTTTCTGAGAGAGAGTGAATGAATGCAGCACTAGAAAGCAATTATGGAACTAATACATTTGCCTGAAATGCACTTTGTGATGCAGCATTTTGCTCATGTTTCTAAAAATTACTTAAACTTCTGCTTAAATTATCCTGCTATCACAGATACCACTTATATCAATTTATCCCAAAGATACCATCTATGTAAGGATATGTTTTCCATTATTAGCATAAATCAGTTGCTTTCCGTAATAACTGTCTTCCCCAGATCTGATATGTTTTATCACCAAGGAGTGCAATGCCTATGTGCTTCATGCACTGGGGCACCTACACCATATGCCACAAAGAAAAAGAACATGTATTTTGGCATTAAAAAAACCAGACAACAAAGCAGACATCATACAACAGTAACCTCTTCAAACAAACCCCCTGTCACCCAGCTTCGTGGTGAATTTTGTGTAGGAGTCAGTTTTCCTTTTTCTCAGCATACCACATATTACTACAGTTTCAACTTCAGGAATGATCAGAGACCTAGAAAACATGATCTAAGAGGAAAAACTGAAAGAATTGGGGTTGTTCAGTCTAAAGAAAAGGCAAGTACTGAGAAGAGTGGTAATCTTCAAAAATGTAAAAAGTTTCTCTGCAGAGGGAAGAAATATCTTTTGCTTCATTTTCAGTGGGTCTGGGGCAAGAGGTGATGGACTTGCGGTAGGAGGTTTAAGGTAGACATTAGGAAATTATTTCAAACTGCAAAAGTAATTTAGCACTGGAAATGACTACCTGGCAATCTGGCTTGCTGTAGGCTTTGAAAGGCAGATTAGGTCAAATGTCTCAGGAATGGTTTTAGTTGCAGTAGCTTCTATACAGACAATCCCAAAAGGTTCCAGAGTGGTTTATATTGTTTCGTTTCTCTCGGGTGATTTACCACAGATGCATTACTGCTGTGATATTTTAATTCCCACTCTTCTTTATATCCTTAGAAAATGCCAGTAGGAAAATGTGGCAGTAGGTAAAAAATTGGGTCAGTAGAATGGGCGGTGAAGTTCCCAAGAGCAGAATCTTAAGGGATCACAGTTACTGCAGGGTAACTGATGGGTTTGAGCAGCAGTGTGACTTCACGACACGTCCCTCAGACAGGCTTTGGGAGCCTCGACTACTGGGCTGGTACTCAACAAGTAATGGGTATTCCATATATAGAAATCTACATTTTAATGAATCTTTTAAATTTTAATTTTATTTTAATAAATTTTAATTAAAATTTAAATTTTAATTGAAGTGTTGGTCTTTCTTCACTTTTTGCTGTGTGTAAATGCTTTCTGAATTGCAGGGAGTGAGCTCTATCCAGGGTTCACCAGTGGCCAGTTTGTTAGTCGTCAGGTACTGTCACGGCGGGTTCAGGGATATTCCGCCCAAGACGTGGGGAAAAGAGACATACTTGGAGTAGCAGGTCCGGAAGCCAAAATTACCTCAACTAGTGAGTGGTATGAAGGTGAACATGATATTGTTTCATCTGAATTTCACTTTTACCTTGGAGACTATTAGTTCCTCGCAAAGCTTTCAGTTCAACAGTAAAGTAGTATCCAAAATGTGTGTTCCTCTTTGAAACCAAATTGGGGTGTTTATCATTTCTCCAAGTTGAATGTGCGTTCTGCTGCACGGAAACATCTCTTCCTCACCTCCTCCTAAGTCTTCCAGTTTTTCTGGTCTCCACTATTTTTCCTGTAGCTTGAAATCTTTGGGTTAATCCTGTAGGTAGCTATAGGTCTTCTGCAATAACAGAGTGATCAAATGAAGCATGGAAAGATTCATGTGAAATCTGTGGACTGTGACCCTCTGACATAGAACTCTGTCCCAGTCCAAGATCACCTATGTCTTTGTCGTTCCATGATAGAAAACTGTTGAAACTTTCTGGATACTGAATGATGTCTGTAGGTACTCTGTTCTAATCCCTTGCAATTTCAAAATTTTCCCTAATATCTAAGACTGTTACAAGTCAAACTCTTTATTACATGTCCTGTCTGCGTTGTTGCAGCGATTTTAGGTGTCTGAAGGCTTTGTTTCAGTCCATCCTTACAGATCACAATTTGTAGATCTCCCATACATTTCACTGTCCTTCAGACTCTTCCTTTGGTCCACTTTTTCAGTAAGTGTGGCATCCAAAGGACGGAGTACTCCAGTTACGACCTCAGTGTTGAGTAAAGAGAATGTTATTTAGTAGGTGAAAAATGCCATGTATCAAACTTGGTGCCCTTGCTTTTTCGTAACACAATGTCATTGACTTCAGTTTGTAGCGTGCCATCACTCCGTATCCTTCTCCGTGTCATTCCTGCCCAATCTGATTTTCTTACTTTGTGCTTCTGCAGACGGTGATTCTGAAGGATGCTGGTTTGCGCTTCCAGTTGAAACTCTGGTGTGTGACAGCTTAGCTAGCTGAGCTGCAGAAGGCAAGTTACTGGAGACCAAACAGAAGGAATGCGAGGAGGAACCACTGAAGATTTTGTACAAAAAGTATTAGGTGATAGTGAGTGAATGCCTCTGGTGCTGGGGAGGAGTTAGTCTTTTGGAAATTAACATCTGTCCAGAAATGTTCCCTCATCTTAGGATTCAGGTTTACTTTTTGAATAGTCCCTGTGTGTACATCCTCCTCTTGGAGGGAGAGCAGGCTGGAAATTTGGACCGGTATTTGCTTTTGCGTGCTCAAAACACTTCTATTGTCTGATGGAATACTGCGCTTCCTACAAAAAAATTTAGAAAAAACTAGATCATGCAGAAAACAGGAATTATCATGAGTTAAGTCTTCCTGATTTCTCTAGTACTAAAAGAAGGTAGTTGTACAATCCCAGTTAGTTTGTCCTGGGTTTGGTTGTGTGGGGATACCTAGATGACTTGAAAATCTTGGTTATTTAAGCTTAGTTTCGTGACAAAGGAGGAGGGAGGCCTTTTTTTTAGAAGAACAAATCACGTACCGTTTAAACAAACACTTCCCACACACTGCAACAAGATGGCTAAAGGTGCTGTAAGTCTACCCCTACATTTTTGAAAACAAAAAAAAAAGTTTCAAAATGTTTGTGTCTAAGAATAAATTAATTTTTGTTTATTTTGAAGTGCACGGGTACAGTTAGCTTTTGTTAACAACAAACTTCCCTCTTTCAGTTAAGTTTACAGAAAGTACAGACTCTGCGGAGCCACTTTCTCAAACTTTTTTGGGGGGGTGTTATCACCTTAACAGGAACATCCTAACAGTGGACTTGCAGACTGCTTTAGAAATTCATGTACTAGGCTATACTACCTTAGGAAATGTCTCAAAACAACATACACATACATTTGGTGTTCTGAGCTGCGTACCTTTCCAGAAAAGCTCCTGCAGAAATAGTGACCTTACAGAATTTCTGCAAGACGCAGGATGGTTGTGATGGTGCGTTATAGTCATCCTGTGAGTCCTCTGGCTCGTAAGCTGTGCACCAGCACAGTGCAAGGGTTAAGGACAAGATAAAATCACTTGCTGCTGTTTTGGTTTCCTGAGGGATTATTGTTCTTAGACGAGAAATGGGAGTGGGGTTCCTTTTGTGAGGCCTGTTCCCGTGCTGGCATTTGAAAATATAGGCTAAAAGTCTTCCTGTCACCTGTGATGCCATTCATAGCTCTTACATCAAAATCTTAAATTTGGATACAAAGATTTTTGTTGTAGAAGCCCCATCTTGTGGACAACCAATCAATGACTCCTTCAACACAACTGAGATTTGAAATGCGTAGAAAATCTGACGATATTTTTGTAGTCTCTGCAATAAACTGGGGAGTCTTCATATTGCTGTGCAACATGGAAACTTCACGTGTAGCAGTCAGTGTATGCTTTTTGAAGACTATTCCCACAGGTAAGAAACAGTGAATTACCGAGAGGTGATAAACAGGGATGGAAACAAGGATGTTGTCCCCAGAACTCTGTTTTAAGTCTAAATGAGCTAAACCACTTACCAAGCTGAATCCTGCCTTGAATTCCCAGACGATTTCCTGTAATGTTTGTATAGTATAAATGAGTCTTTGGGTGGAAGAAACATATAAAGGCAGAAGGAAATTCTCTGAAAAAAATTAAGACAGAAAGAATAGCAAAGTATGCATGAAAACCGAATCTGGAAACTTTGGGAGTATCCTTAAGGAGATGCCTGGTTCCAGCACAAACTGATGGAAAAGGTCAAGCAGCTCCAGACTCAATGAGACAATGTACTCGGTAGGAAGGGTGGTAGGAAGGTAAAACGAGCCTGTGGTAAAAGCTATTTTCAGATTTCAGTATAAAACTTGGTAAAGTATTTCATATATTCTATTATACAGAATAATATATACATAGAATATCTTTTTGTCACTCTGAAGAAATTGGGTTACGGTATGACAGTTCTCTGTTTCTTCTATCGGAAGAAATTAGGAAACTATTTGATAGTTTTCCATTTAATAATAAAGGCTTTAATAAAGTCCCCAGAAAGGGTGGCGACATCTAGGGAGAGCTTGGCAGAAGTGCCACCGTGCTGGAACACCTGCAGCTCCTTTTGTTACTACTTAAGTTGGCATTTGACAGTTGCAATCCATGTAAAAAGAATAATGTCTTGAGCAACGTAACCTCTTGAGAAACAAATATAATGAATATGAGAATATTATCTTTATTTTATGGTTTGGGACTGATCCCAGTAGGCGTTTTGAGTGGTGACAGGAGAAAAGTGCTGCCGTTCATGAATTTGCAAGTTAGAACTGTGTGAATTTTAAGCAGGAGACAGGTGTGTATTTAAATCCAGTCTACTATTCAAAAGACATCCTACATCTCAGAATGAAACTGTAACCGCTTTTCTTCTGTGAAGGTAGTGTACCCAGGGAAAGTTTGGTGTTGGTGCGGCTTGCTTGGAAGGGATGAGAGGAGTAAAAAGAAATATGGCATGTGAATAGGATGCCATACCAGCCCCTTTGCTGGGAGGGGAACAGAGAGTGATACTTCTACAGGTGCATGTCTGGCTAAGCATGGTGATTAAAAAAGAGACAAAAGTTCATGATCTGGTCATCACAAAGCCAGGATTTCCTAGTCCTTATCAAAAGGAGTCTGGATGAAATTTTCACTTTAAAGACATACCAGGTACAATTGTTTTTTAATAATACTTACAATTACCTGTAAAAGTGATTGTACATCTGCCACTTTACGGTTTAGTTTAAAATAACTGTTTACTTCTTATTGATAAAGACTTACATTTTTCATCCTTCAGTATTCTGGGAATTTTATAAACACAACTCATTCATAACATAAATAGATCTAAAAAAGTCACTGTTCTTAAATTAACAGATAAAATTATAAATGCACATTACCAGCACATTATTAAAAACTTCACAGAAATGCCTGTGGATGCTTAGGAGTTCCTGGCTCACTCCTTTTGCTCCTCATAGCAATCCAACGCCTCCTTTGAAATAGAATTCTATGTTTTTGCTGACGGGCATCTTTGAGGAATTGTCCGAGCCAGATCAAAACCTTTGAGGAAAACACATATTCTCAACTTTTACCTCATTCCCCTCCTTAAAGAAGGGAATACTAAAACTGCAGCAATATGCAAGACTAAATTTTTTACCTGAGAGCAAGTTCTGCTGGAACCAGCATGTGCAATAAGAACAAAAATCTTTCTTAGTGTGAAATGAAGCCATGAAAGGAGCTTTTTGGCTCCTTTCTGTGGAAGGTGGCTCTTCCTCAAGAGACAGGGAACAGCAGATGGTAGCTCACCCTGCAAGGGAAGAGCACATGAAGTGGGAACTGCTATTTAGAATTCCCTGCGCTTAAATAATGAAGCATGAACGATTCAATCAGAGGAGTGCGGACAGGTATTAGTGCAGTGTGAAATCTGGAGAAGCTATAGCCTGGGAAAGGAAAATGAATATGTAAAGCTTGTAATAAAAGGGAATTGGAAAGCAAGAATTTATTCCAGGGGTGTCCAGGGAGTAATGATTGCTGAGAATCCCTGCTCCACCAAGTGAATTCATTGTAGTACAGAGAATGCACAACCCCTGGTATAAAGCAGGCTATTTCTTTATTCTGAGCAGGCAGCTTTGGAAAAAGCCGTTGTTGCTAAAAGCAGAAGTCTCTGGAGGAGTGTAAGACAAGGGCAAGCATGCAGTGATAGTTTTTATATTAGATTGTATTAGAAATTACAGTTGCCTTTATATGCCCATATGAGAAGGAAGGGAACTGATGACATCAAGGCACTGAGGAGTAATCCGTTGTACATTCCCCTGCTAATACGTATGATAAAATGTTCAGATGCAGTGTATCATAACCAGAGAGTTAATCGCTAAAAGTTGCAGAGTAATGCGAATCTCTTGTACTGATTGATTTTATCAAGAAAATGCTGCAGGACTGGAAACTCAAAGTGTGAGTGTAAATTTGCAGCAATCCACTGTCGGAAGAGTTGTCTAGGTGGATAAAATTGATTTGAAAGGGAATGAAGAGGTGTGACTTGTGAATTGCTAATTTTTAAAGATAAAAATTAGTACGCATGTAGGTCATGTTAAAAAAGAAAGTAATCTTCATCCTTATCTCTTTATTATACACATTTTTGTAAATGTTTTTGTTGGTTCCCTCTAGCCTTTCTACTGTTTTAAATCTTTGCATATTAGATTTTTATTGATAGAAAAATGTTAAGAAATGTAATAATACTGATAGAGCAAGTGATTTAGCATTAAAAAGATTTTCAATGGCCATTTGAAAACAAGGCTTGATGTGTTATGTTACTACAAAGTTAAATATATGGAGTTGAACTCTGAGCATTTGTGTTCATAATATAGGAAAGTGTTCTCTTAAAAGCATGTCTCCATAATGACATTCGAATTCCAACTTTACTATGTAATTTCAGCATAGTACTTTATGTTTGATTTTCAGCAGTGTCGGTTTTTGCAACTAGGTGACTTACACTTCAGGCGGATCCTCCTTTTTAATCAAAAGCAGGAAAGCTTTTGCTCTACCACTTCATAAACTCACCAGAGCCAACCCTTCATACCAAAGTTCATGTTTTATTGACCGGAGAGTGTTTTGTCTTGGCAGTTAACTTCTGCGAGGATGCGGTGCTGTAGAAACCATTCAAAAACAACATAGATGTTACTGTAGTACTTTACCAGAATAGTTATTTGAAGTGTGTAGTTTGTAACTTGTATTTTCATGTCTGTGTTACCAGCCTGTTCCACTACTCTGCACCTGTCCTGTCGCTGCCTTCTGCCCCTTCCCCTTCCAGCCCTGTCCCTCTCTCCGGAGCTGTGGTGGTGCCACGTTGCTGTCACCCTGCTGCCGCTGGCATTGGTCACACCAGAGGATGCACCACCCCAGAGACCGACCCTGGTCCCTGTGCGTAGACGGATCAGCGAGGTCAGGAGAAGGAAAGGCCCCTGCCATCTCCAAAGACAACCTGAAACTCTTCTGAGCCTTGTCCAAAAGTTCAGTAATTCTACAGTTCCTTACGGTGAGACGCTTTTTTCTGGTATTCATGCCGTGAACATTTTTAAGTGGCATCAGCCATTAATTACTATCGCAACTTTTAATTCTGTGTTTCTGTTTCACATTTTCCCCAGTTCCGTCAGAACCAAAAGTTAATGCCCGCTGGCTGATTCCCAGTGCATGCCTCCACAGAACAACTGCTGCTTGTAACTGGTGGGGAGATCAAGGCTTGAGCTGACAAAAGACATCTGTATCTTGGAAAACAAATTAATGTTTATGTTTTAATTTATAAGTTCCTGGCTCTTTTATGATTCCTGTTATTCAAGTAATGTCTCTTTGGATCCCTAGCGTAGATGGAGAGTCAAAATGGAAAAGGCCCATGAGAGAATTATCACAATACAACATCTGGTCTGCATTGGAAAAAGCTGAGAAAGATATTCAACATCTCTGAGACCGAGGGGCAGCTATGAGGCACTTTGAAAGTCAGTCTGTGAAAAATAGTGCAGGTTGTGGCCACCTGGGCCAACCTAGTGTTGTTTTGGGAAGAGCTACTCTGCTTCCTAGCATCGAAATTTTGCCCTCATTTCAGCACGGATACGTGAGAGCTGGGAGTGGTATGGAAGGTGTTTGCTTTTCATAATAATGATCTGAATCCCAGCACAGTGCTAATTATATTGTGGGGTTTTGCCAGTCTCAGAGTTTTATTTTGAGCATGTTAGCTGAAGAGTCAAAAGGTGCTTTTTTTGGCATAGCTTTATAGGAAAAAGGATGGAAAAGACTTTGTGTATTTTGGGGAGAATATTTCTCATCCTGCTTTAAACTATTCCAGAAGGTAAAAGGACATTAGCTAGACTGTGTATTGGCTCATGTACTGGTATGTCACTAACGGCAAGGAGTTTTGCTGTGCCTAATTGTTCCTGTCTTCTGCAGTCACAGACTGTGAGAAATGCAAAGAAATCACGGACTGACCCAGACAGTAAGGGTGCCACTGGATTCAGAGGGAGCAAACTCCTTCCACCACATGCAACTTTGGTCCTTTAAGTCATCGTAGCTCATGCAGAACAGAAACAATTTGACATGTATAACAAGAAACACTGCAAATATTTTGCCAAACAAAGACATATACTGCAGATGGAAGAACTGATGAAAATTGTTTATAGATGGGGAACTAAACATGGATTTTTCAAGAACAAGGTTGCTCTCTTCCTTGCCAAGACAAACAAATCTGATAGAACATCTTATTGCTTTAGGCTGCCTGAGGACCAACTGGAAAGTCTATGGACCTTTCTCCACAGAAAATTTGTGTGTTGTCAATACATAAGTGTATTGTCCACAGTTGCACTGTGGCAGCTGCAGAGGAAGTGAAAAGTTCTCGGGAATACATGAGGGAGAACTGGATTTTTGGCTCCTGAAACAGTATGGAGCGCTTTTGGAAACTGTGGGAGTTCCTGAGCTGGGTGTTACTGCTACAAAAGGTTATCTGTGAGTTAAACACAATGGTAATCCATCTGCTATCTTTAGATCTCAACTCTAACAACATGATGAAATTGAGAATTCCTGTTCTTTAGAATTGCAGTTTTCCAGGATGCCTGCATTCCTATGAAGGTACCTGGATTTGCATTGTTAGAAGTTTTCAGTGTTACCTTTAGACATCTGTGCACAGATGTTTTTACAGGGCAGCATACAGTCATCCCAAACAACTGGTTTTAATGGGCCAGTTATTTAGGAAAAGAATGTAACAAGAGCATAAATACAATCCCTGATACTGACATAAAACATGCATTAGCAGAGTAATACAGTTTGTATTTCCCTGATATATAGCAGGCCCTGGAAATATAAAACTAATCATGTCCTTAGAATTCTCTTATAGCTGTAAACATACATATTGGAAAAGAGGGTCAGCAGCATCCTGGGCTGCATTAGGAAGAGCATTGCCAGAAGGTCAAAGGAGGAAGTTTTCCTCCTTTGCTCAGCACTGGTGAGGCTTCAGTGACAGTACTGTGCCCAGTTCTGGGCTCTCCACAGCTAGAAGAACACGGACATACTGGAGCGAGTGTAGGAGATGGCCATGAAGATGATTAGGAGACTGGAGCATCTGTCGTAAAGACCTCTATCCAAAAAGGTTGTGGAGTTGGCATCCTTGAAGCTGCTCAAAACCAGACTGGGCAAGCTGCTGAGCACCCTGCTCTGGATGATTCTGCTTTGAGCTGGGGTTTGGACTGGGTGATGTCCAGAGGTGCTTCTGACCTCGGTCATGCTGTGAATACTTGGAGCAGTTTGCTTATGCCTTGTCAGCATTTTAGCTGGAACTTGTCTCTAGAAATCCTGAAGAAAGCAAAGGCTGTGACCCTGGAAATACACCCAGGTGCCTGAGGCCCAGGAAAGGCATAATGGGAGCTGCTAAGTGTTGTGAATGTCTCAGCAGAGTGACATTTGACTTAAAAATACAAACGCAGAGGTGACTTGAGTCTTACTATCAATGACACTGCATACTCACAATGATCTCTTGCTTCAGCTGGACTGCAGGTGGTTACAACCTCTCTCTAGCTGAACGCCTATTTTAATCTTGCTCCAGAAAATCTTACCATATCCTTTACTCTAGAAATGACTATTTGGTGCTTTATGGTGCAGAATTTGTTTGTTGGTTTGTTGCATGCTTTCTTTCCTTACTAGTGCTGATATTAACAAACTGCAATGTATTTTGTCATATTCCTTCAGTAACAGGCACATGCTGTGTCTCAAGGAGTTGAGTATATCATAATTTGAGCAAGGTGAAATCAAAATATATAATTACATTGCATATTCTAAGGCATTTATCTTGTAACTATTCCTACAGCACCTTCAGAATAGAACAAAGATAAAATTTAAATCTGGCTTTCATATTTTAATAGACAAGGTTTATATGGGAAGTCAAAGATAATGTATTTTTTTAGATCAGCTGAATAGTGATAGGAAGATTTACCTGTGCTGCTTCATCATGAAAATGCCAAGAACCTAACTTGTAGTGTTGAGAATTCCCAGATCCTCCTTCTTTTGAAAACTCTTTGTCTTTCATATTGCCTCTAAGAAAAAGGGAAATACTCTGCAAAACAAGAAATTGAGGAACGTTGCACGAGGAATTAGGAAATAAATAGATTATAAAGCATTTGATTTGATATTTTGCACTTCAGCAAATGAAACACTAAGTAAATAACCTGTTTCTTTACCATCAGTATACGGAGTCTCATTGGGTCTGGCAGACCAAGACATAAATGTATAAGTAACACCTGTGATAATTATTAGAAGACAGCAGATTTTTGCTATGGATGAACCCATCCCGAAACCACAAAAATCAAGTCTTCCGACATAAATAACATGTGAAGGTCAAATACGCTTACTCATGAGCTGCAATCTTCTGCTGCCACTTTTCCCTGACTTAACGCTTTTGCAGCCTGTCTCCTCTGACTGCTGTAGTCTCTGTGGGGTGGGGGTTTTTTGGTGGGGAGCACTTTACTTTAAATGGACACCTCTAGCAGCAGTTCCTACTTCTACTGTTTTCCTTTTATAAGTTTATAGCCTATTATATCCATCCAAGCCTGGCATAGCTCCAAGTCACCCATTTCTTAGTAATACAGGAAATTAATGTCTAATAAGCATAGAGGCTTATGCAACCTTCGCTTACTGGAAAAAGTATTAAATAACTTACTAATATTACCTTGCCTTTTGATAGCTAGGGAGTAGTGCGCTTTGTTTCTCTGTAGACCAAACAGGTTCTGCGTTTGGACCAGAGAGGGCTGCATTTATCCATCCCTTTCTGCAGACTTTCTGCCTGTCACCTCAATATTCTTTCCTTGTTGAACAACCCCCTGAAACTTTCACGCTGGGGGTTTATTGCCCTTCTCCCTGGGGTAGGAACCCCCTTTATCCCCCAGCCCAAGGGCTGGGCACCCCACAGTCTTACCGTGGGGTTGCCGGCTCCTCTCTCCCCCATTCCCTCCCTCCCAGGATTTTCCCTAGCCTGACCAGCTTTCTGCCGGTTCCATCCCATGTTCTGTTCGTACCCGCTGCGGTTCTGCGTGGGGTATGGCATTTAAAAATGTAGAAATCTGACCTTAAGTCGTACAGATTAGCACCAAAATTTCAGGGGCTTGTCTCTTACATGTGTCGGTTTAGTAAGTGGATTTATACCAAATAATTTTAAACTGTTACAGACCTCTGAAGCTGTTTCTGTCTAGCTTCTGTAATACGCTAAGTGATATAAGGTCACCAGTGCTGTGGAAACTGGTTTTGCAGTTGATACGCTAATTCAGCAAGAAATCCGTTCTTGTAGAAACCTGAAGAAAATTATTTTAATATAGTGCCGTGCTACTTGGTTGACTTTCAGGAAGGAGATAATTAAAACATTCAAGGGAGTTCCAAGTCTCTGGAGAAAATACGGTTCTGGAAATACAAGTTTATTTTTACCACACAGCTTATTAGCTTCTTTTCTAAAAGTAAAATCAGCCGAATGTGATGGATGCAAAATAACATTTTCACCTGCTCAAGAAGGTGAAAAATAATTTTTATAAACTGAGTTATATATAAGAATAGACTTGGCACGGTCTCTTCTGTACCACTCACCCCAGGTTTACAGTAACCACTGCTGCAATTTTCTGGATGAAAACTTCCATCCAAATACATCCAGGGCCATTAATGAGGCTGCACGAGTGCAACTGATTGCAACAGGGAACAGAATTACATTGATGGTGCCTAAGGAGAATCTCTGCACCCGGTATGAATAAGCAAACGGCTTATTTTTTTCAGCAACAATTAAGTTAAATCGAAAATAATTTTAATAGTCCACAATCAAATTTATGAGCCCTGTATTTTTTCCACACAGTGCTCTTATACTGGGGAATTACTGAGCACAAAAAGCAAAATAACTGTAATATTTATTACGTGAAGATACTAAAGGATATTTTACCAGCATAAAACACTACATCTTTTTGAGATGAGGAAGAATAAACAAAATTTTGTTAATTGAAGAATAAAAAAAACCCCAAAAATTAGTTTCTAAGAGACAATTCTAAGATCTATGTTGTAAAAATTGTATTGTCATATTTTAAAAGATAGTTTAATTTTATGACATAACAAAGGGAAAAAATGACATTTTACTCTTTGTTCTTTCATAAAACAGGTGCAATACTGCTATTCCCAAAGGAAAGACACCAGTTCCAACAAGAGTAGTGTCTGCTCTAGAATGAAGGATAAATGGTTGAAGATACCTACATAAACAAGAAAGTTTAAAAGCTTAATGTGAAAATAACGTTACTGTATGTAACAGCACCCACTGTGTTCAGACTGTTCCGTTTCAGATGGCCCAGGAATTCAAACAGGTATGACATCACATCATTTCTCGTCATTAATGAAAGTGTTTCCTTTAAAAAGTACATTGCTATTTTCTGCTTAAACTTTCTTTCATTAATTCCAAAGTTCTTTTGGCCCAACCATCTCGGTATATGTTTAGCTATGTTAGCTAAGTATGGTTTTCCAGTGTTTTCTGGTATAGACTTTATACCAAACAATATATTTAAATGCTTTACATAACATTTTAATAAACTAACTTTTGAAAAGTCTGTATTGATGTATATTCTGATCTTTCTTGATAATCTATTTCAGGGTGACATTATTATGGAATGGACTACCTCGGAGGTTGCTTTAGCTATTTTAACTCTATACCTGTCATCTCCTTCAGTCTTCAGTTTTCAGCTGGTAACTTCTCTGACCATGAACATTATTATGGGAAGTGGTTATTTAACAAAGAGTAGATTTGACTCTGAATTTCATTGTCATCTAGGTTTCTTTCTCGGTTCAAAACCTGTAAATCAGATTATTTTCAGCTAGAAGTCTTCAGAGGCCACACCAATGCCTTGGCTGTCTGTACTCCTCATCCCCCTTCTGCCGAGACTATACAGCAGTGGGTGGCAGCAGTGGTTATTTACCTCCTTTACTGAAGATACGAAACTGTAAGAATAGAGAACTATGTACTATATTGTGCAATGCGTGTGAGTAACGTGTCACCAAGACCCAGTAAGCCCCGGCTTAGGGCAGGATCCGCAGACTCCGTTGGAGACGAGTTCTCTTCCCTGGCTGGCGGTGCTCGGGATGTCATTGTGGCTAGGCTGAGACGTTCTGTGCTTGGCTTCTTCCCAGAGTGGTTTGGTCTTCTCAACACTAGACCGCTTCTTCTAAAAGCTACCTTAGATGTTCGGCAGGCATCCCTGTAAGTTTTTTAACTACCTGTGTTTATTAATTTCATTCAATTTAATGAACTGTGATGTTTGCTGTAACACTCCAGTTAGAAATGGCGCAACGGCAGTGGACACTTGTGGAGCAGCTTCGGAGGCTGCCAAATCAAAAACTTGATTTACTGGTTATTCCTATCACTGTGATGATGAATTGGGAACAGTTTGTGAATGCACACAAATCCAGGAAAGGTAAGAAGAAAGAAACTTGTGCAAACTTCATTTCAAAAGAGATACTGTCTAACAAAGAAAAAATACTCAACCGAGACAGCTAGATGTTTTCTCAGCTGAAGGCTGCAGGGTTTCCGTGCCTTGCTTTAATAGTTACATATTTGTCAGAGAGTTAAACTAGAAATGGAAATGCTCCAGTGGGTGAACTTTCATATACTCCTAAGGAGACTTTGGAAAGGGACTGTGGTATGGTCACTGTTAGTCCAAGGGCCTGAAGTGTTTGGCTTGTGAAGGCACATATTTGAAGAAGAGACATGAAATGAGGGGTCTGTGCCCCAGTACTATGCCGGAGACACAGAAGCTGCTCTTCTCCACCAGGGTTTATGCACATGAGATCTCCAGGCAGAGTTCAGTACAGTCTGTTGACGATCCAGGAGGGGAGAAACTTGGTCCAAGTCTTTGTCTTCTCCTCCACCTTCCCTTTATGCTTAGTAAATGTAGATACGTAAATAACAAGTTGCATGCAGTTACTTTTTGAAGAGGTTGAAATAGAAAACGCAATTCAATGTTTAATATTATGCTTCCCAAGCTTAATACCTTGGGAATACAGATAAGCACATGCAGGCTGGATATAGGCTGTACACAACCTGGAGATCTCCTCTTTAAAATTCTGACTCCTCTGTGCTTTACTGATTCGCCCATGTAGCAGATGGAGTACTCCGAACAGTAACACCCTGTTACTCCATTGTGAAAGGTTCTGGGAATCTAATGTCAACAGAGTGGAATTTAAATATGTTTTTTGTTTCGTTTTGTTTTTCAGCAAGCATTTAAAAGATCCACCAGTTCATCTCTGTCGGAGATTATTTTCCTTGCGGCTTAGCTTGGACACTAATCTCACTGTTGAGTTTACATTTATGGAGTAGGACCTAAGGTTTTCTCCATGTGTTCAGTATTATGGTTCTGATTTTGCAAGCCGTGTTGCTTAGGATACGTGCACAAGTCGTGTCTGTTTGCACAGCAACAGCAGGACTGGGGTTCAGATGCTGCTAGTTAATCAATCAAGAAGGAACAAAAATAGTTTTGAAGGCTACCGCACTTCTTGGCCGATGCTCAGAAGAGCTGGTAAAAACTGCACTGATGACAGTATTTATTATACATTTTGTTTCATGAGGGGATTTTTAGGAATCGGTTTTTAATTTAGTTATTTTATGCTGCTTTAGCAAATCATGTGTGAATATAATTGTCGTTTTTCAAAAATGCGTGCTCTGTTCCAGCTGCTTTTGTTGCCACCAGCCACCTTTTCATTCCATGTAGTAATGTCCACAAGGTGGTGCCACAGCTAAAAAGTTAGCAATAAATAAGACAAATATGATTTGATAATTCTGCCTGCCCTTTATAACTAACGTATCTGCATCATTAATGAATTAATAATTATTTTAGAAGCATGATATCATCTGCATGTATAAGGACATCACAGGTTTGCAAGCTTGTTTTTTTTAAATCGCTCCTGTGTCTGCCTGCTGTCTGCGTGGGAGCACCACCCCACACCTGTGACAGTCCAAAACCGTGCTCAGAGATGAAGAGGCGGCTCAGGGTTAAGCAGACGGGCTGAGGAAGAGTGTAGAACTGGATCTGTAAACACTTCAGGCCAGCAGAGCTGCGCATGTCCTAGCAGAGCTACCAGTGCAGAGGCCGTGCCCCACCGATGTGTTTTCTCACGGGGAGCACAAGGAGATGTACGCCCGGTCCTTGCAGCAGTACCACAGGAGTCCGCCTGCATCCAGGCAAGCAGAATAGTTCATCCCCAGCTTTAACAAAGCCAGCTTCCACGCAGTCACCCTAGGGTGGCTGTGGCACATTGCAGCCTGATTTTCAGAGCCTTTTCCTGCCTGCAGGGATAGCCAGCTTCACTATTACCCTGCCATATGATAATGTACAGTTGACTATTAATTCCAGAGGGGTACAAAGTGCACAGAGGGACCTGGTATGAAAACAGCTGGATTGGTATATACAGGTAAAATTTAGTAGTAGTAGTAGTAGTCTTTTTTTCTTCAATCATGGTTAGAAAAGCAGCCATACCAAACTGCATTTAGGACAGGGGAGCAACTTTCTGAGCATCTTTCTACACAAGGCAGACTAGAGAAAATAAAAGGCAATAACAGGGAATGTAAAACAAGCACAGGAATTAACCACCCAGTACAGAAAAGTCAGTAAGTTTTACAGGAAGAAGTTCTTCGTGTGGATCTAACGGCTACACTCTTTTGTAGCAGACTTACGTGTCCCAGAAGAGCTGAAGCACCCTATGAGCTTCTGCAAGAGATAGTCATTTACTCATCATGTTATTTTGTACCAAAAGCAGCAAGAAAAAGGGATAATTTAAAAGCACTGTGTTGACTGTTGCTTCCTGCTGCAATCTGTTTGGTATGGTAGACCTGTATCAGAAAGAGAAAAATAACAGGGTTTGCATAACATATTTTCTCTAAATTGCTATGTTATTATTTTAAAACATACTGAAATTCTAGTGGCTTGTAAGAGACTCAGTGGAAAGTATAAATACCCATGAAAGATGGTCTGAGTCCCAGCTCTAAAGCAGAACGGGAGTCAGAAGTTTATGGAGTCCAATTCTGGAAGCTGTCAAATAACACAACTGCCACCACTTTTTTTTTTTTTTTTTTTTAAAGGATCATATTTTAAAATTATATTTTGAAGTGGTTTACAGTATTTTAAAACTTTGCAGCAGTTTGAACATCTGTTTGGAAAAGTCAGAGAACTAGCTAAAAGTACGAAGTCACTGAACAGGTCAACTAGATTTAATTTCTGAGCCAGTCAGTCCAGGTAGTTAGTTTGGACTAACTGAATCGTGACAGTGGCATTTGGTCAGAGTATTCCTGTAAGATAGTTCTCAGTGTATGGCTGCAGTGTGTGTTGCAATTACAATTATGTAGTTCTGTTTTAGTTTGGACTAAGCTCTTTCTTTGACTTCATAAAATTACTTTCAAAAGTCTGCATTTTTCAGATATTTTACATAAAGAAGAAACGATGCTTAATTCTAAAGGGAATGGCAGAACATCTCAGATGATACATTTAAGTTTCCACCGTGTGTAAAACCCAGGTATGCATTATTTTAGTAATTTAACAACCAAACTGCAATTCTGAACATTTGCCCTTGCAATGTTTACAATGATTTTGCATTCTTGTTGGAAATCCCTGAGCATTTTTAAAACATCAAAACCGTTTTTCCTCTTAAGTCTGGTTTTGTGGTTTCCCATATAGTCAACCGTGAACAAAATACGCTTCAGCTCTATGTCTATACCTAAATCTATATTTAGGTCCCATTAAATATTAGAAGGAGGTTACTTCCAGTAGTCAAAATAAGGAGTCAGCCCGAGCACACATCTCAGAAATCATCCTGCAGATGCACAGCGTTAACCGGAAACAATCAAGAACGGCAGTGGTATCCTGCAGGATGTGTGCGACTCCTTCAGCTATGTGTTGATTTACACAGGGCTGCACTATAGATTATACGTTCTGGTAATTGTGGTATTGTTATTGCTAGGCTGTATCTAAGCGCAGGAAATACATATAAGCACGTTTGAAGTGATAACATCCACCCCTGTTTAAAAGGCAGTATTTTATTCTTGTCAAAAAACTCAGACAGAATACAGCGTTTACAAAAGAAAGTAGGCAATTTCCTAATTAGTACTGAGCAAGACTTCTGGGGAAAAAAGCCAATTCATTACAGGAGGCCATAGCCAGCCTTTACAAGTAAATTCACATGAACTTTTATTCTTAATCGCTTTAAAAATATTTTTTTTCAGTATGGACTCTGATCCATGGTCAGGAAGGAGACAGTACAGCTCCATCTAAAAATACACGAAAGATCAAAATAAATTGTCAGTGTGTCACTGAAACCACAGTGCGGGGTTTCTGTTATTGAGAATGAGTAATAACTTTCTAGCTATGTAGAATGCTCTGCTTGGGTAATAATTCTAACTGATCGGGCAGATGATGTATTCCGCAGGAAAATTATCCCATCTAAAATCCTGCCCTGTTCCTTCGGCTCGCTAGGAAAGCCTACCCACCATTCCCATTTACCTGAGTCCCTCTGTGCTTGCTGGTCTAGTATTAGGATTCGGGAACAGGCCTGTTCTCCACCCAACACCCCCAACCCTGTCTTGCCATTCAGGAACAGATTGGCTCCAGCCTTGACTGGAAAAAAGGCATCTGCTCCTGCTGCTGCTCCCGGGATGTGGGATTTGGGGTCATCAGAGGTGGCGTACGTTGGGGCCCTCTCAGAGCCTCTCGCGCCATTTCTCTTTAACAGCATAGGCTTCAGACCTGACCATGCAGTTAGGAAAAATACTGATCAAACCAGGGATCTCCCAAGTTCCCTCCTGGAAGTGGCTATGGATGTGTCCAGAAGAGGGAAGGAGGATCCATTGGAATTGCTATGCCAACCCCTTCTCCACAGACAACATTTAACTGACAAAACATTGATATTATGCATGCTATGCCTACTTCTTACTTTGTTTCACATAGGAAAATAGATTAAACTTGGTCTAAAGTTTCCCTCTTGTTCCTACCAACAATAGAAAACTACCAAGGAAGAGAAAAGTAAGACAAAGATTAACTTTATGGAGTAAAGGACAGCATATGATGTTCTTTCAAAAGGCCTTCCAGCTAAACAAGGATGTGGTTTTTAATATTATGAAACATTCTTGCCTGTATTAATACAGGAGGAAAGTAACAGTAAAACTGTGAAACAAATTAATACACCCCAAAAATATAAACCTCTGGGCCATAGCTAAACCTATATCCATACTGCGGCTGATGTCAATTGTATCGCGGGATAAAATCAGAATTAGAGCTGATGCTATTTGATACTTTTCCTGTTCATAATCCTGGAGCTTGCAATACTGTTACAGGTCAATAATATCATGCTATACTGTGTAAACTGTTTTTTAAATCGATTTGTCGAAATGATAGTTATGAGTGAGGTTCTAAACAGACGCTGCAACAAATAATAAAGGATTGACCTACTAACAGGTCTAATGGCGACGTGATGAGCACATACGCGAAGCAGCCCAAAGCCTAATGATGCTGCACAATTTCATTAACAGCTTTTTGTCATTTCCTATCTAGATTATTTAACATTCAGAGTACATTTGTCTTTATGAATTTATAAATGCTACTAGTTTGAAATTTTTGTGCTGACAGTCAAACTAATGCTGAACAGAACTTCAGTTTTGTCAGATCTCGTATTAGCAAAATTTTGATATAACAGTGTGGTTGATGCCTCTAAGTTAATATTAATATGGCTTTGCTTTTGGGGGGGCTCATTATAGTATTCTTTTGGAAGTGTCACCTGCTTAGGTAAGCTTTCATTTGCAAGATAATATGAAGATATGCTTAATTTTAAATACGACCTTCAGTATTTTCCTGAGTAGGAATCCCTGTCTCTGGTTTAAACTTGTAATATCCTGTTTAACAAAGGAGCAGCTTCAATAGTACTTGGAATACTTAATGTTATGCAAGTTTTCAAAGTGTGTTGCTGGGATCAGGGCTTTAAAAGCAAAGGTCAGGAAAAGATCCCTTCTGGGAGCACCGTAAGATATGAGCCACGTTTCACTTTTTTCTTCATAGGTCTATTTATTAAATAGCCCAATAATAACTTTATTTGCATTTGTGTGAGTCATGGGAAAGGAACAAACACATGTGTTCTGTGGAACACCACACCTAACGTGGCTGCAGCACGCGTGACTCTGCAGTGCGTTCAGGCGCTGGCTTTCATTAAGCAGTGAGAGATGCTGCCTGCAGAAATAGCTCGTGACTTCAAAAAGGGGTTCTAATGTCTGTCAATTTCACATATGTTTCATCACTCTTACACAACATCAAAATCATTGTGTCCTTCCTTAATGAAGACTATGGAGGGTCAATTGCAATGGAAATGAAAATACCCGGCCCTACAAGCCATACGATTTGTAATTAGCTCGAGTTATCCAGAGGACGTTCTGTAAGTTCCTTTAGTCTCTTCATTTTGCCTTGTCTCAAATTTGTCTGATTTTGTTTCAGTTTATAAGAGCAACTTGTCACTGAATTTTCCGTGGAAATGTGTATGTTTCAACTGAAGTGCCCTAGCACGTCCTCCTTGTTAAAATCCCGTGAGTTCTGTCGCTTGCAAGGAGCTGCGTGGAGCCCTGCAGCCCTCGTGGCTGTTGGACAACACAGAACCTTCCTCGTCTTGCTTGAACTCTGAAACACCTGGGATACCTTTAGGGTTTAAATGTTTACACGTCTAAAAGATAAGAGTTTCTTGCATTAGAAGACACAGAGTTTAAAGATCAAATTGAGCCATGCCTCTTGCACTTAGCTCTTTAACAAAGCTGCCAGGATGCTGACCAGCGGCCCTGCCAGATGTGCTCTTCCATACTTTGGGTAAGTAATCACCTGGGCCTGGGAACTACTGTACCAGTTATGCCTGAACCCGTTTTTGTAGGTGACACAATAAAGAGGTCAGCATATACCGAGAAAACTTTGCATAGCCTTTGTCAGCGTGCCAGAAGAAATTCCTTGGGATTCAGAGCCTGAGGTTTAATTTCAATTAATGGTCAGGATGCTGAATATTGTTTATTCCACACTAAGGCTCATTTTAAGGCAAAACACTGTCAGCTAGTATTGGCGCAGGCAAAATGATATTTCGTCCCACACAGAAGCCCATCTAGGTACAATCCGGTTTGCTCTCCTGTCCCTGAATGTGCTCTGCAAGGACAACAGGAACAGTGACTGCAACTGGCCTAGGATTCCCTTGCACTTGGTCGTGTGTCAGCAGCCCGATCTAATCAGACAAGCCTAAGCCTGTTTTTTCCACAAAATAAAATTGTTATAGACAACCATATGATGCATTGAAAACTTTGGGAAGTTGTTAAATCAGGTCTGGTTTCACAAAGGAGCCGTATCAAGCCGATTCTCGGTGAGGCAGCGAAGCCCAGTGGGCAGAGCGCTGGGCAGGGATTGAGAAATCTGGGTTCTTTTCCAAACTCTCCTGACTTTTAAATGACCTTGAGCTGTCACTTCTCTGTGCTTTGGTTTCACTGTCTGTATGAGGAAGATAATAATCCTCTATAATGATTTTAGGTTGACTGAAGAAAGGATCTGTGTCGGCACTAGGTGTCTCTTGCACTCGCCTGAGCGAGGTGCAGCTGTGGTTAGAGGGCCAGGTTTTGGTCCATACCTCGTGTATCCCAGAAAATCTGGGAAACTTTGGTTCTTAGACTCCTTGCTTTCAGTTGTCTCTCAAACCACAATTCCATGTTAAAGGTCTTTCTTATCTTTCAGACCATTACAAAATAGCTCCGGAACATTTCGTATTATTTAGTTGCTGTATTAATACTCACAGCTCTTACTAATGTTACTGGGAATTGCAAAGTGCCTCTCAAGATCACACAAACGATAACTTAACATAGATGATGACGTATTTTTGACAAAAAAAAAAAAAAAAAGTGGTTTGCAATATTATGCTTGAAATATCTGGGCAAAATTTGTATCGGTTACTTTGTGTTATAAGATATGTCCATTGGACTTTTAATTTGAAAAATCCTGTTTGAAACTGAAAAAGTATGGGTGTTTTTTTTAATTATATCTTGCTTTTAAAAAATTTTGTATTAATATACAACTACAAGTTCTGTGCACAAAAAGAACAGTCTACTTTCCAAGCTGTTGAATGCTTTGACCTCAAGGGCATAGAAACTGTTGACTCATTGTTTTTACTGCATATAATATTAGTCCTTTGTCACATCCAGGGAATGACATCATCTTCTTCATTGTTAGCAGCAGGTTTGAATAATAGAAAAAGCGCACCATTAGTTGTCTGCTGTATTTGCTTTTAATAAATGAATGGGTATCTGGTACCGAGATTCAGATTAGGATTTTTCAGTAATATTTAAAGCAAGTTTGTGCCCAGTCCCTGCAAGGAGCTTTGCTCCTGCCCACCGTCTGCAGGGCTGGCAGGGGCACGGAGCCTGCAGGGTGGATGCCACTGGTGGTACTGGCTTCTCAAACATGATAAGGGGAGACAGAAAGGGAAGAGGCTAGGCACAGAATGAAACAGATCTTTTCTTCAAAGTCAGTTCAGTGAAAAGAATCCCTGAACTTCTGGGAATCATACTTCTCTGAAATCTAAAATGGTGAAAGGTAATTCTCTGAAAAGAAGTCATCTCTAGGACATGCTAACAAAACAGGAACAGATTTTCTTCAAAATGCACCAGGATAAGTGTTTTATCCACTGCAAATTTGTATTCATGTCTGTTAGTCTTCTGCTCCCTATAACTAAAATGTCTATGTCCTGCTCTCAAAGAGTCATTCCCTGTCAGAGGTATTTTCTTACGCCTGCCTGTTTCATGGAAGAGGGATGCATCGTTACAGGTAGTAACCAGGGTAGTCGTCTTTGGGGTAACTCGCCACCTTCTTCTATGGGATTGTGCAGAATTCTTTCATGGCAAGGAAAATTTTAAGTGTTGCTTCCTGAACCGTAAATATTCCCACTGAAAGAGCATTTACTCAGGGAGAGTTTCCTTGAGAGTCTGATAAACTGCCAAATCCTAATCTGCCTCCATTATCCACTGCCTTTAAGTTTTCCCAGAAAAACATGATGTATTTAACTATAAAATTATAACTTTGTGGTCCCAACAAGATTTTATGCCGAATATAAGTTCCTGTGTTGACAGACTGAATCAAACCGGACTTTGAAAAGCTGAAATCCCTACAGCTGTGAGAGGAGAACCGAGGCAGCAGGCTGGGAAAGTCGGAGGCAGTGGGTTAAGGATCCAGGATTGCTTCATCGTGGAGGCCCACAGACCAGGAGTGGACTCAGACAAGGGGTACAGACATGGAAATGCTTCCTAGAGTGCCAGAGCTAAAAAAGAAAAAACAAACCACACTGTAAAAGGTCGAATTCAGACCAGCTGACTTGGAAGCAGCAGGGACCTGATGTATTTGCCTTTTGGCCGTGGACTTACCTGTGCTGGTGCAGGTAGGGACAGCTGCCTTGCAAGCAGATGGCACAGCTTTGAGCAGGTGTCTCTATCCCAGTTCCTATCCCAAACTTACATTCCAAATTTGGGGCTTATCTGTAGTGAGAAGGAAAAACTTTTTTCTATATGTTTCATATGCTTTTGCCATATAAAGCTTGACTTTTTTTTACAGTCTTCTGTTCCAGTCCACAGTTCCTCTGCAGTCAACATTTCCAGAAGATCTCAAGTAGCATGAATTTTGGTGAGGCTAAATTACTTGATTTCCCCTTACCCTGTTTAGAAGAGGCTTTACTTGGACAAAAGCAGTAATTTCCCTTCATCCCTCTAAAAGTACTGGCCACCTCTAAAGAACTTGGTCTCTCTTTTATGTCACCTTCTGACAACTCATCTGAGTTAAACAGGTTGCTGTGGCCAAATGAAACGCTTAGGAAATAGACCATAGAATTAATTTGCAATAGTAAATCATCTCAGCATCATTTCTCTTCCTCTCGAGGGGAATGCCAGCTCAAGCAAAAGAAAAGATTAACGTAATAAAAATATTCTAAAGACATCCTGTTAATTGTCCCAAGCTCAGATGGTATTGTCTATTCTTTGGTTTTGCACAGCCAGCAAACAGTGTAAAATTCAGAATTTCTTCCCACCACAAAAGTGCAGCCTTTGGTGCTGCAGGATAACCCCTGTCCTTCTGGAAAGGAATGAGCATGCGGTGTGGCAGAGCTTTCATAGGTCATCTCAAATTTGCCCCATTTGTGGATACAGCAGTATGAGTTGTTAATTTAGACATGTCAGCAACTTTAACAAAGAGACTAAAGGTATGTGAACAAAAGGAAAATCACAGCAAATTTTGGAAAAAGAAGGAAATATTTTTTCCTCTGAATATGCAAATAAGGTTTCCCATGTTTGTTTAGGGACAGAAAAGACTTGAGGTTTTAAATTCAGCCAAAATAGCAGCTTTCATTTACAACCACATTTGCAATGTTGACCTCGAATATCACATTCAGTGACAGCAAATCTTGTATGAAAAGTGAGTATATCCAATAAAACTCAGAAACAGTCACAAACAACTGAGTGAAGCACAGCTTGCAGAAAAGTCAGATCTAACACGAGCCTGTCATTCTCTCTTTGCTCTAAAACATCCTTTCCTCAAAACTGAGAAAGTCTCATTTAAGGCATTTTTGCTTGTACGAAAATAGCTGTAAAATATGTAAGAAAATACAGAACGTTTTTTTGCTTCAGTTCGTGTAAACTAATCGGGCTGAGCGATGAGAGTGTTCCTGTGATGCGGAGCACTGCTGGGTACTATGCATGAAGCAGTGTTCCTCCCCTCGCAGGCAGCTCGAGCCTTGCCTATGGATCAGTGCAGAAAAATAAGTATTGACTTATTCACAAATTACTCTTTAGGCACTGGATTCCCAGAAATATATTTGTATAACAGCATCTAGAAGCATATGGATTTGTTGATAATTTAATCAGTTTTTCTTTCATTTTATGGCCTTAAAGGCACCTTGATCTTAAAAAATTTTGTCGTTCTGAAAAGCAGAAATTTTAGCTCAGCTCTGATGCTCGCTTCCTTCTTCTTCTATACAGATTTTTGACACAGACTCAGTATGCCCTGTTTCATTTTCTTTCAGACTGCCAATTAAGATGTTTCTTAACATTTTATCAGATGAGTTCCCCGTTTCTTAATATTTTATCAAACAAGAGGCTAACTTGTTCTCCTGCTTTTATTATTTATGTGTCTTTCCATCATTAAATATTTTAACTGTTGTACAGTTTTTTCACATGTCAGATAAGGATTTTTTAAATTCTGTCATTCTGCAGAACAGTAAGAAGAGAAAACAAATCAGAAGTTTTATCTGATTGTACCTTGGCCAGGTTTTTCTGTGTTCTCAAAAAGAACAGTGTGGAGCTTAACTTGCTCCACAAAAAAAGCTTTTTTAGCTTTGAAAATATTTTAAAGACATCTCAGGAAAGCCAGACCCAACACTAAGAGTGAAGTTCTGCTCATCTTAAAAAAAAAAAGACTGACATTGCTTTACCATGGTCCTATCTGACCATTTAGGATCTCCTGGTATTTAATCTGCATTACATGAATTGAGAAAAACTTACTAGTAGAAGCCAAAATATGGGCAGAATTTGACCCACCGTAATGCTTCCTATCACTCTCCATCCCTGACATGAGTGGGTGATGAAAACTGCCCATAATTGTGCTTTTGGGTGCATCCTGATATGTGGCAACCTGGGAAATGCTGATGCTGTATGTTAGTTAGGTACTAGCCCGGGGCGGGCGGGGGGGAGATGTGTGAGCCTTCACATCAGGGAATTTTGCTGTCTTTGAAGTGTAAATTGAAACTAATATTGTTAGTGATAAGTTCATGGTGGCTGTGGAAGCCTACAGGTTGTGGTAGGGCTTGTGTGTTTTTATAGACAAGCCAGAAGAGGCAGGCAAGGTTTGGGGCAGGCAAGAAAGTGATACTGCCCTCCTTGCATGGTACTCTTGCTAAAGGCAGAGGATGCTGCAGATTAGTTCTGAACATTGAGTAATCCAAGAAAACAATAGGGGTCTGAAAATACGAAAGTTAGATTTTAATTATTTTCTGTCTCCTTTATTACTTTCTGAAATTACCCTGCAAAGATCCAGCACCTAGGCCTCTGGGAAAGCTGCTCAAGCTCTGGGAAAAAGTCTGAGGAAGATGTTCTTCAAAATAATTTACCATTTCGTTTCCTCAGAATGGTAGAAGCCAGATACAGCTCTTCCGCTCCTCTCAGGCATCCCCCACAGATGCCTGCCATTTATAAAAGGCACCTAGCAACAAGAAACCCTTTTTGGTTAATAACTTTTCAGTGCTCCAAGAAAGCTAGTATTCTTATTAATTAAGGTATGTACCCACAGTGATTTCTCTCTTTTGGTACCTCCTGTGCAGAGTTACTGCATTGTCAGAAATAAATCCAGTCTAACTTGTGGGGGGAAAAAATTGGATTCCATCGTGTGTTTAATATACCATTATGAAAATGGTATATTAAACTCAAATACTTCAATTGTACCATTAGATGGTGTCATTACGTGGCTTGCTAATTGATAGGTTATTCAAACGGACGTTATAATTTTAGACTTCTTAGAAGCATCCATATGAAGAATTTCCAAAGTTCAGAGAAGTAAACTGGGTGTTAGGAAGGAAAAACATTTACTGAGAATATTTCCTAATGCGTGTCACTGAAAAATCGTTACATAAGTGCTGTGTGCATTCCAGGACTCGGTGCTGGCTATTTTTAATACCTGGTATGAAAGAACTTCCTGCTACTTTTTCTCTTTGAAGGCTGCTTTGTGGTTCATTAGATCATGTTGTCAGGCCCATTTTTCTGCTATCCTTAAACCTCATTTTTCCTGCTAAAAAAAAGTGAAACTGTATCAAGTGGAAGGAGGTGCTGAGCATAAAATGCCAGGGAGAGTCAGGTACACTATGTCAGTGTTGCGGTGGTCCCAGAACGCAGCACTGCCAGCTCAGGCTTAATATTAAACCTGAAAAGAAATCTAAACATGCTGAACACATGCACTTTCAAGAAAAGCAAAAGAACTTGTATGCCAAACAACAGCACCTAGCAAGAATTTTCAGCTTTGTGCTTATGAAGACAGATATTTTATTTTTTATTAAATTAGATTAGTTTTAATTTCATACTGTTCTCCATGCAGTGTTATCACAGGTCACCATTTTGACCATAATTTATATAATCGTAATCATTAACATAAAGCATTTTGCTTAAATGCACCCTAACTTCTTCAAACATAGGCTGTGCAAGGTATTTCAGAATATTGTAACTGCACAGACAGTTTACAGCATTAGTGTAATTTTGCTGCTAAACTCCTAGAGGGAGGCTGACGAGGGTGAGGTGGCCAGAGGGACCACCACCATTTTCACCTCCTCTGACTTCCTGCAAAACAAAGACCACAGGACTTCCTGAATTAATTTCTTTTCAAGCTAGGGCACATCTTTTAGGTAAACATATAGTCAAGTGACATACAACCCATTCGATCCACTAGAAGAATTTGAAAGTATTAATTTTGAAGACAAAAGAATAATGGATGTACTTGCAAATTAACAGGCAGCTCATCGTGTATTAGCAAGGGCTTCCGTGACTCCCTTTTATCGATAGTAGAGAAATGGAATGACAATTTCAAATGCAAAAGAGCACTCCAGGTAACTGCTGCAGCCCTGACCCTGCTCCTGCAATCTCCAGCAGGGATGCAGCGGAGCGTTTAAGCCAGATGACTGGAGCAGGTAATACCCTGGGCTATCCAGCCTGCTGCTCTGGCACACATTGCCATTGCCAGGCAAGGGAATTTTCCACCTACGGAGCAGCTCCCGACTTGCCTCGGTGCTCAGTTTGTGGATGAAGGCGGTCAGTCAGCAGCGGGAGGTAGGGAGCACCCCTGGGGCCTCTTAGATTCTGCTTTCCCTGGGGAAGGGGACGGGGACAAGGGGACCTGCTTTACTCTGTGGGTGTAATCCATCAACAGATGCGGAGCACAGCCAGGGTGTTTGAGAACCCCAGAGCTAACAAAACATTTGGACTTCCCTTTCTGCTGCTTTGATGCTCTCCCAGAAGAAGCAATTCCTTCCCCCCGCCCCCCCCCCCTTCCCTCTGCTGTCTCCATAATGTTTCATCTCCATAGAATGCTTTTTGATCATCTCTTTCTGCACTTCTGTAGACCTTTCAAGTTAGTTTTGTTGCCAAAGAAACTGCTCCAGCCCTCAATCCCAGTGCTCCCAGTCTCAGTCCCAGCTCACTCCCCCTTCACATTGGAGCACTCTGTCTGGATCATAACCTTTCTTTTTCAGAGGAAGTGTCTTCACCCAAAAATGTGAAATCTGACTGGATTCTGCTTCTTTCAACAAAGTTATTACTAAGAAATTCATTACTGGTCACTTAAAAATCTTCCACATTCAGGCCAAAGCGATGGAACTGCTCTGCTTGATCTTGTCCAGTGCTTCACAGTAACATCTTGTTTTCAGTTGCTTGTAACTGTTTGGGCTGGGATTTTCCAAGCCAAGCATCTGCCCCAGGTTTCATTTTTGGCAGTTCCCAGCTAAACCACTGTAGTCATTTTCATGGACAAGGTTAAAAAAATATTTTGCCCATATTAAAAAATAATAATCCGGTTGCTTCATTCGGAAGTGTCAGCATCCCCATGTCTCTACAGAAGGCATTTGAAATGGAGCACCATCACCAGTCCAGCTTCACCCATGTACCTTTTCAGCAGCGACTGGGAATTTGGCAGCACCGCTGCTGTGGTTTCACAGATGTGCATCCAAATGTAACAAAGCCATGAGACTCCATAAAATCTCAGTTTGCACGTGATCAGTTAAGAATTGTTAGCTGTTGGCAGCTAAATTTTCCAAAGATCAGCCTGTGCTGACGGAGCCCGCCCTGCCTTCGGCTGCTGTCTGGCGTGCAGGCACCACGTGCAGCTTTTCCACAGACCAGCCCAGGAACCCAGCACGCTCTTTGCCCAAGGCAGCAGGCAATTTCTCTGCAATTTCTTCTCCTGCCTGCCTAAGAGATCACTCTGCGACCTGTGCGCTCCTCCTGCATGCGATGTCTCCCCTTCCTCTGCTCTGCCCAGGCTGCAAGAGAAGGAGTGCGGATGGCCAGGATGAAAGAGTTTGGGAGGGGGCCTGGAAGCGGCAGAGCATGGGAGGGAGCAGGGAGCAAGAGGCAGGAGGAGGAGATGAAGGCAGTAGATGCCAGGGAGACGACTGTTACTGACCAGTGCTAGGATTTCAATAGGACATCACAGACAGAAAGCAGTTGTAGAAGCAGTTCTTCATTATTCAAAATAATAATAATAATTAAAAAATTATACATATATACATAATGAGATTCTGCTAGGCAATGGGGAAAGGGTATGATACATTAGGTAAGGAGGTTAATAAGCATAATGGAGATGAAGATAAGATGCCAGAGGAAATAATTAAGAACAAATAAGAGGGTGGATGTAGAGATGAAGGAAAGGAAGCTAGGAGGTGAAAACAGGGCATGAAGAACACAAGAAGGCAGGAGCCAGGGAATGGAGGAGTGGATAAACAAAGTGTGGAAGAGCCAGAGCTGGGAGTTACCTCAAAACAGCACAAAGGAGGAGGAGAAGGCAGGAGCCAGGCAGGAGGACGATCAGTTAAGAGCATCAAGGGAGAGAAGGAGTGTGAGTGCAGACTGAACTCTAAGAACAGGCTGATGTTTTGAGTCAGACATCAATGCAAATTCTGATTTATCTGTAATGGTATAGGAATAGAAATCAGGTCTGGCTAGCATCTATAGCCATGCTTTTTTTCTTGTTAGAAAGCTGCTTTATCAAATATTCTGGATCTCTTGAGCCAGAGCTCCAGAGCTGAGGTGACCGCACATCGCTATCTGTTCACTTTTCAGGCTTCCTCTGACATTGTTAACAAGCATTTGAAGTGCCTGAAGCACAATGTGCTGCTTTTTTAACCACAGGAAAAACTATTTCTGCAAAATAATATTTGAAAATATTTTAAGTAATTTTGAAATTATAGGTAGGGCTGCCAGCAATGCCTCTTGCTGGCAGAGCAAAGCCAGGCCCTGCGCTGGGCTTGATGGCCCTTCGCTGGGGGTGTTTGCCATCCAAGGGGGCTTGCACCAGCACCACCATGATGAGGCATCATGCTTTATCACAGGGATGGGCAGCGCTGCCTCTGCATGTTTTTTCTCCCCCTAGCTAGGAACAACAGCACCTGGAAAGCGGGGCAGAGAGAGGTGGAGAGGGCTGGGTGCGCTGGGTGGCCTCTACGTGCCCACGGGCAGAGCAGAAATGGAGGTCACTGGAGCAGAAGCCAGGGAGAGAGAGCAGCAGCTGGAGGTGGAGAGGGAGGTGTCCTGCCCCGAGGTACTGCCAGAGCTGCAGAGACACCAGAGTTACACTCTTAGAGTGATAAAGGAAGGGGAAACAGTTATATGTGCCTCTAACGTGATGATTCAGCTTGCAAGCTGGAATTTCTTTAATGTAAATGGCAAAGGCTTCCCCACCAGCAGCACGTTTGGTCTGTCATGTCCTCTGTCAGCTGGAAGGCGAGCTCTGCAGAGCTGAGCTGCTTTACTTTCCTTTTGAGAATGAAAGTAGCACTGCTATCAGAAGATTAAGTTGTTGGTATGTATCAGGTGATAGGAAAAAATACTCTGAAACTGCAAATGGACTGACAATATACTTGGGAGTTGCAAGTGTTGAGCTGCTGTCTGTTTATCTGGTTGTCATCTCGATAGCTTGAAAACCCCAATTACACTCCTAATAACAACTCCTGGGGGTAAGGCTGCTGTCACTGCTTGGTTCCTCCTAAAGATGCAGCAGAGCTAGGAGCTGATACATTGACCCATTGCTTCTTGAAACAGATCTCTGTTCAGATTCTGACCTACGTCCCAGCTAAAAATGCATTCAATCTTTTCTTAATTTGTAATAGATACTTGTGTACATTACAAAACCATCTCGCAATTTGGCAAATTAAGCTGTCTGTGGTTAGCTCTGGAATTGCAGAGATATTGCAGTGCACTGCAGCATTGCATAACGAGCTTCCCCAGACTTTGCCTTACTCGAGTGAGTAACAGCAATCCTTATCTCCAGCGAGCATCAGATTCATCCCATTTTTGAGAAAAGAATTAGTATCAAATATACGATGGGCATGTTATGCCTTGTGGCTGCAATGTTTTTTCAATTAACTTCTCTGAATATACCACAATGAAAAGTGTCAGCTTTTTGCCTCAGAGGCCTATAATTAGATTAAATGAATACAGTTAATTATCTACTACCTTCTTTACACAAAACAATATGTTCCTATAAATTAAAACGCTCTTACAGGAAGGAAACTGTTAACTCAAATATATGCATACAGCGCTGGATTGTGAATACTGTGAATATATCGTGGTGTAGCACAGCTTTTTGTCTGCAGCCCTTATTTTGCAGGAGCTAAAACAAATTACATCTGAAAAATCCACAGACATCCCATTATTCAGAGCATATATGTTGATGCAAGGAGGTGATACTATTAAAAGTTACAGTGGTCATGAAACAAATACACTTTTCTCTTTCACAGATGTTCCCTATAAAATTTGCTTAAGAGAGATTAAATACAGCTTTGTTTGTGTACCTACAGTCACAGCCTCAGGGACTATGGTCTGTCCAGATAGAAAGCTGCTTTTTCGAGCAGAGTTCACTTCTCCTTTCAGAAAATTAAAAAAAATCCGTTCTGTAGGAAGTATTCACAATTAACAGCTCGCTTTCCAGGCCTGCTGGTATTCTAGCTAGTGTGGACTGAAAATCTTCCCTGCCTGTTCTCCAGCCTTACTAAATAGAAGCAAAAGTTCATGAGGGATCAATACACTCGCACCCTGGCATGCCCCATGTGGAAGTGCAGCTAGTCACACGGTGGCACATCCCCTCGGTGGTAACCTATCCGAAGCAGAAAGCACTCTTTTTCACCTGACAAAGCGTGCCCAAATGTCCCTATTTCCACCAGAACAGATATTAATAACTTCAGGCCTAAACATGCCATCCTCCCTCGTCAGAAAATTGTATCAGAATAAGCAGCCCTTACTCCAGCCTGCAGTACATGCTGCATGTAAATGCGATGTGTACCCAGGGTGGGTCTTGTGCTTCATTAGGGTCAGACCCCCAAAAGCTTCTGAATACTCAGTGTTCCTACAGAGCATTGTGTTTTATTGTGGCTGGTGCTGTGTATCTTTTGCTTTAAACCTTCATTAGCTCCCTGTACAAAAGCGTTCATTAAAATATCATTGTGTTGATAATCATCTTAATGTCGAGGAGCAAGAGGGCTGTGTTGCCACGTAAATGCTGCCTCTTTTTTCCTGCTCTGGGGTGTAACAGGAGAAAGACAGACCATCTTGATAGGCACTATCTGCTCTGAAGGAAAACTTCCACCAGGGAACTGTGAATTGGTTTTAACCTTTTAGTGGCTGCACTGGGAAGCAAAATGTTTCATCTTTCCTACACAGAAGGGAGCTTTTTTTTTAAAAAAAATTAAAATAGTCATAAATACCAGTGGTCCTCCTAATTACTTCTACAAATATCAGAAAGCAGTGACAGAGGAACAAAGAAATGCAACGGGAAACATGGTTCAGTGGTCTTGTACTTCCCTGAAAAGCTGATTATACTTTTGGCTGATTCAGTTGATTTCAGAGGGAATTGGCCCTTTTGGGCAGCTGGAGGGTCGGCTGGGCCAGCGGCACAAAATGCACCGTGGGCTGAGGAAAATAACACAGGGTCCTCTGCCTGTCCAGCTGAACTGTGCCAGAGCTCCGGACTTGGTCCCTTAGCCCCTCGGTGTCCCTTGATTTGGAGGATTCAGGGAGCCATTTTAGCACCAGTTTAAAAATAGAGACATTTCCCTTATGCTTTTGCAGGTGCCTTGCCCCATTCCCTGCTTTCCCCGGATGACTTATCTTTTAGGATAAGCACTAACAAAAGGTCAAGGTTATTCTAAAGTGCCCCACAGAGGAGGGAGCTCTTCCTCCTGGTTCCTGAAGATGAACCTCGCACAATTGTAACTGACACCAGGCTGCAAGGTAATTCAAACGTTCTGGGAATATGTACGACATGAAAGGCAGCAACCTTTAGCACTGCAAAACGTCCCTGGCGATTTGTACTTGGTGCTGCTTGGAAATGCAAGAAGCCATCTTACCACTCAGTGCCATGGCAAGAAGTTAATTTTTTTTTTTTTTTTTTCCGAGTGGGGCTCTGCAGATGAGGTCCGCAGGGCACGGCTTGGCACCGCTGGCGATCGCAACCGTGCCATGTCGTTTATTACACCCGAAGATGAATTTCCTCGCCTTTGTGACACAGCAACCAAGAAGCGCGGATTCCCCCACCCCCGCCACCCGTTCGCCTGCCTCTAATTTTCAAACGTAACAAAAGGTCATGCTCTGGCCGGCAGATACACCTTGCTTCACATTTTTTAAGGAAACCTGGAAATAAACCTGCTTCTTTCTGTCTTTTGCGTCGCTGCGCTGGAAGATGATGCTTCTGCATCCCTGAAATCTTGGGGGAGGGGGGAGGTGGGGGGAGCCCCGAGGTGCAGCGGGAGCGCCGCCGCCACAGCCCGGGCCCCAGCACCAGCTATGTGCCATAAACACCCCCCCGGCGAGCTGCGGGTCCCTTTGCTGTACTCACTGCGGCAGGGGGCTGCGCAGGCATCGGGGGTACGCTGAGGAGGCTCCGGTCCCGGCTGCGGGCAGGGAGGAAAGGGAGGGAAAAGGGGGCGGGGGGGGGGGGGGGTAGGGGAGAGAATGGGGAGAAAAAAATAAAAAAAAAGACGGCGCAGTGCGGGTTGCGGGCGGCGGCGGCCGGGGCGGGCGCGGAGCGGCGCGGAGCGGGGCGGGGGGCGCGGGGCGGCGGCCGCCCCTGGGGCCCCTGGCGGCGGGGGCCGAGGCGAAGCGGTGGCAGAGCCCGCGGAGGAAACTAAATAAATAAAATCAGACTGTTATTTAAGGCGCGTAAATTTAAAAATATTTGGACAGGAAGAGAAAGGGGAGAGGAGCCGCAGGAGACAACCTAACGGTTTCGGAGCGCGGCGGGGCCCCCCCCGCCCCGCGGCCCCGCGCCCCCGCGCCCGCGCGCGCTCCCCGGGGGCCGACCGACCTGCCCCGCACCTCCGGCGGCCCCGACCCCCCCGGGGAGCCCGGCGGAGCCCTCCGGGAGCACCGACATTTTGAATGCGTGTGTGGCGGGGCAGGCGCTGCCGAGGCTCGGTGAGGAGCCGTCCCTGCTCTGCCCCGTCCCTCGGCTCTCCGCTCCGTCCCGTGTCCCCCCGCCATGCAGTGTCACAGCCCTCACAGAGCAGAGCACCAGCTTTCCTCCCCTCGCCTTTTTTTCCAGGGAATTTCAGCACTTTAGTAAGCGGATAATCGTGCGTGGCTGCTGCGGGATGCCCGGTGGATCGCCAGGTGCGCTTGCGGCAGCCCCTTCCCTCTTTCAAACGCGAACGGGCGGTGGGGTCCGGCCGCTTTAACCCTTTCGTGGCGCCAGGGCCGCGCTGCCCTTTGCTGCGGAGCCGGTTTCTCATCCCGCCACGGAATGAAGCGCTGAGCCCCTTCTTCTCCCCGCACTGAAAACAGGCGAGAGAGGCTCTTCGTGCGCTCCAACGTGCGGCCGTTCGCGGCCCCGGCTGCCGAGCGGAGCCCCCCGCCGCCCCCCGCCAGCGGCCCCCTGCCCGCGCCGCTCCTCGCGCCCCCCGCCCCCCCCCCCCCGGGGTCCCGCTGCCGCCGCAGAGCCAACGCTGCTCGTTCCCCCTAGGATCGCTTTAGGATCTGCCCCTTTTCCAAAGGAATTCCACGGCCCCCGCCGTTGTTCCGAGGATGATTTAGAAACAAAGGTCAAGTGCGACAGCTTTGCTCATCCGTGTAACCGAAATAGGGGAGAGGGCTCCCCCCCCCCAGCGGGGTCCTCAGGCAGCCCGTTCGGCGGGAGCCCTGCACCGCTACAATTTATACTCGATTTCTTCACATTTTTCTCGGCTTGCTCTACTTGTTTCTATGTATACATCTCATCTCGATACTATATTGTTTACTGCCCATTCCGGGGCTGCTGCAGGATAACTCCTGCTCCTGCCTGGCAGACTTACTTGTCAGTTGGTTTATGTCTCAATAAAAGCTCTCAGAAACATTTCGTTCCATCTTACAGGCTGCAGCTTTGCATCTCCGGGTAAACGTTACCGTCGACATTTTCACAAATGTGTGGATTTGTAAAACTGGGCTTTTTGATGTTGTCAGAGCACTGGGGGGGAAAATATCACAACAGTAATTTCTGAAACCACATCCGATATTGGAATGCTTTTGCGGGATAAAGATTCCCTGTTGGTGCGGTTTGCTTTATATTATCCTCTCCCCTCGCTCAGTACATGCAAGAGCTGTTGCAGGACCTCTGCCCCCCCCCTCCCTCCCCCCCCCCCCCCTCCCCAGGCAGCTGGGCACGGCTTCTCCCCTGCAGACCCGGTGAGCTGCACCTAACCCACCGCCTCACTTAATTCTTTGGCTTCCCAGAAGCTTTTGGCAGAACCTATTAAATTCCTGGGTCAACGGAGAAGAATTTTCTCTTTCGAAGTATCTAACTTAGGAATTTCAATTTATAATATTGTTTCCGATAACTGGCTTACAGAGAACACGCAGCAGTGAGAGCAAACAGAACATAACTTTACACCGGAGTGAGCGCTGCCCCGCGGACGCTGTAGGCTTGGCCCTGGTGTAACATGCCCTGGCTTTACACGTGAACTTCTGGCACGCAATAAAAGCCGCTATTTCTGACTAGGCGGGGCATTTCTCTCGAAAAAGCAGTTGGTTTATTAAAGCCACTACTTAAGCTCCGGTTTAGCATACGTTAAATGCTGAAGGAGCTCAGGACGGATCTGGGATGAGTTTGGTTTTTTTTCAGTAGCACAGGTGAAAAATGAGAAGGACGAATATTACCTTTTTGGTGTGCACCTCTGCTGTAGCAGGGAAGGGGAGAAATCCTGGTGGCAGCGCGGATTCCTGCTTTCCAAGAGGAGCGCAGGGCACTGGTTGCGGAGAGGGAAGAAGCTCGGAGCATCCTCCGGGACACGAGGAAAGGGAGGCGGGGAGCAACGGGGGGTGGCTGGGGTTACCTCACCTCGGGGACCTGCGGATTACGTTGCTCGGGTTTAATATTTCAGGTGGTTTAAACGCTCTCGATAGCGGGTATTTTGCGGGTTATTTCCCCAGCCGTGCCGCGGAGGTCAGCGATCCCTGGAGCCCTTGTGAGCAGCACATGGTAACACAGGCGCACAAGGCTGAGTATTTCACAGAGGTTTTTAATCAGAAAACACAGCAGTGTGACAGAGCGGATAGCAAACGTGACAGACAGTTTCAGCAAATTATTTTTTTACTTGAAAACGGTAGTAACTGATTCTGTAGGGCTAAAATTTTTTTTTTAAGAGCTAAACTCTAAAACTAGTGTACACCCCCTCCTCTTTTAAGTGCTATTTGAAGTACTATCCATTTCGCATTGATTTAACACCTTCTATTTTGCACAATTAAAATTTAGACTATTCAAAATAAAGCACTTCAAACTGCCCATCTGTCCCACAACTTGCTCCTGTACAAATGTTAAAATTTTCATCCTAAACTCTTCCCTATACGGTGCTGAGCATCCTTAGCTCCTGTTGCAGCTGGAGAGGTAAATGAGTTTGAGGGTGACCAATGCTCTCAACCGTGTTGCAGTGTAAATGTTCCAATAGTTAATTTGTGTTTTAGGTGCAAGCAATAACATAAATTCCCGAATAGCAAACATGCTGCTTCCTAAATGTCACTGTATTCAAATGCTCCTGTTTCGTGAGATGCATCTGTCGTTAAAGTAATTTATTTCCAGGCAAAACAGCTGGTGGAAAGCAAATATTTCTTAAAGAGCATCTAAACTGCACTCGGCTTACAAAGCGACCAGAAAAGTTGTTGCCTTGCAGCCTTCCCATCCTCCTGCCTCTGACAACGGTTCTCAGCTGCTTGTTTTGAAACTAGAAAAAACGCCTCCTTCAGTGCACAGTAAACACGAACTACAAAACTGAGCTGTTTAAAACCTCTGGCAATCCAAAAAAACACCACTTATACTGTTTCTGGTAACTAAATTCAAAACCAGCTCGGTGAAAGTTTAAATACACAAAGGGGGAAAGTGTCATCTACATTTAGAAAGTAAGTGACCTACTTCTACAAGCTCTTGTTAGTGTCAAAACGCAGCAGCTATTTCCCAAAGCCTCTAAGCGCTGTCCTCTGTCCTCAGGCCAAGCAGCCTTTGACTTCAAGCTCTGCCCGAGCAGGGAGATGCAGGTTTTCCCTTGGGAGGCTGTTTGAATCCAGAACAGGGTTTCAAACTCTGCAGCCTGCCCCAAGGAGCAGGGGGGTGGGTTGGGGGTGGGGGGAAGGGAACGGGGGGGTGGGGTTGCGCATCCAGAGGTGGGCGAGATCACAGTCAGCTATTGCCTCTTCTTAAAAGTCCAGCAATATTAAGCACGTGAATATGTAGCTCTTGTATTAATGGCTTAACTGACCTAAAATAAATCGTAAAAACTTCATAGTGGAAAACTAGGTATGAGTGACCAACATATACATGGCTGAGTCTGTATTTCGTAAATGGCAGGTGGCAGAAATTGCTGGGAGCATGGATTTAAACCATGATCCAAAACCCCACCTCCAGAATTTCTTGAGACTTAAACTATCAGCTGTTTAAAAAGAAAAAAAAAATAATAGAAAGTTGCAACGCCTGTTATTAAAAAGGAGGAGGAAAAAAAAAAAAAAAAGAAGAAGAAAAGAAGATGAAGGCGGCTGAAAGCCTTCATGTCCAAAGGAGAGCACGTCCGGGCTGGATTTAATTCATGGCTGCAGGGAAGAAGCTGCTGTCCTCCAGGAGCTTGACGACGGCGGCTCTTTTGTAGAGCTTGGCCAGGTCGTAGGCGGTGGCCCCCCCGCTTGTTCTGGTGGCCCACCTTGCACTCGGCGCGCGCCAGCAGCAGCTCTACCACCCGCACGTGCCCCTCCCGCGCCGCCAAGTGCAAGGGCAGGTTGCCCTCATCATCCTCAATGTTAACATCAGCCTTAAACTCCAGCAGAGTCTGCAAAGTGTCCAGAAAACCCTCTCTGGCTACATCATGAATTACAGCGAAGCCAGTACTGTCTTTCAGGTTGGGGTTGGCACCGCTAACGAGCAACCTCCTGGCAATTTCGGGGTTCCCGAGTTTCATAACCTATGAAAGAAAAAGGAGAGTTGAATACCGCGGGGGAAGGGGGCGGGGGGGTTTGCTTCAGCACTGGGCTTCGATCCCCAATTCTTATCTCCGAGTATCCTCCCGGCACAATCCTCATTTAAAACAGACAGAAGAGCGCCGCTAGAAAACTGATGCTACACCAGAAAATCTTTTTTTTTTGTTTGTTTTGTTTTTTCTTCCCCCTTCCCCCCCCCCCCCCCGTATTTTTTACTAAACTCGGTGAAATTGTGAAAGATGTTATCATTTCGGTAGTAATAGCTTTCTGTCTCAGAGAGATTCATGCCTGATAATAGGCGGTGTAAACTGGGGATAACTGGGGATATAATAACTTTTTTTTTTTTTAATGTAACGTGAGTTATCTCAGTTTTTTAACGTATGAAAATTAAGTATGGTTCGGTTCTATTTGTCTAAGGATTGAGACACCTTTGCATCACTGTTTAATCTCGTTAAACATCAAATGTAGGGTCTCTGAGGAACAGATATTTTACCTCAGCAACAGCAAATGTAGAATGTGTTTTTATAAGCTTTCAGGTATTTACATTGTCTGTGCATTATCATAAAACAAATATTTGGACTGTACCATAGCTCTGTCTGCTACGAAAAATAAATGCTAGAAGAAATTTTTCTCCCCAATATTTGTGTTTCAATACGTCACCCCAAAAGGAGAAGTTAAAAGGAATGTTTCAAAGTTCCAGAAGTTTTCTTCTAAAAGCATTATATTACATTAAACTTCCATAATTTCACTATAAACAAACTGCAGCTATATTCTGTTGTTTAAAACATCCCTTAAAAAAAAAGCAACCACCAGCCCAGCAACAATAATTGGATTTTCTGACTGTTTCTCTCAGGAAAAAAAAAAAAAAAGAAAAAGCTTCTTTGAATTTTCTAGATTGCGTTATAAAACTCTCATAATTAGAACGCAAATCTCTCTTATTTGGGACTTAAGATCTTGCACCGATTTCTCCTAAATTACTCATTTTTTGTTTGCTCAAAGACTTGCAAAAAATGAACACAGTAATGTATAATCTCTAGCCTATAGGCAATATTTTCCTGTCCTTGGAATTAGTCTCGTTGTAAGTATCAAATTCGAAAAACAACACCTTTAAATTTTTTTTAGAAACGTCCACACATTGATCTAAAAATCTCGGTTAAAAAAATTATCTGCAGAAACGAGCATTACAGTGTATTAGATATAGAATAATGTACGATTTCTACAAGGGATTTGCTGAAAAGCTCTCCTGGTGAAAAAATATATATTAGGCTTTTTAAGAACAGCAAGCTATAATAAATAAAATTACTGCAGCATTCGGACCGTAAAGCAGCCCAGCATATTATATCCACAGACAAGAGCAAAAGTGCAGATAAGACAGGCTGGGATTCAGAGAAAGAGATTTCTGTGAGCCCCAGGGCTTCCAGCTCCGTATGTGCCATTTCTTTCACTTCTGACTAGAGATGGAAGCGAAGTAAAAGAAAACAAGAACATTGTGATCCCTCTTTCTTTAGCAAAATCTGGACATTTTGATCTCTTTTTGACACCCCAGGCTGTATTATTTGTGAATTCAAAACACGTATCTTGTTTAAGTGGGAGTTTGCTGTGTTCAGGCTGGGAGACTGAAGGCTTCAGTCAGAGATGGGGGGGGGGGAGAGAAAATCATATAAAAGGTGATGCTGTTGGGACATGGGCTACAACTGTACAGCAAATGCCCTTTATTTTGCAAAGTTTCACTTGAGGGGAGGGAGGCAAAGAAGGAGAAAGCATGAATTAAATAAGTCTGACGAAGAGCATAAGAGCAGGACATGTATTTGAGGCCTGCATAGGTACACCTCATTAGAAATGAAAAGTAGACAGCAAGACAAGCTGAGCAGCTGTTTACTTAAATATAAATGCAAAAGAAAAATATAAATTCATCGGTACTAATATAGGAGCATTGCCTCCCTTTTAATTGAGAGAGAGATTATGGAGAAAATATCTCAGTTTTGGAGAGTGCACTGACAGACAGCTCTTTCGAGCATGGTCATGCACCCGCAGCCCATTTCGGGATGATACATATTGAAAATAAGTTGACAGATTCTTCTGTTTTGATTTTTGTTGTGGTTCATTAACTCAGTTATGATTAGGCAGTGATAACAAGTATTGTTAGGACACGGATGCATGTTTAATATAGCTGGATGCTATGTCATTGTGTAAAATATGGCTTAATACAGGACACAGACAGTTAGCTGCTATAAAAAAAAAATTACATTACTGTATAAATCGATTTCCAGCCCTCGTCCTGAGGATAAACCAGCTAGCTAAATGTTTCCTGCTCTCTTAAAGAAGTTAGTTTGCCTAAGTTTGCAATTTAGATCCTTTTGCTCTCTAAAAGGTGCTGCAAGTGCCTGCCCTGCCCTGCGATGCCCTATTTAGGTGCTGACAGGACAGAGAGGAGCTCACAGATCTCCAGCTTCAGCGAAATTGTCAAAAAAGGGTCATTCCTGCTTTTTAAGCAAGAGGTGCTTATTTCTCAGCTCCAACATTCTGACGTTAAGCCAAAAAGCTGTAAATATCTCGAGTACATTCACAAGCTCTGTGCTGTTTAAAACTCTAATTTCAGAAATTATTATCGTGGTTGGGGGGGGGGGGAAGGGAGAGGAGTTAACAAACGATTTTTCTAATGTGTGAAATTAAGAAAACCTATAGCTCCACTTCCACATTTCATTACTTATACCTAAGTACAAATAACCACACATCTTTTTTTTTTTTCCCTCTCTCCAGATTTATAAATCACTTCTATCACTCTTCGGTGGGCATTCTAGACTTTTCGCGATCATTCTCTGATATTATTAAAAGCAAAATCTTTCCTCAGTTAGCAGATGGACGAGTTCCAACTCCTGCCTGAACAGCCACACACTTAAAAAATTAGGACATAGCACCCTATACGATCAGAAAGGAAAGAGCTGGAACCAGCGCCCTGCCAGCCGATCTAAAGCAGCAAAAATTTAAGCCTTAATTATGAATGAAAAAGCAAGTGATTCAGCTGAAGCCCGAGCTCGCAGGGCTGACTGTTAATGTCCATCGGAGGTGCTCGGTTCTGAGCAGCATGCTTCCCAATGAGAAAGGTCATTCCTCACAAACAGCGTATAAAGGAAAAGTACCATCCACAGCAGAGCCCAGAACCCAGACAAGTCACGCTGCAAAAGCATAACGCAGGAAGAAAAAGGAGAGGGGAAAAAAAGAGAAACCCTGAGCTTCAGAGAACAGCACATTTGTGTTTACAGACCTGCTATGAAATCCTGCTCACCTAAGCTGATTTCTTTTCATCTCAGCCCTCTCGTTCCTTGCCTCCTCCCCACGAAGTTACAAAATATTAGCAAACTCGCAGCCCGTTTGACATTGAGGGTGATCCCCGACTGAAATATTGGTTTTGACCAGTTTTATTTCAAGTACGTCATTTTAGGGAGTTGGAGCCACTAAAGTTATAAAATATGGCATCCAACGAGTTTGAAAAACCACTCGTATTTCATCCACCAGCCTGTTTAAAACGTTGTCTTTTTTGGAAACCCGGGTCACGTAGGTACCAGTGATGAAATATTTTCTCCCTCTCTGGATACCAACCTGCAGCGCAGTCCTCCCAAATCCATTTTGTGCATTGACGTTTACATTCTTTTGCAACAAATTAGTAAGTTGCACTAGGTCCCCCTTGGCAGCCGCGGACGCCAGCTCGTTCCCAGAAGGCTCGGCCATTCTTTAGGGTGACTGACGATCGGAAAAAAGATGAGATTTTTTTTTTTTTAACCAGGCATGGCATCGGAGACTGACAGAAGGATTGGGATGGTTAATCTTCTGGAGTAGACCTTGTAGTAAATACTCGTAAAAAACCTCCTTGCCAAGAGCCCGCCCCTAACTCACACGTGATTATTCAGCAAAACTGCAGCTCCACTTGAAAGAAGATTTCTTTGCTTCCACATATAGAGTAACTCCTATTAAAGACTTTGGCCACTTTCAGGGGAGGAGGGGGGAGGGATTAATAGCTATGCGATATATCATATATGTTACGGGTAACATATGTACACGTACACCGGAGACTCACTCAGACCTGAGATCTTTGAAGAAGAAGACAACCCACCCTGCTCACGGTCGGGATCTGAGACTTAGCAGCAACAGCTCCGAGGAAAAGTCTTCCGCAGCAGTGTGCATCCAGCTCCCGCTCGGGGTCCCCCCTTCCATCCCACTCGGCTGCCTCTAGTCCGGGCCGAGCAGGGCCGCGCCGGGCGGGCCGCCCCCGCGGCGGGCAGAGCACGGCGGCAGCGGGTGCCCGGCGGCCGGGCGCGCTCCCTCGGCGCTCTCGCTCCCCGCAGCAGCTTCACTCCCGCAGCCCCGCGCAGCCTCCGCGCAGCGGGCGGGCGCGATCCCGGCCGGCGGCCGCCCCCGGCGGCGGCGGCTCCGGAGCATCCAGGAGGGCGGCGGGTCCGCGGGCGGCGGCGGCGGGTGGGGGGGCAGCCGCGTCCCGCCGCCCGCGCTCAGGGCGTGGAGGAGCCGCGGCGCGGGGCCGTCTCCGCCGCTCGCCGGGGGCCCCGCCGCCGCTGCCCGGCGACAGCCGCGCCTCTCGCCCCGGCCGCGGAGCGGAGGGCGGGGGGCTGCGCTGGTGCCCGCTGGTGCCCGCCGCTGCCCCGGCCCGGCGGTGCTCGGCAGCTTCCCGGCGCCCGGTGACAGCCGCCGCTCGCTGCCGCTTTCAACTTCGCGAAATAAAGCTGCACTTGCCGGTCCGCGGCCGCTGCCTCCGCCCGCGACTTTGCGCTCCCCCTTTTTTAAGCGCAAACAATCGCTACTTCTGTTTCCTACGGACACGAAGCCGGTTTCTCTCTTTTTTTTTTCTTTCCCCCTTTTTTTTTTAACCTCATCAGCTTTTTTTGAAAAGAAAAAAAATTTGAGCGCTTTTTGAGTTGAAACACCCGCCCACATTTTAACGGCAGAGATTTAAGGAGGCGCGGCGGAGTTGCGGCCCGGCCGGGCAGGAAGGCCTGCAGCGGCGCGCACCCGCCCCTCGCCCGGCCCCGGCCCCGGCCGCGGCGCCTTGTGCCGTTCCCCGCGCCGCGCACCCGGGCCCGGCGCTCCCCCGCCGCAGCCGAGCAGCCAGGGTGCTCTTAGGGGAAGCGCCGTGAGGCCTAGGGCGGGCGGGGGTTGGTTGGGGGGATGGAAAGAAAAGGAGGTTTTAGCACCGGGAGCCGCCGCGCCCCTGCCGGGGCACCGGGGGTCGGGGCAGCCGGGGGGGGGGCTGGGGGCGGCCTCCCGCCGCGGCGCTGCCCCCAAGCCCCGGGCGGTCTCCACCTGCCCGCGGGGGGGGGGGGGCGGCCCCGGCCCCCCCGCCCTGGCTCGGCACCCCGCGGGGCAGCGGCGGCGGGCTCGGGGTCCACCCCGGCTCCTGTCCCTAAGGACAAGGTCAGGGATGAAGGGTCAATGTCAAGTGTTCGTAACGGCGGCCGGCGGCCGCCCAGGGCTGCGCTCCGCGCCTTGCGCTCTTCTGCTGCCCTTGATTGATCTGAAAGTGCCATTTTGAGGGAGAAGCGCACCCCGGCACCGAGGAGACGCGAGGGCTTCGCTTTCCCTTCAGAGGGCGAAGTGCCGGCGGCCGGCACGGCGATGTCCTGGCCCTGCTGCCTCCCGGCACGGCGCCTGGCCGCTGCTGCAAGGGCCGGCTCGCTCTCGGTCTCAGGGACCCCCGGGAGGACCGAGCCCTGCCAGAGGTAAGATGCAACGTCATGGCTCCCCGGTAACCACACGGAGCCCGTCGGTCGCGGGGGGGATCTGCCCGTCTGCTTTCTGCGTGGAGGCGACGGGGAGGGAGGTGAATTAGAACGTAAACACGCGTGAGGCACCTCGGAGAGGTGCGTTCCTGAGGGAACCTGTCCGGCAAGCAAACAGCAGCTCCTCCAGCGCTGCCCTGCGGGGGAACCTGCCGCCGGCAGCCGGGCAGGGGCAGGGACGGCCGGGGCCTGACTCGGAGCCGCCGCCGCAGGCAGAACCAGTTCCGCAGGGATGGAGCTGCAGCCCAGCTGAAGGCAGGCGGTGTGACCGCTGCCTCTGGCTCTCCTTCCAGCTTCGGTAGCTTCTTGCTTCCCAAGTACATTTTCCTGTACCGATTCTCCCACCCACACTTGGTCGCGAAGATACAAAGGTGACAAGTAGTGAGTGAGCTGCCTACACGTGGAGAAGGGGAAGCAATTTTGCTCAAATTATTAACTGACCCCCGCTCCCACTAAGGGGGGCAAAAAGCGCATATTTTTAAGGGCCTCATTATGATAATTCTCGGCCAGAAGTAACAGTGCCCAGTTTTGTAAACAAAAATACGAATTATGATTTCCCTCAAAGTTAACTCCAGAAATACACGTATATAAATAGCATCCGTATATTCAAATAGAGTTGCTTTTCTGCATAAGGAATTTCTATGCAAAAACTCGAATATTCAGTCAGACGGCTTGTAAATGGCTTATTTTGTGACTAATCGGTATCTAAAATCCACAGGCTTCGGTGGCATCACCTGTTGCTAACTTACTGCAGAATTAGACCTGCAGGTCTTACCACAGTCTCCATTTATTGTTTGTTTGTTTGTTTGTTTTTAACAGTTCAGAATAAAGCCCCCATCTTATGCCACTTGACAAAAATAATTAAGTAAAGCATAGCTGGGGGTGCTGCAGGCTTCCTGCAAGTAAAGCTGCCTGGCCAGAAAATGCTGTCAAACCTCCTTCACCGTGCAGGTCTGTCAAAAACCTTTGCAAGACAGCAGATCGTTAATCCGGATCACATCTTCTCGAGAACCGTAAAGATCCTTTTCCTAAAACTGAAAAAACTGCCCCAGTCAGCTCCAGAATCAGCAGAAAAAACACCTTCCGGAGGCAAATACTATTGCCGGGCATTGCAAGGAGTAACAGTAAGCGAGCGTCGTCCCCCCTGGGTTCTCTAATTTGTCTGATGTTGGTTGGAGGACAAAAGCTACCTCGGGCGTCTTGGAGAGAGGTCGTGAGGAGGAGAATAGAAACTTTCGCTGTGACTTGAACGTGAACTTCCTGCGGTGTGGGGCACGTGCAGCTTTTCACCTTTTCTTCACGTTCTGGATCAAATCCTTCCTGTTTTGATCTAATAGAGATATCATTATTTAGAATATGACTGTAGTAGATGTGAACGCTGTGTAACTAATCTTGACAACATACCTATAGCTTCAATTCGTGCCAGGAATTAATTGGCTTTAATCCAATTGTTTAAACTCGCTTTTCAGCCTTTATTATAGTTACTCTCTAGTAATGTGTGGGTGGATTTGTTTGTAATTTAGCACAGGCTGTCCCTGGCATTGCACCATACCTCGTACCTAGTACAGAACTGTCTGCAACATCAAACTGGGAAAAAAACCCCAAACCAAAAACCCAGGGGGCAGATGTGAGGGCAATTACTTTATCATCCCTCCAGTCGGTGGTGGGGAGCTCGAATTGTTAAACTAACAACAGTGGGCAATAAAAACCTCTTGGCAAATGCTGCCAACATAAACTAGACCAAGAACATGATAAAATATAAAATCCAACTTCTCTGACACCCTGGCTTTGCGTCGTAAGTGGCATTTCAGCGTGGCCTCCACCCACCTGGAGATTCAAATGACTGCCACCACCAGATGCGCACCCCAGGTGCCCTGCTGCCTGCACTCCCCAGCAGCATCCGCAAACACGCTTTAAACAACTCCCAGGAGTGTTTTTCTTGGGAACACAAACTCTCCTGAAGGTACAGTTTAGCTTTTCATGTGCCCCTACCCCCACACAGTGTCCGTTCACGGTTTCTCCCAAACGACAGACCCTGCTGTGGTGAGCAGTCACGCTGGGCTCCCCCCTGGTGCCAGCCCGGCTGCTGTGGCAGGCAACTCGCAGGGGCTGAGAAACTCAGCTATAACCGTCACGGATGGCAGAAAAAAATAAAGAACGGTGTTTTCTAAATACGACAAAATAACTTGATTCAAAGATATCTTCATGTAACTTTATTAGCTAACAGGAAAGGTGCTTGTGATCTTAGCTTCGACACCCGTACAAAGAGCAGAACGACACTTGCTGGACTAATTAGCAAATTAGTGTCCAAATGCGTGTTAAATGTCAGTGCTAAGGGGTAGGTGAACAGCATCCGGTTGTAGGAAGCAGACTTAAAATGCGTTAATTACAGTTAGATTTGCATTACTTAAAAAAACGCAAACCAACAACCCAACAAACAAATTTATCTCTGGTATATAATGCAATTGCATCTTACAGTGCTGGAGTGCTAAGCTCGAGTGAGGGCCGCAGCGCAGATCACGGTCTGTTGGCTCAGAAACCTGTGAAAAATGCATTTCCTTCTGAGAGAAGTGCGAAGACGGGGAAAATTACTGCTTTACCGTGCCTTCCCCCTCCGGTGCGTGCCCCGCGCTCCGAGGCCCGGGTCTCTCAGGGAGCACAAAGCGACGGGTTGTCAGGACGGAGGCAAATCGCGCTGGGGACAGCGGGCCGGCGCCACCGCCACCCCGGCCGCCCCTCCGCTGCGGGCCGCAGGTGGGTGCCCCGCTCCGTACGGGCAGGCAGAGCCGCCCTCCGGCCGGCGGCTCCAGCGGCCCTTGTCCCACCCCCCGCCCGCCCCCAGATGGCGGCCCCGGCCCCGGCTCGTTGCAGCCAGGGCCTCGCCGCCCCGTTAGGCCGCAGCCGGCGGCGGAGCCCGGCCGGGCCCGGGGATCCGCCGCCGGGGTGCGTGGGTGGCGGTGTCAGTGCCAGCCCGCCAGCCCCTCAGCCCCCGGGGCAGCGCTGCCCCCAGCCGAGCCGAGAGCCGACGGCCGCAGCTGCGCCGCCCGCTCGGAGGGGCCGCTCCGCCGCTCTGGGGCCGGGCAGGCTGAGGCAGCCCGTCCCCTCAGGAAAGGCCCAGGCGCTGGGCCGGGCCGCCCGTGGCCTGCCGCCGGCACCTCCCGCCGGGCAGCAGCGCAGCCCCTCGGGCGCCCCCTCCGCTCCTGCTCCTTCTCCTTCCCCTCCCGCCGGGCCGGGGCGCAGCGGCCGCGGTCAGCGCGAGCTGCCGGGAAGGCGCAGCCCCACCCCCTCCCCCGGCTTCGCGAGCGCTTGACAGGAGGGTGGTCACGTGCCGGCCGCAAAGCGCCTCTTTGCGACCTCAATGACAGGCAAAATGTGCGACAGGCGCTGTGGAGGCAGGGAGGGAGCGGCGTTGCCTCCTCCTCCTCCCCGGGCCAGCAGCTGAGGCAGCGCTGCCTGCTCCCGGCCCGGCCCGCTCCCGGCCCGCCGCCCGCTTCCCGCCCGCTTCCCGCCGCCGCGGGGCTGCCGGAGGGGGCAGCCCGGGGGCGCCGCGGGAGCCTGAGGGGAGCCGGCGGCTCCATGAGCTCCTAGTCCCACCCTGCCCCGTCCTCGCCGGCAGCAGCTCCAGGTGCGCGGGTCAGAGCGGAGCCGGGGACGCAGCTGGCTGCAATGGCGTCCAACATGGACCGGGAGATGATACTGGCAGATTTCCAGGTAAATCTCGAGCCGCCGCCGCCGCGCAGCCGTGGCCTCTCGCTGCTTTTCTCTTCCTCCTCGTTGCTGTGCTGCTCGTTCTTTGTGGGAAGCTCCGGGGTGGTGGGCGTGAAGCCCACCCTCCCCAGCCTCTGCGCCTTCTTTCTTCCTTTCTATTTTTATTGTGGTGATAAATAGGTAGCTTGTGCCCGCTTCTTTCAAGATACACGAACAAAACGTCTTCTTTAACTTAGAGAGTTTGGGGTTTTAATTAAAAAAAAAAAAGTGCTTTTTGCATCCACTTTGTTCCAACCCTCTACAACCAGGCAGGCCATGGAACAGCTGTGAGCCAGCTCACTTGGGAGAGGCAGATGCCAGGGAGGATACAAAACTCATCGCTCCTCATGTTTTGTCACAGTGTTTGTAGTGAATCACTTGCTGGTACTACAGATTAACGCTGAACAGAGGTGTTTCCATTACAACAACACTAACTTCATGGTTGCCTCAGCCTATGACTGTTGTGATGACAGTAAAACTCTTCCCACCCCATCCCAAATGACAACATGTTTGTGCAGAAAGGAGGATATGCCCTTAAAAAGTTGTCTGTAGCCTTCCTTCTTCCCTACAAAAGGGTTACAATTTAAATTAAAATTCTTTAAATCTTATTCCCAGCATAAAGCCTTTGTCTAAATAAAAGCCATGTGTTCAGGAGCCTGGTTAATCTGTTCAGTGTCTTGTTTCTTAATATTGCTTGGTTTAATATCGTTTTTCTAAGAACAAGTAACCAGACAAGTGGAAGACGCCTGCCTTTGAAATAGTGGGGAGAGCCAAAAGCAGCTTGGAAGGATATCCAATTACATTTGAATATATCTTTTTAATATTTGTATTTCAATAAAATTTTTTTTTTTTAAAGCTTTGTCCATTTGCAGTGGTTTTTCTCACAGGGCTAGGCTCTTGGATATTCTCGGATTGAGTTGTAAAACTGCTGTCTGTATGTGCAACTTCTTAAAAGACTGTTTCTCAGCTGTTAGCAGTGAAACTATTTAATTTAGTTTTAAAGAAGTGATCTCTTAATTCACTCCCTGTGTTTAACAAGAATGTTTATTTGGAATTACAAGTAGGGTGACTGTAGTGTACATTATGTAATTCCTCTTTCGCAAAAGGTACCTGATATCTCGCTGACGTAAGATGCGGAGTTCCCAGCTGATAACAGGGAAGTGTTTTCCCTTCTTTACCTGTGTTTCTTACATCTGTATTTACTCTAAATTTTAACAAATGTTTCTATAACGCTCCTTCATTTTGTTGTGCTTGGAGATACTTGTGTGTCTATAAGGAAAGACATCTCAATTTTAAGGCTGGGACTTCATAAAGGAATTCTTCAAGTAACAGTACACTGTCTAAAAGGAAACTGAGGACCCCAATTCTGCACTCATACTAGTGGAGCTTATACTCTTATGGAATCTCACATTATTAGCTGGAACAGGTTTACATTCAGGAATCCCAGACCATGGTTAAGTTAGTAGCTGGTGAATATAAGAAATTTTTTTTTTTTAAATAGTCTTCAATCTATATCTACTTTCTAAGTTTTTAGTGTCAGTGTTGCAGTTCAGCAGTATTATTGTGCTTAGGTTTTAAAACCAGTTAATAAATGTGTAAGAGCAACTGCAGTGTTTGGTACCATGAAGACAAGTAAGTATTATTGCAAATTTAGAGATGGGTGGTGGTGGTAGAATCACAGAAACCTGTTGTAGCTCAAGGATGGCATAATGTGTCTGAACCTAGGACCCAGGAAATATTTTATCATATAACTGCTTATTTAAACCTTTTCCTCTTGTATTTCAGCAGACAACTTTGTTTCTCTGTTTCATCATTTTTTTAAAATAATATCAAGTTTCTACCTGATTTAAAAACACTGAACTGTTGTCTTGCTGTTAAAACTTCAGATTAGTAAAGGACAGTGTCATTCATTATTAGGTCTCATATCTTTAGACTGTTACAAAATGGTAAAGGATTTTGGTATTTTAAATACTCGATGGAATTTACAACTCAATGTTTTATTTTCCATTTCAAATCCTTACTGATTATGTGCAAAGTAACTCTGCATGGTTTTCCCTTCTATATTTTCTGTACCTTTTAATTAATAAATACGTTTCCTAGTGTTCTGCTACCATCTTCTGTATTTGTGTGAGGTATTTTGTTTAAGAATGTTGTGCACACTGGAAATTTTAGAAGAAATTCTTTGTAGTTTTGTCCAGCTAATCTCTGCTGAATTAAACTGAGGGGGGAACTTCATTGCCATTTCACCCTTGCCTTTCCCAAATTATGTTTAAGAGGGATAGAGTAGTGGTCTGCAAACTTTTGAAATGGTTTTCCCTCCCTGTAAAAGTTTTTTCAGTGAAGTCACAGTTATACTGATTTTTGATGCTTTTGTGAAGCTTTCATGGACTGACGACGTATCTTTCAAAGCCATTAGAGATTCTGCTATTGGTTTCAGCTGGAGCAGGATCTCATATTGCATTTGGTTTTTTCTTTTAGCTCTGATTGTTGTAACAGGTTACTGCAACTTACATGTTCTGAGGTACTAAAGAGAAATACTTGAAAAAAATATTTTGTATATATGCATGTACAAATGTTGAGTAACTTTTATAAAATATCTTAACTATAAAGTAAAACACAGTAAATAATCTACCAGAATTTTTTTTCTTAGTGTCTCAAAACAATTTAAGCCTGTTCTGTGTGGTTTATAATTATTTTCTTTTCCTCTTTTTTAATGAGGTTACTGTAGCTACCCAGGGAGTACAAAGCACGTATTCATGCATGTGGGCTGTGTAAGCAACCTGTCTAACTTTTCCTTCTTAGGCCCTCACTTAGGAAAGATTATGCAGAAGCTTAGCTTTATACATGAGTAGTCTGATTGTTTTCAGTTGAAGTAGCTAAAGTAGTAGAGTTAAGCGCACAAGTTTTAGCTGTTTTACTAATTGCAATTCAGGATTTCTCCACAACGTGTCATTGGAATGTAGGAAAAACTTCCTAGGGGAAAAAATCAACAGCTTGTTTGTAGCATAAATTCTTTAAAAAGGTAACTGCATGTGAATTGGTAGAAGAGTGATGCTGCAACATACCTCACATACTGAGGGAAATAGAGGCATCTAATTTCTACCAGTTTTTGTTAACATCTCTGTTCTTCTTTGATTTGTTGTATTTAACTGCAGAATGTTCTTCCATTGCCAGTGGGATACCCAGGTACTGACGTGATACAAATATATTAATGTTCTATGTGGTTTGGGGTCTGCTTCTCATTACAAAGAAAAGAGATACTTGTTTGTTTATTTCTTTTTAAATTGCAAACTTTCTGTGCACTGAACTTAAATTGACATAGTTAAACAGTTCTGGAATGTCAAGCAGTCTGAGTATTGGCAGGAGTGTCAGATGTCAACATTTTTGTATGCTGGCACCTTTGCTTTTGTTTTTACAGCTTCACCTAGGATGCAGACTAAAACTAGCAAGAATATCTTTTTGTCTTTATAAGTTATGTACACCTTTAGGACTACTTTATTCATGCTATGTGGTTGTCTTCACGATAATTGTAGGGGGGCCCTAAGGGTTGGAGGATTGTGGGAGTTGCCAGGTGTCCGTGTATTACAGGAATATCTGGCATGTGGGGCTTCAGAAGGAAATTCTTCATAGAATTCACATTTTTTGTTGACCAAATAAATAGATTTGGTCTGGATGAGAAGACTTCGGAGTAGAAAGGGAAACCTCAAAAACCTTTGCTTTCATCGAAACAACAGATAACTAAGTTTCTTCAAAGTTATGCGAGTTTTTCTCATTTTGCAATGTTTATTTTTTTTTTACCTGGGTAATAAACTACTTTGTTATGATTCATACAGATGTATATAAATTTATTTTCCCAAACTTTGCCATTGCATCAGCCTTTTTCATAAAAACAGAGGTTTGTGGGAGGAGCAAGGGGGAATTGGGAAGGAAGAACCTCATTGCCATCAGTTACAGAAAGGTGAGAAAGCATGCTTGATAATAATGTTTTAAGTTATAAAATTGACCATGACATTGATACATCAGCTTATTATTTTAATTTTTGTAAGATTTAACCGTAATTCAAACTACTAGTTTCCTTCTGGAATGGCTAAAATTGAAGAAACTGGAGAATCTTTTTCACCTGGAAGTTAACACAGTGCTGTTTAAAAATATATCTTGTCAGTTATTTAAGATATGGACTGATGAAAAACATGTCTGCTTCAGCCCTGTACAAGATTATCTCTGTCATGCATACTGTTTTCACTGTCTAACAGTCTCTGTGCAGAGTTTGTGTCTGTTATTTAATTGGGTGGTGCTAAGGGAGCTTTGCTTTCTTCTGTGTGTGTTGGCATGCTGGCTTAAGTTTTCTGTCACTTTTAAGTTATTCATACATATTAAGTATGAAGATTTGATGGGTGAAAAAGGTAGTCAGATTTGGGAATGATTTTGTGTCAGTACCCTTGATTCTTGCCCTGGACTATGACATATGCTGTGGGCTGGAAAGAGTGTTTCAACCTTTTTCTGGTAAGGGTAAAGCATCCGTTAGGGTGTTTTGAACAAATAGCAAAGCTGATGTCCTTCTGAAAGAAGAGGTACTGTTTTGCCGTTAAGACATTGGAGCAGAAAGAACTGTTCTTGATTTCTTTATGGTCTTTCTGTGAAGTGTTTGGCAATTCCCTTGGAACAAAACCTTTAACCAGAGATTGGTGTTGAAGAGACTCTCAATCAAAGTTTAAATCTTTGGAAAGTCCTCAGACTTAAGTTTGAAGTTCTTGAAGGCCTACATTTTCATTAGAAAGTCTCCCTAAATATCTGGTTTTGCATGTGTCCAGATCTGTCTGAGCTTAAAACCTCAGGCTTGCTCATACCAAGCCATTCTTTTGTCTGGCCTCTCTGTAGAATATAATGCAGCAGGTGCACCTAGAGTACACCAGATGAACTAAGCTTTGCATCCTCTCCATAGTAGTTGGAAGGAAATCCAGAACTCTATAGGTTAGAAATCGGGGTTTGGGATACATAGGTTTTAGGTAAAAGTAGACTCTGCTAGGTTTCTGATAGTCATGTGCCAAGGTGCTCATCACTGCTTCACCTGACCTCTTTTTGTGGGTGTAGGTTACTAATCCTTAGCTAAATACTGAAGAATTAACAGGGCTGTTTTTCAGTCTTAAAAAAACCAAAAAACAACCACCCCCCACCCCCCCCCCAAAAAAAAAAAAAAAAACCAACAACAAACCCCACACCCCAGAAAACTTCAGGACACTAGATGTTGAAGCTCACACCCATGAGGAGGCCTCTTAATTGACATTTTGATTAGAATGCTTTTTAATCCTTGTTGCTTTTTATCACGTTATAATTTTGTGCATTGCAAAGTCAGTAACAGCATTGGAACTGGCAGTTAGACCTCTTGGTTTGCAACACAGTTGGTTTTGTTTGCTGTAAATGGCCTTAGGGCAAAGACACATGATAATAGCCTACTGGGTGCTTAGTGTGTTTTAGTTTGGTTATTTTGATTATTGTTGTCTGCTACCAAGATCATTGCTTCTATTAATTTGTTCTGTGTGTATTTCTGAAGAACCAACAATTTGATTTCGTTAGATACTTTTAGACTCAGCTGTAATCCCAAAGGTCATGTTCGTCGGAACAAAGCTAGCTTGATTTACTAGTCATCTTTCTGGCCTTTAAACTGAAGGTGAAGTGGATTCCAGGGTCAAAAATAAAAAATTGGTGTAAGAGTAAATGTCCATTTAGAAACACAATAACTTGGATATTTCCACTGATAGCTGTTCGTGGAAAAGCCAGGTAATTTCTCCCTATATAAGGAGAGATAGTTAATTAGAAATACTATCTGGCAATTATAGAGAAGAAAGGGGATACTATGATTGTGTGCATTACAGCCCTGCTGTAAGAACCTAAATAATTTACCACTGGAGCACCAGTTCATCTTTAGAAAGAGGTTTATGCTGTTCTTTTCATTCAATTACCTTGAAAAGACTCTTCACATCATAGTAATCATGTCACCATTTCCATCAGCCCATTCATATAGGTATTTGGGTTAGTAGGTCACTGAAACAGATTGTGAGGTGGTAGCTCTAGGATCCTTTTTCAAATGCCATGACAACTAATACTAATTATAACATTGAAATTATTAATTATATGTACTCCCAGAGGCTAGGAATGTGCTTTCATTGAAAGGTAGTATGGAAGTTATTTGGCACATTGGAAATAAAATTTGACTAATATTTCTTGGTAAGCAAGAATCATTTACAGTAAACACACTTCCTGAGTTCATATTTTTGTGTGGTAGGAGGTGTGGGAGAAGACAGTATGAGGATTTGAGTCATGTGCTACATGTCTTAAGGGGTCCTGAGAATCTCCCACCTTGGTAATACGGCATTGGTGCTGGAAAGTCTGAAAGAGTAGAATTTCTCTCTCTAGTTGGGCAGTTCTTATGGTTCGGTCCCCCTTGCAGGCCTAGTTTTCATGTGTTTCCTTACTAGAAGCAAGAATTACTAGTTTATTAAAGGAGCTACATGGCGTGTCATTGATAGGATTTCATGTTTTTCTAGTCAGTGGATGAGTCTGTGCATATGTGGGGCAGCCATTTGATGAATCCTTTCTTTTAACTACTGTAAGAACTAGAATAAAAAGCCTGGGGAAGTACCTAACATTTTATTTGTCCTTCATCATTTGGATGAAAGGAAATGACATGCTTACTGGCTGGATTGATACCTACTAATTAAACCCATTTTTTAGAGTTGACTAGATAATGTGCAATTGTAAAACCCAACTGCTCAAAGAGGAAACCAAAGCCCTAATGTATTCATTACATGTTGTTTCATCTATCAAAGTAGTCATCTACTGGTCCTCTATGTCTAACTGGTTGAGCAGGTCTTTGTTCTGCAGCAGTAGTTATGCTTTCAAAAGATAATTCATTAAAGCTGAAGTTCTTAAGAGATGTTTTGAAACTAGAACAGAGTACATTAGCCCTTGAGTTACTTTATATAGGTTTCATATTTTGTCTATTGCAGGAAACAATTTGTAAAGACAAGAACTCTGGAACTGAGTCACCTCTTTTTTTTTTTTTTTTCTTTAAAGGTCAGGTTGTTTGTGTGAGCAAATATCAAAAGTGCCATATCAGCTCAGATCGAAGACCAGCTGGCCTAATGTCTTGTCTGCAGCAGTGGCTGTTCCTTAGGAAAGAGCCTAAAGAAATAGAATTTGAATGGACTTGCCTCATCCTGGTTTCTGGAAGTCAGCATTTTATGAGTTTGACGGGGTTTGTTCTAAGACTTTGGGAATAAACTGTGTCAGCTTGAGTTAATCTTGTGTTCTTCAGCTGAGTTCTTCAGAGACATCTGAGTAGTTTCGTGATATGTGAGTTTGCTCTATAGAAGCTGTGTTCACTTTTCCTCAGTATGTCATATATATATGTATATACCTTTAAAATTTTGGGGACTGTCATCAGGTCCTGGTGGTTTGTTCTGTGTGTCTACTGATGCTTTAGGATGAGAGGGTTCTTTGTAAAGAGCAGTTTTGTTAGAGCGTGGTCCCTAAGTTCCTTGTTAGTGAGTATGAGTGTGCAAAATTCATGTAGCTTTTCTGGTGTGCCCTTACCTTCTTTGGATGCTTCTTCAATATCTTCTTCTTTTGGTCCCACTGACTCGCTGACAGGCTTCCTTGTTCTGATGCTTTTAAAAGTTTGTGTAATTTTTATGTCTTTAGACAAATGTTTGGGGTTTTTTTGCAGTCCTTGTTGGCCTCTGTTATGGTATGACCTGTGCTTTGCTGGGATTTGAGGGTTCTTCTGTTCTCCTATTCTGGATAACATTTCCAGGTTTTGAAGAATTTGTCCATTTCTTGTGGTCTTGTTCTTTATCAAAAATATGAGTGTTTGTGGAATATTGAGTAAAATAAGTTTTGTATGGATTAGTACTCTTCCTTTGTGTGCTTAGAAAGGCCACACTTAGAAAGTGGCTTTTATGTATTCTGTAGTTGTTTTTAAGGTTCTACAGCTTTTGAGGCAATGAGGAGAAAGGAGATGACTACAAATATCCAGTAAGCAAAAGTGTTTGTCTGACTCCTGCAGTTGGTTCTTTTCTGTTTTCCATCGCTTTTTGTTCTTCCATGATAATGTGTAAGATACTGTAAGAGCAAAATGACTGTGATTCAGGAAATCTTGGGGGTTTTACCTGGACTGAGACGCTTTTATTAATGGATTGAACAAGCACAGAAACTTTGGGATAATCCTTACTAAAGCTTTTTGGTTTTTTGGGGTAAAGGCTGTCTTCAGCCTTCTGGAAAGACAGGTGGTTTAGTAGTCGGGTATTGAGTTTTGGTTTGGTTTTTAATTCAGTTTGAGCATTGCTCTTTTTATGTAGTGCATGTGGCTTAAATGCTAGAGTGTTAGCGTGGGGCTTGGGCAGCTAGAGTTCATGTCTTGGCTCAGCGCATGGGCTTCCTAGGGATGTGCTTTCGCGGAAGCCTGGAAGCAGAGTTTGCTTCACACTCTTGAGAGTGTCTGCTGGAAACCATTTGAAAGTGGTTAGCGTGGTGCCAAGTTAGCTGGTTCTGCTAAGAAGTGGTTAGAGCTTCATGCTACTGGTTTAGACTTTGTACCCTGCTTGCTTTGTTCAGAAGGTTTGCAGTCATCTCAGAGCGTGGGCAAAGTTCAGTCTTGCCTGCTTTGTAACTAATAGGTAGAAATGTCTTCTGTGACCTTCAGAAGCATAATTTTTTCCTTTTTTACTCCCCATTCCTCCTGTAGAAAGGGACTAATGCTTCCTTTGGGGTTTTGCTTAAGGTGATGCTTAAATAGTAGAATGATGAAGCTCGTAAATAGTTGTGGGTGGGAGTTGAAATGCATCGGGCAAAACTTTAGCCTGGCATATCTGCCTAAAGCTTTCTCAATTTCTGATACTGGTAAGTGTATTAGCTTGTTTTTGTGAAGCGAACAGGTGGTGAATCAGCTCAGTTTTTACCAGATGGTTCTTCTGAGTTATGTAAAAACAGAGAAACATTCTTATCTCTTCATTTGGATGCTTGCAGTAGGTGACCTTTCAGTTTGTGTCTCAGTCGCTATGCCTGGATGTTTTTCTTTTTCAAATCTTTGTCTGAAACAGAAAGAAGTAAAAGTGAATTTAATAACCATGGATGACTCATAATAAGAACAGTGTCATTACATCAGTAGGGTTGTTGCAAGGTTAGAATGATAGGGGATGCTACAGAGGGGCATGTAGGTAGGTGGTGTTGCAGTCTATGGAGGTGGTCCTGAGACAGGTGGGACTCTGGGATGAGAAGAGTCCAGGTACTGAAAAAATTTGAATTGTGAGTGGCTGAATGTGCTGCATCCCTTGATAGCCTGGAGGAGAGTTACACATGGATCCTGGATCTGATATTACGGTACTAAAGCCTTTACTTGCTTGGCTGAACATACTGGTTTAACTTTACCTCTTTTTGGGGAACAAGTGTTATACTTTGTTTCAGTTGCTTTGAAGTAATTACCATTGCAACAACATATGTGTGAATTTTCAAGAAAATCTTCTCACTTACTAATACGTTGTAGGTGCATTAGTGTCCTGAAGCGTTCTGGGTTTGAGTAGACTTCTGGCAGGTACAACCTGGAGCTGCCCTTGGCTATTTTATAGACTTTCAATTACTATCTTTGATTACAGAGCCATTCTTCTCATAAGGCATGGGAAAAGGAAGCAAGTATTATGTTTCACTCTACAAACAGAAAACTTAGGGTTGGGCTGTTTAAAAATCTGTTTTCCAGAAACCTGCTTTTTATTAGGAATACATAGAAAGGGAATTGCAGATTCTTCTAGTAGAAGTAGTAGCTGTATAATGGGCTGCACTAGTGTGCCAGGAGACTGGAGGAGGCCATCCTTCCCCTTGTACTGGTGAGACCACTACTACCAGGAGTACTGTATCCAGTATCAGTCTCTCCATTGAGGAAGTGGAGCAAGTCCAGTAGACAGCTGCCTAGGAGGGGAGGAGGCTGGAGTGTGTTTCGTGCGAGGTGAGGTTAAGGGAGCTGGGTTTGTGCTGGAAGAGAAGGCTAAGGGGAGATCTAGCTGCTGTCTCAACTATACAGTGGGTGATAGCAGACAATCTAGAATCAAATTTCTCGTGCAGTTGCACAGTCCAAGTCCACTACTGAGAGGTAATGGATACAAGTTACAGCAAGGGTAATTATAATTAAACATAGGGGAAAAAAAATTCCCAGTGAAGGTGGTGAAGCACTGGAACAAGCTGCCCAGAGAGGCTGTAGACTTGTCTTTGGAGATATGCAAAACCTGACAGGAATCTGAAGTGTGTCGGTGAACTGATCTGTGGTTGTAATTGAAGAGGTGAATGAAAGAGCAAACTAAATTTTGGTTATATTGCAGGGGAAGTATGCAAGGAGATAAGTAATACCCTTTGCTATATCTTATACGCTATTAAGAACAGCTCTGAGTGCTTTTTTGTTTTTTAAGCTGCTGACCTGAAGAATTCAGCTGTCCTTCTGAGCAGGTTAGTGACTTGTACTTGAGTTTTCTGTGCTCGTGGTCTCTTATCTTTTGAAGAGTAAGTTACCAAAGGGATAATGAATTGATTTTAATAATATTTGTTTTTTGCCAAATAGTGTTTTTGATTTTTCTTTAAAACCTCATATGTCTGTATGGATTAGAGCTAGCTCTAGTTGCATTGCTGTATCTAGCAATAAAAAATTATTGGGCTTTTTTAAAAGGGGATGGAGATGTATTAATGCAGGCTTCCTGGAATTTTGTAGGAGATCTGAAAGGGTGAAAGCTTTTCTTTCTAGGTGATCTCACCTGTTGAATCTTTTGGTGCTTTAATGTAGTAGTTTCTCTGGGCATTGTAGTTCTGTATAAATAGTAGAAAGATGGACTGAGCTACGGTTGCAATAAAATGCTGATGACAGAAAGCTCTTTCCTCCTCTTTCGTCCAGCACAGGAGAGTCTGTATCAGCTGTTTCCGTGTCCGAGGACTAGGCATCAGACTGAATCACAGTAGCTTAGTCTTAATCTGAGATAGATGGATGTGATACTACTGAGAGGGAAGAAGTCTGTGGTTGACAAGTGGTGTGCCTCTACCCTGGAGATCAGTTGTGTGAGTCTGTTGCTGTTCTGGGTACTTGGAGCTGTGGCTCCGCTTTTATCCTCTTGATTATGTGGACTGAGTGTGGTACCTGTATTTGCATCCGCTCTGAATTACTGCAGGAGGCTGCAGCTGACTTAACCGCAGAGTGCATATGGAGGTTAGTTAGGCACAGTGAGATATTTTTTTTTCCTAGCTGACTTTTACAAGAGAGAGTGGTGCATGGTGTAATTCACAGCCATCTGTCTGCCTGATTTTAGTGGGCCTGAACCTGTTGTGCAAAAATGTTTTAGGTTAAAGCCTAGTTTGTGTTAGCTTAGAGATGGTCCTTTTTTGGAGAAAATGTAGCTGCTGTTGGTACTCAAAAGAAGTACAGAATTGTTCAACAAAAGTCTTGAGAGGCAGACTTCTAAGTCCTCCATATCCAACTACTGGCTTTTAGGCTGAATGTGGTCTTCAGGATACATTTGACTGCTGCATTTTGCCTTGGTGAGAAGGGGAATAGCGCCACAGGTGAGAAACTCTGCCTTGCTGCCAAATACCATTTGCTCCCAGCTTCTGTGCAGCAACTGCCACCCACTCTCTGTTGGGGCAACAGTAGCCTGACTCTGTATTTGAGTCAGCAACAGCTGTTTGTTGCTTTCCCAGCTTTTGCAGAAGTAACAGCCCGGCTCTCTGTGTTAGGAGCGGCAGTTGTCTCTTCCAGCTTTGCTGTGTAACAACTGCCTGGATCTCTGCTCTACAGCAGGTGCTGGAGGAGCATTTTCAACAGCAGCTGCTGCCAGATGGGGAAGACAGCTGCTTTCCTGTGATGTGGAGGTAGGCTAAAGCCTGTGCCGTTGAGGTGGTGGGTCACAGAGGGTCTCAAAACCCAGATCCAGCTGTTACGGCTGCTGGGGTCAGGCCACCCTGCAAGGGATTTAGAAGAGCTAGTCTGTCATCCTGCATTACAGCTTTCTGGAAGCACCTCCTAGCTTTGTCTTGAACGCCTTGAAGGCTGTCTGCCCTCTGACTTTTCTCCTACTGAATTATTTCCTCAGAGGCTACTTTGCTGCTTTTATGTAATGGTGATTAAGGTTACTGTGCCAGTTAAATAGGACCCCTAATGGCTAGCTGTGAATCTTTCCAAGGGTAAGCTTTCTATCACTAAGGTGATGGTTAATCTATGAAGCTGCCTGAAAAAAAAAATTGAAGAGCTCTGAAATTTTATTATATGTAGATCTAAATCTGCTTGGTGAAAACACCTATCTGGCCTGGAAGAGTAGGATGCTAAGAAAGTTTTGGTTTTTTATTTTAACAGTCAATAACTTTATCTTCTGAATCTGATTTTATGCATTCATAGTGTTCTCATCTTCACGTTCATTTCCCTTGTGTGGTCTGAAAAAAACCACGGAGGAGACTGCACAGTCTTTGGTGCTGGAGCTGCTGTGGAAGGTGAAAATGCTATCCTAGATTTAAAGGAAATGCAGAGAGGAGGAGCAACTTGTTCTACCTTTTCTTCCCCTTTGTCCTTAAAAAAGAATAAATCTCTGGTTTCTTTTTGATGTGTAAAGGTTTACAAATGAGTGAGCCTTGAAGGTTTTACCTTTGCTGTGCTGGTGTCTTTCTTTCAGTTTGATGATTTAGAGGATGTGCTGGTTGTTGATTGAATCAAGAGTTATTAGTATTCTGGTAGAAACTTTCTTCTGAAAAATTTAATGCCTTTTACTAAGTAGGTCTCATGAAAATAAAACTGAATAAAATCTGTGAGTAAAAAATTTCTCAACTCGTATCACTTGTTTAGTAGCAAAGATGTGGGTTTGCATCTTTGGAGCTCATCTACTTGCTGTATTTTTGAAGGTTTTTTTTCCTTCTGTTTCTGTACAAATTTAAAATTATTTTTATTCCCCTATTCAAATATTTTTTGTTTCTTTCTTGCTTGGGTAGAATGAACGGCATAAAAATGAGCAAAAAAATCTTAATATATTGTAAGTAGGTAAACCCTGTGACTTCTTGTCTGCCTTCCTAGATATGTAAGGCATGTAGCCTTATGGTGCCCAGGTGTTCCCTGGGCTCACACCAGTTAAATTGTTGCAAATTTCGTGAAAGTACAGCCAGGTAACCTGGAAAGAAGTCCATCAAAAGAAGCTCTTATACATATTTCAGCCATAGGAAAAGCTTAAATCAGCTCTTGCAGTTAGGAACGAGAGACAAACCCATGAGGAACCAGATTTTGTTAATGTTAATGTGTTGCTCACAGAACCTCCCAGTTTCCTATGTGTGTTTCCCTAAAGGAAACGAAGGCAGAAGCAGGAGAGGTTGTTCTGGGACTAAGATGCTGCTACAGAGTCCTTGGCATTACGTCACGCTTGCCAGTGAGGGACTACCCATCTCATGTGGTTAATGTCTTTAGTTTTCCCTAAATAAACCCAAGCAAACCAAATTGTTTTCTTGAATTTATCTTGCATGACATGGTGCAGTTAAAAGGAAGCAAGCTTTAATTTTTAGTGTGGGGTGGTTTTTTTTGGTTTTTTTTTTTTTTTTTACTGATGGATTATGACTTGAGGCAGGGATTTGTATGTGGTAGTGTGTAATGTCTGAATGTTGAAATACTTTGCTGCAACTGTGACATTAACAGTGTGTTGAGGAGATCTTGAAATGTTCGTTTTGTGGTTGCATTGATAAGTAGCACTCATTTATTCATTGTTGTCATTCAGAAATGTTTGTTTTATTGACAACCAGCGAAAATAGTTCATCTGGAAAGTGAAATAGTTTTAGAACTCCTCAAAAACAAATGTTAAAAGTGATTGTAAAAATGGTCTGAGGGTTTTCAGCAAAACTGCTTTACTTGGATGTTAAGAATTCTACTGGTTTTGATTTTTAGTGTTTATACCTGTCCATTCCTGTTCCCAATGACTCTGCATTGCTAAGAGAGCAAGAGCAAGGTTCTATTTTAGATTGTAAATCAACAGCAAGATGATTTAGGAAGGATGCAAACATACAAGTGAATTAGTCGCTTAATTACTCTGCCTCTGCTGTGATGAGGTAACTCCTTTCACTGTGCGCTCTGGCAGAAGGGTAAGCTAATTTTGTTTAGTTTATCTTAAAAGTATGCCAAAGTGAGCTGAATTGGTTGGCAGTTAGTGTGGGCTAAGAGTGTGCATGTGAACAGTTGCAAGTCAGCTGAGCTGCAGGGGTAACACTAAGAGGGAGAAGCTAAAACCGGTATATGAGCCCTGAATTCTAGGTACCCTCTCCACAACTTCATCTGCACAACCCAGCGTTGAAAACAACACATTGTTGGTCAGGTTCTTATAGCAGTTAGAACACAGCTTAGTTCTTAGAAAGGTCACGTGGAGTTTGCAGGGCTGATAAATGAGAAATAGTAACTCTTTATTTCTGTAATGACAGGAATTTTAAGTGTATTTCACTTAACTGTACACAGAACCTCAGACTGTCGCTTCTGCAACATTTTTCTTGAAGCAAGACTACTTTGCAGAAGAGCTGTCAACATCAGTTTCAGTGGCAGGTTTAGTATGAACCCTGTTGTGATTTCAGAAGTGACGAGCTCAAGCCTGCATTCCTCAAGCTTACTTGGCATAAATGTGTGTAACCTTTGCATTTGCTAGGGAATGTGTTAAAGTGTTGTCTCATTTTTAATTTCAGAAGTAACTGCAAGAAGTAACATAAGAGAAGGCAAAATGATGCTTCTGAAGAGCAAAACTCTTTTTTTTTTTTTTTTTTAAGATACTCTTTTTTTTTTTTTTTTAAAATTCAGATTAACAAAACATGCTATGAGCAGTGGAGGAAACTTTGGTTCCAGAGAGAATCAATCTGGCCATGAGAGCATTGTGGATCAATAGAAATTGCTGCCTCCCCTCTGCAGGCAAAATAATTCTCTAAAATGTCATCTTGTGCTCCTTGCAGTCCTCCAGACTGGTCCATTTTGTGTTGACATACTGCATGTAATGCTTCATAAGCATGGATTTCTTCAGCTTTGAATTTGGGAAGAGAGACTTTGCCTTGAATTTCTCTGTGATTTCTTTCTTTTTATTTCTTCATTGTTGTAAATGGGAGAAAAAACAGAGCATGAAAAATAGGACCTGATGGCTTTTATGTCTTGAGAGGAAAAGGTGTCTGTTTTTGTGTCTAGCCCCCTTTTTCTCTTATACTGTTCTGGTTTTCCTTTATATCTTTGGAATCAGGAAAACTGATCTGTTTGCTGCTGCTATCTAACCCTGTATTATTACTGTTAAAAGGTTGGATGTTTTTAATGTAGTTTTTATAAAGTTTACATAAACTTCTTATATAACTGTGCCATAGAGCAGAAGGAACATGATCATGTTTTAGATCTTGTAGAAGTCTGAACTCCTCTTGTGTGCTTGAATACAGAGCATAGCTTTGATAAGGATGAAAGATAAATATCAGAAAGAAACTTAACTCTTTCAATTTTTCCCCTCTGGTGAAATATATGTGATATCCTTCAATAGCAAATATGTGGCAGAATGAATAGTACTGCTCTTCCTGCTGAAGTTGAATAGTTGAAAAGGTATGGTATCAAAACAAAGCAAGCAGGATGCTGCATCAAGGTTTTTTCCAGACTAGAGATGCTCTCTTGTATTTGGAATTAAACTCAGTTTACAATACCATTTTGTGGGATGTTATCACTACTTCAAAAATGCTTTGTATTAGATTTCTTGAACTAGGTAAAGCCAGAGTATAGGGCTAGAACAACATGCAAGCGTTTTGCCTGAAAGAAAAACATTGTGAATGTTTCATTATATAGTCTTTACTTTAAATAGTTGCACAAGTGGTGCTCATTTATACATGCATTAGTAGCACCTTATTTTTCTCTTACACTGCACTGTGTAACACCCAGAGTGAGTAGGGATGTATGATGATGGTGGAGGCAGTGGGGTTTATATTTGTTTCTGGCTTTAGACAAAATATTTCGGCCATCTCAAACATCATTTTAAGTATTAAGTATTTTTGTGCTCCCTTTTAAGGTAATAAGTGTTTCATAGTTTTGACTGTTGAACTTTCAAAACACCTTTATGGGATAGCACTATTGTCCTAATTTTACAAATAACTACTTTGTCTTGCTTCCCTGGGTGGCTTGCACAAGGTTATACAAGAATCCTCCGGTGAAATGGGGCATTATATCCAAATGTTCGAAGTTTAAAACTTGAAATCTGATTTCTGGATTAACCTGTCCTAACAGAAATGGAAGACCTATACCTTTCCTCCTGAAATTAATTGAATTATAAGTATTAATACTTTGATCTTGATCAATGCTTTTAATTCTGTTTACTGCTTCTTTTTGTTTTTAGGCATGTACTGGTATTGAAAATATTGATGAAGCTATAACGTTGCTTGAACAAAATAACTGGGATTTAGTGGTAAGTATTCTAAGAAAATGACTTCATAGATCAACTTCATGTAACAGTGATGTGCCATCTTGCTGAGACAGCTGTTACCTTTGTCAAATTTAGATGTGTCTTTTATGGCTGGGGCAATCAGGTTATATGCAGATTGTTTCTGGTCTGGTAAAGCTCATTGCCAAGTTAACATGATATTGAGTTGTATATACCCTGCTATGTGCTGATTGTCTTCATACCTTTTTGATTTTTTTTTTTTTCCTTTAAATCAATATTGTGTTTAGTTCCCTTTTTGGTTAATTGTATGCATAATTTTATAAGTAGCCTTATTAAGGGTATGATTTTTAGAAGACTTTTTGTGTGTACATGCAAGATATTTGAGGATTTAGGTGTCTGTGGAAGAAATGGAAGGTAAAACAACTACTTCAGTCTGTCTTATGCTTTTAGTTTAAAAATAAGATAGTTGGTTTTCTATTGTTAGTTGTCATGCAGAATTGAGTCAGAAATCAAGGCTCTGTACCTTATTTCGATTTGGTGTTATCCAGACACAGTTAAACACAAACAAAAAAACCAACCAACAAACTAATATTTAGAAAAAAACCTATAATCTATTTTGTCACAAAGTTCAGTGTGCAGGCAAATAGGAAGGAACCCATACAACAAGCAAAATGGTCTTATGTATTTTAAGACTCTATGGGATTATCAGGATAAAGAAACACTATTAATCCATTTTCTTAAGGTTTAAAAGGGTAAAATAGAATAAACTTAATTAAAGAGCAAGTGACCTTATTTTAGATTGTAATACCTTTGCTTTCCTCCTTTTCCTCCCCGCCCCCCCCCCCCCCCCCCCCCCCCCAACCGAGTGATCTTTGGACCAGGTCAGATAATCAGAAAATTATTTTTTTAAAAAATACTATTTTCCTGAAGTTTACTATGGATACAGTTTCAACTGTCTGCCACATTGTGTTCCCAGCATATTGTTTAGAGTGTTCTCTGTGTTAATTATTACAAATTAAGTAGCACTGAGGTTAGTGTGGGGTTTTAAACTGAGTTTGTTAGAATGGATATTGTGTTTCTTTTAAGGCATAACAATTACAATTACATTTAATATTGTAACCTATTTTAAACAAACACTATGTGCTCCAAACCCTTGAAAATAAATGTTTAAAAAGAACGTTGGCCCAAGTATATGGAGTCTTTATTTTGGAATGTCATGGTATAAGTAAGAATGAGACACCAGCGAGCAAAAAAGGGAGTGCGTATCATCAGTGTCTTCAAACAGAAAACCCCAAATGTATGCTGACACAGTGGTATAGTTAAAAACATCTTTTGTTGTCACTTAGCATGAGCTGTTTTGAAAATTGAAGTGTTTACAGGAAGGCAAACAATAGCCTTATGCGTTCTGTTCAGGTTGTAAAGTTCTCAATACAATGCATTATGTCAGTTGAACGTGGTTCCAGGGGATCTGCAAATTGTAAGAGAGATGCTTTTCAATAAATGCTTACAGGTGGGATCGAATGAGAGAATTGTAATGAGAAATGGTACAAATAAGGGGATTTGTTTTGATTTTTCTTTTGAGGTTTCAGAATGAGCAGAAAGGGAGAGTGAAGTAGTTTAAAACTAAGAGAATGGCTATAAGAATAGCTTTAAATTCTTGATTTTATTAGTGATGATTAAATGATCTAGAAGTAGAATATAGTGGGAAAAGAAGTAATGACGCAAAATTGCAAGCTTAAAAAAAGCATAGGGCAAGTAAGAAAGGAAAGAAAATTAGGGATGCAAGAGGTACTTCAGGAAAGTACATAATTCTTGAAACTAAAAGAAGATGAATGAGAGGAGTGTCTACAAAAAGGAAATGGTAAGTTGTGGAAGGAAATAAAAATGGGGAGAGTGAAAGTGACGATGATGCCCCAAGGGTCTGTTATTAGTAGAACACTGGCTCCTCTTTATTAAAAGCAGCCGCCTTGTAAAAAAAGGGAGTGAAAACCAGATCATGCCACTCTAACAGGGACTTAGAAACAGAAAAGTGAAGAAAGAGAAGACAAAAGAAATGTGAGTGTAAGAAGAAAAGTAGTTGCTAGCTTGAGTATCAAACATCTCTTTTAGGCAAAGGATTTTAACATTTCAAAAGTACATGAACAAAGGCTCATGACTTATGCAAAATGTAGGATTTTTTGTTACAAAACTAGAAGTACATGAGTGTATGGCCCATGTGTGTTGGGGTTTGGTTTTGGTGTATGTGTATTTGGGGTTTTTTTTATACTTTTTATTCAGTGGTCAGGTACAGACAGTGCTAAGAAATTGGGATGGAGGGAAGGCTTTGTTTTGATTGAACTAAAATGTCTTGGAGTTTTTGTAGATGAGATGAAAAGTAAAAAAAAAAAATCCTTTTGCTTGGCAGTAAATATTTTGCTCAACATAGAACAAAATTTTTTTGTTTGTAAGGAGAAAAAATTTGTGAGTCTTGGTTCACAAATCATGAAGACAGTAGTGAAATAGTGATGATTTTGGAAGGGTTCCTCTGTCATCCTTTGACCACCAGTCTCTTAGGTAAATGGGATGAACATCATTACTGGCTTCTCTAATTTCACTTTGGTTTGTGTGTCTTGTTCAGAGGCTTATTTCAAAGTTTTGATAAACATGATCTATAGTAGTAAAACATAGTCATATAGATGTTCAGGTTTTTTTTCCGGGGGGCTTGTTTTTTTAAAATGTGGATTCCTTCCATGATTTTTGAAGTAAAATCAGAGCTCTGTGTTTGATCAGGAAAGCTTCCGTGAGGCATCCAGGGTAACATGAAGTAGAAAGCTAAACAAGTCCCATTAGGATGTGATCAACCTAAGTTCAGGGACACTTCTACAGTGTTAGGAAAAAACCCAAAACCAGAAGTTGTGGAATTTCTTGTCTTGAATAGATTGCTTTCGTGCTCTTTATTCAGGCTGTCTGTATCTCAATTCCATTTTCTTGTTTGGGGAAAAAAGTTGTGCACTATCAGAGGCTGTGCTAGGGACCCAGGCTGAAGATTCCCTTGAGCACCTGTTGCTTCTTGAACTCTGAGACTCAACTCAAGGCTGTTGTTATTTCTCTTGGACTTCAGCAAAACAACCAAGAGCAAGTAGTTCTGATGAACTGAAAAGCAGAAGGATCCCAAAACGGAAACAGTGAAATACTTACTGATATAGGCTGACAGAGAAGTATGTAAGAATGCTCAGAGGCAGCAGAAGGTATATAGTTCACAAAACAGGTTTCTAATGTCATGCTGCAAGTACTATGTTTTTGTGTATAATTTCTTTGAAGATTTCTTTGTTTGCATTGATGCAATGTTCCTGTTGCTTGTTTTCTGTATATTTTTTTTCCCCTTGTCTTACTAGTACATTTTAGTACCAGGGGTTAAAATGTCACCAATGTCTTTCCTGTTACTTAAGTGAGTGTTACTGGTTTTTATCTTTTGGACATTTGGTCTTACCTTTAAACAAAGCCAAACCTGAGTGAAGCGTAAGGAACTAGTTTCTTGGTTTAGTTTTTCTAATAGCCCCTTACATTTTTTTGCGAACTCATCTGAATTCTTTTTTCAGTTTAGAAATGAAACATCAGCTACCTATTTTTAAACTTTTAAAGATTACTCACTCCCAGGTAGTCTTCATGTCAGTTTCTCTATATGGGATACTTTAAGACAATATAAACTGCCATTAATTTATCTTTGGCTCGGAACTAAATAAATCAGACTTAAATGTCTCAGAATTGTGTATATGTTCTACAGTGTTCAAATCATGTTTGTAGCTGTTTGAAGTGATACAGGAAGCTGTCTTTCATAACTGTTTGGTTGCTAGGCTTTGTTGAAGTGCTTAAAATCAAATTCATCATGAGTGCTGTAGAGGAATTCATATGCAGTAACAGAGTATGAATTGCTTGGTGGGATCATGAAGTTTAATCTTGCCAATAATTAGTTCCCCACTGTTGCATATGACTTGGCTGTTGTGGTGGTCTGCTGCATATACAGCAGCTTAGGGTTTTTTATTAGAACACTGTAGCCTAATTACTAGGCTTATTATAGGCTGGGTGATGAAACGTTTCAGATCTTCTGTGAGATACAGAAGATCAACGTAGATAATATAACAGTCTCTTCAGGGCTTCATCTTTATGTAACCATTCTGCAATAAATGAATCCAACTCTCTTAAGCCTGCCAGGATTGCTGATATGTTATATCCTGCATGTCATTTCTTTAAGCTCTAATAATTTACAATAATTGTTAACATCTGAGGAAAGCAGAAGTTAGGAATTTCTGTCTGTTATAAAGTCTGATGGTTCATAGTTTGCCCATTTAAACTGTGACCTTCTGTTTTGGCATGTGAAGGTAAGAATGACATTATAAATGTATCTTAAACTTTGTGTAAAAACAATAAAATAAAAGTATGAAAAATCCCAACTATGTGTCTGTTGAAATGGTTGTGATGATGGTACGTATTTAGAGGAAATGACCCATTAATGCAAGAATCTATAATCTACTAGACCTTATGCAGTATGGACCTTCCTATATATGAGGTTATTACATAGGTGATAGCTCTTTGCTCTCGTGAAATCAAATGCTTGCATGAAACCTGGTGTCCCGTGGCTTTCACAGATTTAATGAAAACCTCAAATACTTCATATGTAGCATGACTTTATATTCTGTATGGGTAATCAAAACAGGTTTTTTGACTGAAAAGCAGGATTCACCATGCTTAATTTTCTTTTTCCAGTATGATCATTTCTGTTGTTACTCCTGGTCACTGATGAAATTTATCTTCTTAAAGCGATGTCAAGCAATACCTATATTACAATGTCTATTGGAAAAGATGTAACAAAAACAATTTTAAATCAAAGGGGAGGGTTATCCCATATTCACTTCACTATAAACGTGTGTATAATGATGATTTAAAAAAAAAAGCGTTTAATTTTCAAAATGACCTTAGTGCCTTTCTGCTATATTGGCTTTGTTATTCTGTATTCTGGTAGGGGCTCAAAGCACAGTGTAACCTCAATAAAACCCGCAGTTCAGTGCACCTGCAGATGTAATGACTTGCAGTCCCTGTCATACACAGCTTCCAAGGGTCAGCTGAGGAAAAAGTGTTTCCGTACCTTGGGAAGAGAAATTATGTATTTTGAACATTTGTTTATATTTATAAAGCTTCAACTCTCAAGTGTAGTTTTTTCTTTTGAACGGATAACTTACACAGAAGATGAGGGGTTTTTACATCTTGCTGTTTAAAACCTCTAAAAAAGAAAAGGCGTTATTTGTCAGACAGGGTTTTTTTTTATGTAAGTACCCATTTTGTTTATATGTTTATAATTACTTCTATGTAATCTTTTGGAAAGAAAGAATAAAAAACCAAACAAGAAAAAAAAAAAGCACCCCAAAATTTGCAAAGGCCTAACTCATTTTTCTCAGTTGTTTATTTTTTTTCTTTCTGTTGGAGGTGCCAGTTTAGATGGGATTTCTAGGCAGAGAATGGGCCATTGGCTGCTGACATTTATCCACAATCTGTTATTTGTGCCTTTTATTGCTTTCTAACCATTAACTTAAGTTCTTTTGTTACAATGCTTAGTAAATCTCAGTACAAGTTGGTTAAAAACTAATACAGTAACGATGTCTTTTGTTTCTTTTTCTAACTGGTTTGCCCTGCAAAAGCTTTAGTGTGGTTTCTTTGTGCTTTTTTTGATCAATTTGAATTAGTCTGCCTCCAGAAACTAGGTGATTAATTTAAGTTTGGCACATGGCCATTTCTTTTCCTTGAATGTGGGACAGTATTGTCATATGTTTAGCAGCTCTTATTTCATTCCAAGTGGGCTGTATTTCGGTGGCTGGAGAACTAGGACTGCATATTATAGTGATGAAGTGCATCCCATTGGCCCCTTTTGTATTGTTGCCCTGTTGTTAGCTTTACTTCAGAGCTGCATGCTGAATGTGGCATATATTTGACAGCACTCGCTATGGGACTAGCGAGAAGCTCATGGTATGCTTGTCTCATTAGGACTAGATCTGAGGGATTTTCGCTGTTGGGAACATGGGCTTATCTCTGTATTAATAACATTCTCCCTGTGGTCAAATGAACAGTCACATCTGCCTGTGGGAACCAGAGGTTTGCAGCCCAATTTTTCTTGTAAGGAGCTTTTAAAGTTTTCTTGTAGACAGGTGTCCTTTTCTAGATCTTGGTGTAATGTTGAACAGGTTGTTGTTGGCTCGGTGGTTTTATGCAGGCTGTCACTGCACTGAGTTGCCTGGACAGCATTCAGAATCCTGCTGCCAGCAGAGTGAAGGAAGAAGGAAGCTCTGCCTTAGGTGCTGACAAGTAGCGTTGGTGGACAGGCATCCCGCTGGCGCAGGTGTCCTGCGGGCATGGTCCCTGTTCTCCAGGAAATACAGGAGTTGCAGGTTTCTTGTCTGTCCAGCTGCAGCATTAATCCCTTCTAGTAGGACACAGTTAAATTGTATGTGAACTTTTCTTTTACAAAGGACTACAGAAATTCCTTTTGGAAGTCTTCAGTGTACTTTCTATTATATTAGGAATCCTTGCTTGCAAAAATGGTTTGATTTAGGATTCTTTGTATTTCCAGCTTTCTGCAGCTCTCAAAGTGACACTTCTGTGTCTTTGAGTAGGCTCAGGTGCATGCTGTGTATTTTATCCAGCTGGGTGGTAGCAAAGAAGACCAGCTAATTCTTAACCCCCCCCATTATTATTAAATGTTTTATTTACTTACGAACGACTTCATCTTGGGTAAAACAGATGTTTCCTTTTTGTATATTTTCTACATTGAAGACTGTATGAAATGTGCATTTCTTTAGGCAGTTGTAAGCGTGGTATGGCTTTCCACATGGCTGTATGCACATTCATCTATTAGACAAAACAAAACACCATCACTAATACATGTGGAGGAAATAATCTTTTACTTGCAGAATGCAGGATAAGAGTGCTGCTCTGTCACCTCAGCAGTGCGCTTCAAGAAAGGAAGATTACCTCTGCTAGCAGCAAGCTAGCCCAGTCTTTGTGGTCATACCAAATCCAAACTGCTTTCTTCTGAGACTTTTAATAATGGTGTTAGCTGATACCTCAGGTGATGCAGGAAAGTGTTCACTGTATTGGCACTGTGACAAGTCATTTCACATGACTTTGATGAGAGCACAGAATTCCAGTTGGTCCCATTGTGTCTCTGCATCGGTCTTGGTCTGTTGCCAGCAAGTGGTCTGTTGGACATCAGAAAACGGTCAACAGAGCAACTACGGTTTAAAATAAAATGGAGCCAAACCCAACAGAAATGTCATATACATGTTCTGATACATGCAAGCAAGGAAAAAACATACTAAGGGAGAATAAAAGTAGCAGATGTCTGACTTGTACATTCTAAACTTTGATTATTTTCAATAAAACTATCATTTTATTACATAGGTTGGTCTCTTGGATTCATTCCCCCCCCCCCCCCCCCCCCCCCAAAAAAAAAAAAAAAAATACTTTGGGCTTTGGTTTTGTTTTCTTGTCTGGATGACCTTTGCCCTTTCACAAGAGGTTGAGAAACGCTGCTTGGATCACGTTAACATTGCCATATCTTGTGATTTTTATAAGGAAACACATGAAAGCTGTAATCAAGGCTGTAGGTGCTGATACGATGTAAATATCCAAGAACCTTAAGTTTCACAGTTTTCCCCCTATAAAAAAGGAGCGTGGGAAGGGGGAAGTCTCTGGCTTGTCTGTAGAGGAAGATTTGAAAGCTGAAATTGTTTTTCTTATCTGTAGTCTGCTATCCCAAAACTTCATTAGTTTCCAACAGATCTTGCCTGGGACTCTTCAGGTAGAAGAACTCCTCTCAAAGCACACTTTACCCCAACAAATAATAGCTAAATTGTGTACTAGACCCAGAGGGATGTTTGGCTGCTTCAGTTTATTTCTGTGTTTTTTTGTTTTTTGGTCCTAAGGCAAGTGAATGTGTAAGAAATGCAAACTCTTCTTCCCCCATCCCTGAGGAAATTACTGCGTCTCCTTCCCAGGGCAAAGCCTTGTCAGAGAAAGATTGTTTGGGAATTTAAGGAAAACAGTTTTAATTTCTTTAAATTGCTCCTCTGCTGATACATGGTGCTTACTTTGTGAAAAAAGTCTTGACGGCCTCAGAGCTTGGGAAGACCTGAGCTGTCATTATAGAAAACCGGTGCTGAGCAGCATCATTCTTGTCTCCTATTTTCAAGGCACTGCTGAAATATTCGCATTATGGGATCACTTCTTTAGTAGGTGACTAACTGTATTTAGGGCTCACTTTCATTCTACCATGTTTAAATGGATTGAGGCCAAGGGATGTGCAGTTTGCAACTTAATGGAAACCATGAATTAGGGTTAAATATATCAATTATTTTGTCATTCAATTTGAAGGCAGTCATTTGGGAGGATGAAAAAATTGGTAACTCTCAGAGGTAGGGATTTTTTTAATTTAAGGCAGTTAAGAGTCATGGCTTTAAACATGTTTTCTTTAGTGCTGTTTCACCTCTGCTTTGCAGTTTTGTTGATTCATCAGAAGGCACTAATTCTCGTGTTGCTGACTGAAGGAAGATGTAATGGGGGGTGTATCTTTGTCACAAGGTAAAACTGGTATAGCTTGGGCAGAGTGTCTTCTAGATAAACATGTTTTTGTTCCTGTTAAACTAGAATAGTTCTTCAGTATCTGTGAAGAAATCAGTGTCTTTCACCACTTTATAATTTTAGCAAATGCAATGGGTAACTTGCAATATAGTAGATAGTTTTCTAGATCCTAAGGGGATTATGGTAATCTAAAATAGTTTCTTTTGTTTCGTAACTATTGATTTTAATTTTTCTAATAGAACGTCTGCTTTATTCACTAGAGGGTAACAAAGGTATTGCGATTATGTATTTTAAGTCTGTATTTTATAGCCATGTTGCTGTCATGATGCACATTAAACTGTTATGAGAGCAGAGGAGACTTTTACCTAAAACTTTACTGCCAACATTGTAAAGTAACTAACTAACCAAATAACAGTTAGAATTTAGTTACTTCAGAAATAAGCTTCTGAAGTTTTTCTTGCACAGTGATCGATCAAGCAGTGGGATTAATAAACTTAGGTTTCTGTTTGTTGAAAAAGACTCTCATTTACTGTAATAGAGAGTTTTGTGTTCTGAGAATAACCAAAGAGGGCACCCAAGATCACAGTAGTACCTGATAGTATTGCTCTAGCTATATGGATGCATTACCCACCTGCATTACATTTTACAGATAGTTATTTTCAGAGGCTGGTACCTCTGTATTGGCAATTTCTATGAAGATTGCTTAGCATTAATTTGTCCTGAGACATTCAAATTTAAGACCAATTTTCTGGAATACATTAGTAGTGAAGTGGCTGGTAATGGGGTATCTGTAAGTTGTTTGCAGTATATATTACTCTTGACTAGTTGAACTGAGAACTGCATACATCTTATAAACGCTTGAGAAGTGATTACTGTGCCACGGATCATGCTAGGAATGTATGAATAGGAGAAAAAAGTAGTAAATTATTTGAACCAGCACCAGTGCCAATGCTGTGACTATTTTGCAAGTGAACTTTAATTGTGAAAGATTTTACCACAGTCCTCTAGACCCATCAAGCTTTCAAAGCAGAGTATTATAAAAACGGATTTACTTACAATACTGTTGAATATCTTAACCGTTCTGTCCTAGTTTTATTTAAAAAAACCCTCTCCTTAGCTGGTCCTGGAAGACCTGGGTTGCTGCAGCACCAGCAGTGTAGCATAGGTTGTTGAGAGGTGTGAGAAATACTGTGAGACAAGTTGTAGGTTACATGCTTTGGCTTGGGATTTTCTGGTTTCCAAACTTTTAAGCTAAATCTTGCATAATTATTCTTTTATTATGGATTAGTGATTAGGCAGTCTGCTGACTATGGTTAGGGTAATTTGAATGCTGTCATATAAAATGTTTCACGTTATTACAGCTTTTCAGTGAAGGAGCCTTTGTCTGTAGGCAGTACATCCAGGACTTTTTGGATTGACTTGTGTCCTGAGTTTTCATCCCTGATAGCACTTGCTAAGAGTTAGTATGTGATAACAATGAGTGCTTTATTTATTTATTTGGTTGGTTTTAATTATTGTTCTTTTTAAGCCTGAACAAAAAGTATGTTGTCACAGGGTAACTATCACCAGCCTGTGCATTTCAGTGTTGTAGTTCAAATTCACAAATAATTGGGAGAGGGGTAGAAATGTGGGAGTTCAGTACACCCATAATTTTTTCAGGCATAGCCTTTGTTTTGTCTGACTCTTGCTGTCTAGCTTAATGTTTTAAGGACTAACAAAATATGTTTTGATATCAAGCATAAGCATTCATTTCTGTTAGAAGGTGAAAGCAGTATTGGTGTAAAAAATCTGTGATGTTAAAGACTAGGATCAAGATACATACGTGTGTGTCAAGGTAGCAGACACGTCATGGTCTGCTCTTCTCCCTTTCTATATGAGTAAGTGGTAAGTGGATGGTCCAGAGTGGGTTATTTGCCTTTGTTCCTGCTGAAACAGAGTTTCAGCTTGGATGGATGCTGATCCATAAGCTTCTTATAAATCTGTTCATGTTACTTAGTTTTGTTATGCTAGGAAAATACATCCAGTTATTAATTTATTATTAAGATTGTGCTTTGTTTGGGGAATAATGCAGTGACAATATAAAATTAAAGAACTGTGTGAAATGTGGTGTGTGTGTGTGTGTCCCGGATGATAGAAGTATATCTAACTGTTGAAAGGCTTCCTAGTGAATTTCGGTATGTTGTAAGAACTACAGGAAAAAGTTTGCTGAAGCCACCAAAGTAGTAGGGAGAAATGGGAAACCACATCTAGAGTGCTAATTGTAAACTATTTCAACGCATGCTCTCTTGCTGATGAAGTGAATCATCTGTGTGAATATATTCATGTGGCATTTTTTGATGAAATGTTAAATTTTTTGCTTTATTAGCAATTCTATTGTTTTGCAGCTTTTCATGAAGTATATTTGTTGTAAAGAAAGCAAGCTGAAATAAAGCAGAATGCATAGAAGACATTTCATTGTACTTCAATTACAGCTTTTGGTTAAATTTTAACCACGATGGGGACAAATGTTGGCATTCTGTAAAAACTTTGTGGGTGTAACTTCACGTCTAGCACTTGGAAATACTTTGAGACTTGCAAAGCTGGGGAAACGCCAGCAAGTATAACACAAGCTACAGGAAAAAGCTGACTCATTTCTTTGCCTTGAAAAGCCTGCCAAAGATAACAAAGGTAGAGGTTGCTTCTGTTACTACTGGGGCACAATTCGTAATTTAAAAAAATTAAATATTACTGCATTCATTTAAAAATAAAAAACAAATATTTTTTTTTAAACTTAAACTCATAGCAGTCAGTACTCGTTAAAGTAATGGTTTCAAACTAGCTGTGTGTGTAGGAAGGTGATAGTGTATCTTGTTTGTAAAAAAACCCACTGGTCTAGAATAATTGGTATTTCTGCAGGAGGTTTCATGGAATTTCTTGTTTAGAATAACAGACTGCAGCCTTGCCTGTGACAGGCAAGATGTGGTAGTTGTATAAGGCTGCACAGCAGCCATGTTCCTCTGCTTGGGAATCTCATCATACAATCTCGATGTCTTGGGGCAGAAAGAAGTGATTGTATTTACTACAGCTGATTTCAACAAACCTTTATTTTATTAATCCAAATTGACTGCAGTATTTGAGTAATACTTGCAGTATGTTTTTGTCAGCATCAGTTAGTAAAGCTTCTGCTGTTTATTTCCAAATTTAGTACTTCGTTGTTGTAAACTGTTAACAAGAAAAGTCTATGCATAGCCTTTCTTTTTATCCAGTTTCCTGAAATCACAGTATCAGCAGGTCAGAACAAATGTTTTGACACATCTACATCTGGCATTCCCTGTTATGATCAGTTCTGTTGGAAACACAACCCCAAATTAGTATTTGCCAAAAAGGTTATTAGGGGAACATTATTTCAAAACATACACTGTTATTACTGAAATGTATGCATACACCAGAACCGTGCAAGTTAGTTTCATGGCAAGAAATACTTCCATGCTCAAAAGGAACTAATAAGTCTTTGTGCTTCCCCTGTTTTGCTTTGCTGTTATATATAAAAGTATGTTCCTTTGTCACGCAGATTATACTTTGGAAGCAATTTAAAATTCACTTTTGCTTTTTTTATCTTTTTGTGCATGTTTTGTCTCACTAACTATTTTCCTTTACTGATTATAATTTAATTATTTATTTTTTCCTTTTTGGATAACATTTGTTTGGTTTTGGGTTTTGTTTCCTGGTTTTCTTTTTGTTTGTGTTTTGTGTGTTTTGTGTTTTTTTTTTTTTTTTTTTTAAAGCACCCCGTGGTACAAAGCGTTTGGAGTTTTATCAACCATTTATTTTGTTTGAATACGAAATAAAATAATGGATTTTAAATCTTTAGGATAAGCAATTTATCATGTGAAAGCAACAAGATTAGAGTAAGAATATTGTATTTCAGGGGAAATATCACATTTAGCCCAAATTAGTAGTAGTATTAATTGAAATGGAATTAAAATTGAAAACAGAGTAGTATAAATGACCCTTTTATGCTGTGGAAGTATATCATAAAATAGAAAAAGATAAGAAATGCTTTTTCTAGTATATTATAGATTGCGTACTGAGGGCCTTTTAGTATATTTCATTACATTTCTACCTTTTAAAACACATGATTAGTTTGTTTGAATTCAGCAAATCTTGAGTGAGCCTCAAGCAGGATGGATTGATAGGACAGAGGAATCCTGGCTGATATTTCCAAAATCGAACAGTTATATATATTTTTTTTATTTTACAGAACTCAAAAACCACAGTACATTTGTCTTGCACGTCATTTCTCTCTCTTGTGAAGTTTTCTGTGTAGGTTTTGGTGTTGTATCCACTTGTGTAATCAGACTTGAGGAATAAGCCTAAGATTAAATGCTGAAGGGGTCAGGCAAGTATTAAAATAGGCTTGTATTTGTTTTGTAGTGTGAAACAACAAAACAAACATTTTTTTGGCTATATTTTGAAATACAGTCCTAAAAACTGGTAGCACCCCTTCCTCTAAGACGGTGAGCTCTCTTTGCTTCTGCTAATGTAGAAAACGGCGTGGGGTAAACTTTCTGAATTTCTGATTTGAGAGAAATTGTTTTTGTATCAAAGAGACATTAAATATATAACAGGAAGAAAAGGCAAAATGAACAGGAAAGACCCAAAATGCAGAACTTAGGGTTTTTAGCTTACCAGACATTTTAAACCAGAAGTAAAAATCTATGAGCTGTAGCATTTGAGGAAGAATATAGAGTTTTGAAAGTCACAATAGATTAATCCTTCCATCGAAAAAGGCTCTTACTGAGTTTCATAAAAATAATAAATATGTGGGTTGTGAGGTTATTTGATTAAGTGGAATGCAACAAGAAATTATAATTACTATAAATCTGAATGTGTCAGACCTACAGAAAATTGGGGGTTTGGAAGAAAATGCCCTGTGAGCAAGTTACTCCATTATATTTCCCTGTGACTTTCTGAAGCAGTTGATACTTTTTGGTTGGTCATCTTTGGATTTTGGATTAAATTATTTGCTATGGCAGTTCCTATTACCCTATGTCTGTGTCTCATTCATATATTGTGTTTGTTTAATGTAAACCTTCTCAATTTTTAGCTAAACAAATGTAAAGCTCTGTGTGGACTTTATTAAATAGACTGAAGTGGACTTGCTGAATTCAGTCAAACATAAATAAGGCTTTTAAAACTCTGTGCAAGCTGATTCATACATAAACTCGTACTGGTTGCATTAAGCTGATATCGTTATCTCAATAAAATTTGTGCAGTGTTCACATATGCACAGTATTTACATCTCTCCAGCCTCTTCTTCTGGAAGGGTTGTGTTCCCAGCACCGTGTTGCTTGAACTTATTTCTTCTTTTGCTTAAATATGTGTTTTCTAATACCCTGTTTTGGAAAACTGATCTTACATCTTGCTTTGTTGAAAGGTCTTGCTCTTCATTGGGCTAGAGGGTTGAATGGGGAAGGTTTTAAAGGATCTGTATCTAGGGTAGGATCAGTATCTGTCAGCCAAAACCGTTGTGTGGTATGGAAATTGGAAGGGAGAGGGGATGAGAGGTAGCCATGGAGAAAGATCTTCTCTCACCTTACCCACTGCAAAAGCCTTCAACTGTGCTTTTGGCGGTTAACTCTTAATGCTTCTAAACATCACTCTTAAATTCTGGAAATTTAAGAACTACCTTCCTTCTGTAGTTCATGAAGAGGAAGGAATTCCCTGCCCCATTTGAATATACAATCAGTATAGGTAGACCTCTGCTTTTAAGTAACATAATTAGCAGATCCAGTTTGTCTTCAAACAGTGATAACCACTGAGTGTTTTAAACTAGGGAGTTTAATGTTTGTGCTATCTAAAATACCAGTTTGTTCTTAATTATTTGTAAGACCCTCATCCCTCTGGGATGCATGGTGGATAAACTGTAAGATGTGCTTAATTGCTTTTAAATGGTTAGTACTACAATTGTATATTTTGAGAGAAGTCATCAACATAGTTGCTTTATCGTATTATTAAGAAATGGTGGTTCTTGGTTTTCTCACTAAGACTGTTTTGTACTCATAAAAGATGGTCACATTTAGTCAGAACTGACTAATCTATTTAAGTTAATATTCCCTTGAGGAAAAGCTTTAAATTTCAGTTTGCTTCACAATGTTCTTTAGGCACTGAAATAATTTCAGTCCATTTGTAGAATACCACAGAGCTGCTGGGTTGCCCAAACTGTTAATGAATGTGGTAACCTTTCATTAACCCTGTTGCTTTGTTGTTTCCAATGTTTGCACGAAACAAAGTTGGATTGAAAAAATTTTGATACTGTAATTTGGAAGCTTGCTGCTGAAACAAACACGAGAAGAGTATTGCTACATTGAACCTTTGTAACTGGCTCTCATCAGTCCAGTATTACATCATATTCCTGTCTTCCCATTCACTTTTAAATAGGCAGGATTTTCAGTAATGTTTATCAATATATCCTATACAGTTGGATGATGGAGTCACAGACTGCTTGAGATTCAAAGTTATTTCTGGACATCAGTCTGGTCCAAAGCAGGTGCAATTAGATCAGGTCATGCAGTGTTTAATAAATTCTTAAATAAACTGCTTCAATTCCTGGGTATATGACTGATGTCTCTAAACAAAATGTATAAATCAAGAATAAATAAATTTGGCTTATAATTTCCTAAAACAAATTGTGGGCCTGGAAGTTGTTTGAATGTTGTTATCAAAGCAGTAATTATGTCCTGGCTTCTATTCCTCTGTTCCAAGTTTGAACAGTGTTAATGGTAGAGTTTGTATATGGATAGCACTGAGACACACCTAAGATTCTTGGCTTTAGGAAAAATTTCATGAAACCCCTATAACTTTCCATTTAAGGTGAGCTTTACTCTTTAAATAGTGATAACATTAGAACAGGCAAATACCCATCTGAACTGTGGTACCCAGTATCTAGCGGTGACACTTGTGGATATACAGCATGAGAACAGTGTAAGCATGGAGTGCTAATTCCCTGGTAGCAGTCTAAGCAACAGGTTATTGGAAGCTGAAGAAATTTTCTGAGCCAGACATGGTATCTTTATATTTAATAAATCACAAATAGATTTAACGCACTGAAATTGTTTCAAGGGCAATACATCTTTTAATTACTGTATATTAGTCACAGAGGCCATTTTTGATGATCAAATGATCCCTGTTTGGAAAGACGAAAAAAAAAAAAACCCCAACAAAAAACCAAAAAAAATCCCCACAACTTTGAATGTTTGATTAACCATAGAGACTTGATCCTCTCTCAAAGGGGACTGACACTGGGGAGGAACAGCCTGGAACAGATCTTGCCTTAATAACTTGTTATTTTTAATTTTTTTTTTCAATAGTCACAATCTTTCTCCTATGAAATTCTAAAGCAGATGGTTGTTCCTTTTTCTTAGTTTCTTTTCAGGGTCTACTTACAGATGTTTTTCAAGAACATGGATATTTAATATTTATGCAATATCTACATGTGCACTGCTGCCATTTGCTATCTATATAATTTTAGTCTTCCATCTTGCTTAACAAACAGTGTCCAGACTCTTTATTTTTACAGTGTGGTTAATAGAGGTCTTTCCATCAAAAAAAGTACATAATGCTGCTGCTGTTTTTTCTTACTGCAATGCCCCTTAAATGTCATCAAGTTTACAAAACTGGGGATGTGAACAAGTGAGTTATTCAGTTTTAAAGAAAATAGCTTGGAGCCTCTATCGTATTTAACCCAACTGGGCTTAGAAGAAGTTTGAGCTGATTTAATCCTCTGAGACAGAGACATGAGCTTTGACAGAAGAAGTGTGGAAATGCCAAAGTGTGTTATATTTCTTCATGGCTGAAGCAGCTTCTTTTTCTCCCAGTAAAGAGAATTCTTTTGCACCATCAGATCATTATTAGTGTAGGTCCTGTGGTACAAAACCCTGTATTTGCTCTCTGTATCCTATAGATGCAAAATGAAGGCTATTATTGTCTTTCAGCCAGCTTTACCTGTTGATTGACAGGAATGAAATGTATGTTGCTGAGGAGTATGGCAGGGTAAAGCCAATACAGGAAAAAGCCAAACAAACCAAAGCCTCCCACTTTTTCCTGGAGGTTTACTAGATGAAAATGATCAAGAGCTATGTGTGACTGCAAAAACCACAATGATGATAAATGAGACACATGGTTAAAAAGAAACCACTGGTTATTGCCATGCATGGTGGATAAACTGATTTAAAACCTGATCCGGTAGGAAGCTTTGTTTTCACTGTAATTTGGTGTAGCCTCATGGGTAGTTGCTGTAGCTTATAGATACTGGTGACCCTTTTCCTTGTCTGCTTTTTTTGCTATTATTTGTGGAATATTTGTTTCTAAATACATAAATCTTATTGCAATATCATAGTTACTTAGCAGAGTTCAGCAGTAATACTTTTTGACTTTATGTAGCCTTATCTATTAATGGAAATTGAAAAAAACCAACCCCGTGTTTATATATTCAGAAAAAAAGAAACCATAGCCTTTAAATCTTGATTTAATCTATTTTTATGTTGATTGAGCACTTACTTAAGCTGTTGTTTGTTTTGTTTTGTTTTGTTTTTAATGTCACTCTGTAAAAATGATGTTGATAGGTGATGACTGTCCTTAGTTCTGCGGCCTCCTAGAGTACCAGGGAATCTATGAGCTTCAAAACATCAGTGTCCTCCTCTTCATCAGGGACCAGACACTCGTACACCAGCTATTCTGGCCAATAGGTCAGGTATAGCTGACATATGAAAGCAGATATTAGAAGCCGTGACAGTAGAAATGCATGAATCACTGCTGGTACAGCAGAAAAAGATTAGTGGGATACTACAAGCTCTCTTTAATCTCACTGTTAAGCCTAACAAATATGTGCCTGTGAATACAATAGTGATTATAAAGATCATCAAAGAGCAGAAATCGAATTAGTCTTTTGGGGTCTGTTTTTTCTCCTCTCTAGATATTTTTGGAATTCTTTCTCCTTCCTTCTCAAATTCCCTCCTGTGCTATTCCACCTTATCTGCCCACTGCTGGGCTAGGATTAAAAGCCTGAAGTTAGGTAGGGTTCTGACATCTTTACTCCAATATCTTCTAACAATAATCAGAATGAAGTTTAATCAGCTGAGGAGTGAAACGTGTAAGTAGTCTTCAGCAGCTCACATGGTGTCACTTTCACTGCCCCTTAATCTGAAAAATCCTAGTGATGGGATCATTTTAAAACACTTTTTTGGTGCTGTAAAGTTGTCTGAAATAAGTTGTCTTCTGAATACTGTTGAAGAGAGTCTTACTTGCTTTCCAAGTTTTTCTCTCATCTGACTTACATATAACTTCAAAATTTATACAAACCTCTATAGCATCAGATGTGCTGGAAATGCATTAAAGCTTTGTGCAATGCAGAACGGAGCAATGCCGTAACAGGTTGAGAAAGACAGTTTTGTCAGCAGTGGGGTTTTGAACTTGTAGCTGGGGTGTGTTATTATTTTAAAAAGAATGCATTTTAATATGAGATAGAATTAATGCAGATATTTTTATAGGTAATAGTTCTGTAGTTTCAAATAAAACCGAATCTGAATGCAGCTTGGTAGCATTGTACTTATACTTCTATAAGTAATATTTTGTTCTGATGATCTGGACATCACGGAATGATATTTAACCACATAAACCTTACTTCCTCTTCTACTTGAAGATTGTTTGATTTTTGGGGATAGTAATTTCTGTGAGTCCCTGGAACATGAGGACTTCTAAGAGGCTAAATGGTGTGAGGTAGAAGCAGGTTGCCTGGAAGGCATAGGTGTGATCGAGGCATGTGTCCTGTTGAGTAGCTGTTTGCACCAACTTTAGCAATTTGTGAGCACGTCAGGCTTGTGACATGCAGTGTGTGTGTGGCTGTGTGGGTTTATAGGTTTGTGCAGGTCTGATACTTCTGGGAAACACTAGGTTATCTGTGTACGTGCTGTCTGGCTGCCTTGTCTGTGCCGTTAGCTTGATGTATTTGAAAGCAGTATGTTCACTGTATGTATGTACCAAGTGTACAAAGTGTTAGATTTACTGGACGTGGGCCATGCAGTTTATTCCTGTTGCATTCCACCTGGGAAATCCGTTGCACTCTCATAGGAGTGTGAGCTTCAGTTCATGTTTGTTTGCGCTTAGATATGGTTTTTAATTTATGCAGGTACTTTGACAGTATTATTCACCAAGAATGCTCACTGAATGGAGAACGTTTTATGCCATATTTTAAAGCAAGCTCGTCACTTTTAAAAACTTACTATAGAAGTTCTCGTGTGTTTTTGCTGCTCTGTATCCTTGACTCAAAACTTGTTTTCTCTTTTCAGGCAGCTATAAATGGTGTAATACCACAAGAAAACGGCATTCTACAAAGGTAAGCACAGAAGACTGGAGTAGTACACAGAGAGAATGCTGCTGGGTAATCGTTACATTTTTTTGTTCCTGAATCCTAAGATGATGAAGTAATTATCCTTTTAAAGCAGTTTCTGGAGCCACAAATACTGTTCCTGGCAAAGCTGATTTAATGTTCAATTTTTGCTATACTGGCGGAGGACCAGCTTGAATGCCTGTTCAAATTAATTTCTATTTTGAATTAATTGGGTTTGGGGTCATTCTGTGCAGGATTGTCTCTTTACTGAGCCTAGACTTTGGTATGCTTTCTTGGATGTCAGGACTTGGTGGTTTTTTGTTGGTGTTTTGGTTGTTTTTTTGTTGTTGTGGTTTTTTTGGTTGTTCCCCCCTGTTCCCGTGTCCTGTCCCATCTGTCCCCAGTCCCCATCCCCGCGTCTCCCCTACCCCGATCAAAAAATTTGCAAGGCAAGTCTACAGGTGTTCCTGGCTAAGTATTTTCTTTTTCCTTATGCGTTTTTAAGGGTGTTAATATTCTGTACTTCCCTGTCCCCAGCCAAAAATCTTTGTATTTTTGTAGCTTTTTAAAAAATTGAATTACAGGCAGCAGATACTGTGTTAGATAAGGTAAGCTTGCTTCCTTCTAAAATTAGCTTTACTGATTTTCTTTCAGCTTCTGAATTAAATTTTGGCTTGTATACTGATGCCTGGATATCTTGATGTTACTGAAGGATGAGGTTGTAAGTGCTGATGAGGCAATTGGAAACAGCAGAACAGGAATTGAATTACTTGAGAGAGACAGTAAAATAGTGCTTAAATTTTTGTTTAGAAACATACTCAATGTACTCTTTGAAAAAAATTATTTTAATGATGAGAAGAGATAAATAATGTAGGTAAAGTGGTGTTTTGGCATCTGTTAATACTTACAAAAGCTGTCATCAGAGTCAGTTTTTAGTTAATAGAATCATAGAATGGTTTGGGTTGGAAGGGACCTTAAAGATCACCTAGTTGCAGCCCCCCTGCCACGGGCAGGGACACCTTCCACCAGACCAGGTTGCTCCAAGCCCCATCCAGCCTGGCCTTGAACACTGCCAGGGATGGGGCATCCACAGCTGCTCTGGGCAGCCTGTGCCAGTGGCTCACTGTCCTCGCAGTAAAGAATTTCTTCTCAATATCTAACCTAAGTCTAACCTCTCTTAGTTTAAAACCATTACACCTTGTCCTGTTGCTACAGGCCCTACAAAAAAGTTTGTCCTTATCTTTCTGGTAGGCCCCCTTTAGGTGCTGGGTGGCTGCTATAAGGTGTCCCTGGAGCCTTCTCTTCTCCAGGCTGAACAACCCCAACTCTCTCAGCCTGGCTGCATCGGAGAGTTGCTCCAGCCCTCTGATCATCTTCATGGCCCTCTTCTGGGCCCATTCCATAAGGTCCATGCCCTTTTTTATGCTGGGGGCCCCAGAGCTGAATGCAGCATTCCAGGTCAGGCCTCGCAAGAGCAGAATAGAAGCGGAGAATCTTCTCCCTCGACCTGCTGGCCAAACTTGTGATGCAGCCCAGGATACCGTTGGCTTTCTGGACTGCAAATGCACATTGCTGGGTCATATTGAGCTTCTCCACCAACACCCACAAGTCCTCCGAAGGGCTGCTCTCAGTCCATTCTCTGCCCAGCCTGTGTTTGTGCTTGGGATTGCCCTGACCCACGCGCAGGACCTCACACTTGTCCTTGTTGAGCTTCTTGAGGTTCACTTGGACCCACCCCTCAAGCCTGTCAAAGTTCTTCTGGATAGCGTCCCTTCCCTCCAGCATGTTGACTGCACCACTCAGTTCGGTGTTGGTCTTTTTGATTTGGGTTAAAAGCTTGTTTGCTTAGTGAAGTTACTAGTTGTTTATTTACCATCAGGCCTACCTAGTCCATTTGAGATCAAGTCTCAGTTGTGTTGAGCAGTCTTTCTACCTATGTTCGTAGGTCCTGACCTCAAATCATTTATATTCAAAATAGCAGAATGTTTGGAACCATTTGGTCAGGGGGAAGGAGCTGGGGAGTCATCATGCCTGACTTAGCTAACAAGGTTGTCCAGTGTCCACCCACTTACAGCTTTTTTCCACGCTAATTTATTATTTTTTAGAAATGGTTAGACAGTCAAATGTCCAATCTTTTTTTTTCTTCCAATGAAAGTGGTTTAAAAGGAGGCTTAGAAGAGTTAGAAACCTAGTTTCCAGTGGTTTTCAGATGAGGCTTGTTTTACTGATAGGAGGCTTTTGATGTCCCAGTAGAGGTTGTCAGTCAGTTATGTAGGATGCCTTTTGTGGTGGAATCAAGCAGAATTAATACAACTGGACTTGAAGTAAGTTAATTTCTTGAAGGGAAAAAAGAATTGTTTTGTAATTCAGTTACATTGTGTAATAATAATAAAAAAAAAGTCCAGTCCTGAGAATCAGGATATTCAGTGCATCTTGGGTTCTGTTAACAAAATATAGTACTTTATTCGTAGTTGACTGCTGCGGGCATTTCGGGCGAGCGGGAGTCAGATTCAAATACTCACAGAGTTCAAGATCTGATCCGTTTATTGTACAAACCAGGTAGACTTTTATAAGGCATTCTATAAGCGTGCAATAATGTGGTTGGCTATTTTGCAAGCGTATAATAATATGATTGGTTAACAATTGTTTACTGGGAAGATTTCTGTTTCTGCTTTCTCTGGCACGTAGGCTCCTTTCTGCGGTTTCCCAGCTCCTCTTATCACGTCCCGTTGGCCTTGCTTTTGAGCAAACATCTGCAATTTGCTCCTTTTTCTTCATCCCACTGTTCTGGCCGTAACCTCGTCTTATTTCTTCAGTATTTTTCCACTTGCTTCAGAGTTCAGTATAATCATTCAATACAGCAAGAGCCCCAACACCTCCCCCTTTCTTTTTAAATACAGCATTAATACTGCGTTCCACACAGCTCTGAAAACATTGTAAAAGGCAAGGCACTAAAAGTAACAAAAGAATAACAAACAACAATATAGACAGACCTTGTTTCAATAAATCCCTCAACCACCCTCAATTCTTGTTGAGGTAAATAAATTGATACATTTAAACGGTAAATCAACTGTTGCAAAAAATACATATTTTTAACAAGTGTAGTATTCCACCAGGTACAGTTATCACTAAAGCCAAAATTCGTGTCATTATACTTCTTATCTAACCAACCCCAATATGATTGATTTATAGCCGTATAGTTTACTCCCAAAGGCTCAAAAGCTAGTTCAAAGCAGAAACGCATTTCTTGTAGGTGACATCTGAAGCACTTTTTTTCCTTTTTTTTTTTCTTTTTTTTTTTTTTTCCTTTTTTTTTCTTTTTTTTTTTCTTTTTTTTTTTCATTCTTTTTTTTTTTCTTTTTTCTTTCTTTTTTTTTCTTTTTTCTTTCTTTTTTTTCTTTTTTCTTTCTTTTTTTTTCTCTTTTTTTTTCTTTCTTTTTTTTTCTTTTTTCTTTTTTTTTTTCCTTTTTTTTTTCCTTTCTTTTTTTTTTTTTTTTTTTTTTGGGGGGGGGAGGGGTTTGTAATCAAGTCCGTATTTTTCCTTGAGAAGCTTAAGCTGTTCCTCTTGTTTCAGGAGAGTTTCCAACTCTGATTTGTCGAATAGGTCCGTATTTCCCAAATAAATCATACATTTCCTCCGCTGTGATTTTATACGGCAGGTTCCGAATATAAAGGATCCGATTGACCTCTGGGGGCAGCCAGATGTTAGCTCGCTTGGCCGCTTGCACTGCCATGGCGCCGATCGGAGCGGGGGGGGGGTGGAGGGGGGGTGCCGCCTTGGAGAGAAACCGCGGCCGGGACGGGGCCTGCCGGGCCGCACGCCGCCGCTCGCCGCTTGTTCCTTTTCAGGACACCAGGGTGGTAATTGCGCGACCATACCCCGTACAGCTCGATACGTGCGAGCCAAAGTCTTTACCCCCTTAGTCCCAACTTGCACAGATTCCCATAAGTCCTCTCCTACTTTCTTCCATGTTTCATTATTATATATATCTTGCGTAGAAGCAAGGTAACCACGGCGGCGACTCCAACATAGCAGATCAACTACTGCCTGCCGTGAGACTGGCGTTTCAGTTTTTTCTGCCAGTTTCATCAAACTGTCTACAGTTGCTTTTTCCACCACTGATGCAGTGATTCCCATCCTGCTTAAATTTCCTGACTCACCGGTCAGCCGTGCACATTCCGCCTTTCTTCGGGCGCCCAGCTCTCTCTCCGCTGGCAGCAGGATCCTCGCCGGCTCCGCAGCTTGTAACACGATCCTTAATGAATCTTCCTGACTTTTAACCGATCCTGTCGACCCTCATCGGATCACGTCGGGGGTCACCAGATGCTGCGGGCATTTCGGGCGAGCGGGAGTCAGATTCAAATACTCACAGAGTTCAAGATCTGATCCGTTTATTGTACAAACCAGGTAGACTTTTATAAGGCATTCTATAAGCGTGCAATAATGTGGTTGGCTATTTTGCAAGCGTATAATAATATGATTGGTTAACAATTGTTTACTGGGAAGATTTCTGTTTCTGCTTTCTCTGGCACGTAGGCTCCTTTCTGCGGTTTCCCAGCTCCTCTTATCACGTCCCGTTGGCCTTGCTTTTGAGCAAACATCTGCAATTTGCTCCTTTTTCTTCATCCCACTGTTCTGGCCGTAACCTCGTCTTATTTCTTCAGTATTTTTCCACTTGCTTCAGAGTTCAGTATAATCATTCAATACAGCAAGAGCCCCAACAGTTGACCATCAGATTTGAGACAATAACATATCACTCAGTATTCATACTTTTTTAAATCCTGAAAATAAGACAGTTTCCTGTACTATTTAGACCTCTGAAGTGGGTCTTTGACCTTTGAGCGTGGGCCCTTGTAGATGGGAATTCGTCCTTCTGAGCTTGCTGATGTGAGAAGTGGAGACCCTTGTTTTACAAGCATAACATGTTTTTCTTTTTCAAATGTGGAAGGTACAGTGATGGGATTTGCAACAGCTGTGTATAATTTCTGCACTTCTGTGATATGCACACCATCCACACTTACACCTTTTTATGTTCAGGCCTCTTCTGGATGACAGATTTGGCTTGCTATGAGAAGGATTTGCATTGAGAGATATTGTGGTATCTTCCAAGGACAGAATGCATTTTTCAAAGAAGTTCTGTTTAAGAATGGAAATGAGACCACTTACATCTCAGCATTTCCTAAATCCTTCTTTGCTCAACTTCCATTCTTCCAGTGCATACATTTTATTAGCTTGCATCCTCCATCATGATACACTGTAACTACCCAGCACAGATAATCTTCCTGATAAGAACATCTGTAAGGCAAAGCTCCAGGCTTACCCTATGAAGTTTCTAGCCTTCCAAATTTAATTCCTGTACATCACAGGGGATTTTTTGCTTGGAGTAATGTTCCTTAAATTTCATGTTTTGTTACCTTTGTTTCTAACCCCAGTTACATGCTTCTTGTGGAGAGGCTCACTGGGTAGTGAGGGTTTCCCAATTTATTCTGACCTGTAATGCTGTATGTATTCTTGAGCAGCCAGGTATGGAGACATCCTTTTATGAGTGACCAGGAGGCTTGAAGGATTTTGAGCTTAAAGGCAAGCTAGAATTCGGCATTGCATTACTGTTGTACTTCTAGGTATTTCTTGTGATATATAGCTCATTATCTTAATTACTATGTAACTATTCATATCTGACTTTTTTCCAATACCAAATTAGTGGAAAATTACCGATCCAGGTGCAGTATTTTAAGCCTTATTTCTTATTCTCGTTTCCATTTGATACTAGCCCAATGATGTAGATAGCTGTTGTTGCCATGGTGCCAGTTTTTATCTGGTCACATCATTGCTGGGACAGGAAGTAATCCTTCTTAAGACAATTCTGATATTAATTATATAGTAAACTTTAGACCGAAATAATGGCTTAAATGCTTGTTTGTCATATAAGCTGTTCTCCTATAGCACTTTTGAGTCACTGAAATGTTAAAATTGCTGATCTGAAAGTGATTTGCTAATTATTAGTAAAACGATACTTTCAGATATGACAGCGTAGTTTATTCAAGACCGTGCGCTGTGGACCATAGTATGTGAATAATACTGTCCATTTTGCTTTGTTAACTTCAAATTAAACATATTAACTGTTCTGTTTAAACCTACTTATCTACATATCTTTCAGTGAGTATGGTGGAGAGACTTTACATGGACCAGCGTATGGCCCCACGAGTCATTCTACAGCAGCTTCTTCAACTCCTTCCTCATCCTCAGCATTTCGCCATGTAGTGCCATCTAGACAAATAGTGGAAAGACAACCTCGAATGCTTGACTTCAGGGTTGAGTACAGAGATAGAAATGTGGATGTAGTACTTGAAGACAGCTCCACAGTTGGTAAGGATTTGTAAAAATGAAGTGAAAACTGTTGTGGTAAAATTGTTAAAACAAAACGAAAAAAGCAAAACAAAGCCCCTCAAAAAAGAAAAAGAATCCCCCAGAAAATGCAGCCTCCACAGCTACTAACCATTTTCAAATCTCTTTGGAGCTTTAAAAAAGTAAAATTTCACTAATCCATTGTAAAGGTTAGTGATCTATCAAATACTTTGAAATCTAGTTTTCTTATGAATTTGCTTCAGAAGCAAAATGAAGATTGCTGATTAAGTTCAGGCATGAAAATGTAATTTGGGGTAAGATTAGTGTGGATGCAATCCACTAATAGGCAGATGATCCTGACATTTCCTTTTTGAATCTCTATGGCATCTCTTTCTGTGCAGGATTAGTGACAAGATCAGAGGAATTCTTTGCAGTGTGAAGAGCATAATTGCATTCTTTTTTTTTATTTGACTCTTCTTTGCAAATTAAGATTTGTTTTATCAGTTCATTGTCTTTATCCTAAAATTGATACATTTTGTAAATGTAAGTTAAAAATATGCTATTGGTAGTATTGCAGAGCATGTTATTATTTAAATTCCCCAAACCGTGAATTGATTTACTTTTGCTAAGAAAAGTTTTGTGGGATTTTTTTACTTCTCATTTCTAGTGAAGAGCGTATAAAGATCAAAATAAGGAACTACATGAAGAAATAGTTGATCAAAACACTTCAATGCTGCAGCCTTACGTCTGTGATGGAATTTGAAATTGAAACTTTTGATCCTTATTTGCCTTTTTAGCATTTGATTTGGTATTGGCTGGTGCCACCTAGTGGTGATTAGTTGGAGTTCTTGATCAGTGTTGCTTGTTTTCCGCTGTGCTGCACTACACCGAGTTGCAGCCTTGTGAGGCAGATAGAAATGCCTGATCAGCCGTAGTACTTTTTTTTTCTGAATTATTTATACCTGAAAGAAGTTAATAAGATGTTGGGCAGAGAGCAGTCAGTATAGAACTTCTGTCTATTTTGGCATATAAAAATTGAGGGTAGCCTTGTGTTTTAAAGTCCTGAGAGAAGTGGGCAAGGCAAACAGTAGAATTTCATCGTGGACTTCAGGAAAGAAGATTTCTGGCTCTTTCAGGGGTCTGCTTCGCAGGATCCCATGAGACACTGCCCTGGAGGGCAAAGGGGGCCAAAAGAGCTGGTCAGTCTTCAAGGGCAACCTCTTTAAAGCACAACAACAGTTCCTTCTAACATGCAGAAAGAGAAGAAAGCATGAAAGAAGGTCAGCATAGAAGAACAAAGAATTTCTGACTAAGCTAAATACAAAAAGAAAGTATGCGGAAGGTGGAAGGCAGTGACATGCTACCCAGGAAGAATACAGAGATGTTGCCACAGTAGGCAGGTTTGGAGTTAAGGAAGACCAAAGCTCAGTTGAAGCTGAAACCACTGAGGGATTAGAAGTGTATCTGTATGTACCAGCATGAGAAGAAGGGTTAACGAAAATCTAAGCCTACTGTTCAGTGGTGACTACTGAACTTGGTCTATGGAAAGATTATGGAGAAAATCTTTCTGGAAGCCCTTTTTGAGTATGGGAAAAAAAATAAGGTGATTTGGAATGTCCAGCACATATTTGCTCTGGGCAAATTGTGGCTATTCAATATTACTTGCCTTTTATGGTTTGATGAACTGGCTCTGTGGACAAGGGGAGAATGGTGGATGTCACTTTGCCTGTAGTAAGACCTTTGACATTCTTTGGTGTAGTGTTCTTGTAGTCATATTGTTAAGGTAAGGACTGGATACGTGGGCTGGCTGGTAGGGTAGGTAGATAATTGCCTAGACTGCTGGGCTCAAAATCTGACTGGTGAACAGTTACTAGTTTAGGGATGTCCCTCAGGCGTTGGTCCTCGTGCCAGTGTTACTTAATGTCTTTATGAAAAACCTGGCTGTTCAGGTGGGTACTCCTGGCAAGTTCATAAAGTGTACAGATCAGAGAAAGTGGCTGATATTCTGGAGGGCAAGGCTGCTATTTAGAGGGCCCTGGACAGTTTGGAGAAATGGGTTGACTGGAGCCTCCTGAAGTTCAAAGAAATCAAAGTCCTGCATCTGGAACGGCATAACTCCATGTTGTCCCACCTGATAAGTGGCTGAGGACTGACAGGCTAGAAGGCAACTGTATTAAAAAAAAAAAAAGGATCTAGGGATACATCAGCAGTGCACCCTTGCAGCGAAGGCCAGCCATGTCTTAGGTTATGCTAGCAAGAGTGTAGCCAGTGGATCCAGGGAAATAACTATTCTGCTCTGTTCAGCACTGTGAGACTGCATCTGGAGCACTGCATCCAGTTTTGAGGTCCCCAGTACGAGAAAGCTGTTGACATTCTGCAGTGAGTCCAGCAGAGGCCAGCAAGACGGTCACAGGACTGGAGCACAAGGCAGAGTAGGTGGAGAGACAGAGAGAACTGGATTTGTTCAGCCTGGGGATGAGAAGGGGAGAGGTAGAAGCCTTATCTCTGTCTACAGCTACCTGCTGGGAGGACACAGAGAAGATGGAGCCAGACTCTTCTTGGAGGTGCGTGATAATAAGATGAGAGGCAATGATGGACACAATCTGCAACATCAAAAATTCCCATTCAATAAAAAGATAGTTCTTTTTTTAAAAAAAAATTGAGAGTGGTGAAGTACCAGAACAGGTTGGCCAGAGAAACTGTCAAATTTCTGTCCTTAGAGGTGTTCAAGAGTCAGCTGGACAAATCCTTGGCTAAACTGGTTCAATTAGACCTTCGAGCTGAGCTTGAGCTAGGTGAGCTCCTGAGGTACATTCCAGCATGAATTATTTTAGGACTGTGACAGCTACAGGGAGAGTATTGAAATATGCAAAATGTGGAAAAAGCTGTCAGAGCAGTTAAATTTTATGGATACTTCAATTCTTTAGGTCAGGACTATTGATAATGGAATTGAATATCAAAAATACGTGCCCTCTTTACTGCTGGCGAAGGCCATTGCTCCAGGTAGCAGGTATCCACAGATGTGTGTGTTTAGCTATCTGCAGTGTAGAACTACTCAAATACACATCCAAATCATCAAATCATTATGTGATTCTCCAATCATTCATGCATTATGTGATTTTATTTCTTTTTTATGAGCTTCATTTGTCTTTTACTGTTTGAAGTGTTGTTACAAGGGTAACTACAAGGTTGACACAGAAAATTTTCCCTTGCTTTTTTTTTTTTTAAAAAAACACTTTAACTCAGTACTGTTTGTAATAAAATGCACACACTTACTACTTTATGTATTTTCTTTGTTTTCTTTTCAGGAGATATCAAACATATTCTAGAAAATGAACTTCAGATTCCTGCATCTAAGATGTTGTTAAAAGGGTGGAAGACTGGAGATGTAGATGATAGTGTAAGTTCTTGACTGTGTTTTCACGTAACTGAATTCAGAGTTTCAAACTGAGCATCTGTGGGGGCGGGGATTATAGTGCAAGAGTTGAGAGTTTCAAGCAGTGTTAGATGTCTCGGGTGGCATACAAGGAACTCTTAAACTAAAATGTTACAGAAAAGATCAGGACAAATCTCTTTAGTTTGTGTTGTTTTTTAAATATAACATGGCCCACCTACAAAAAGGATGTTATGAAGTTAAGAGTAAATATATCTCCACAAAATATTTGGTGGTATTGTAGGTATCAGTAATTGAAAGAAATAAAATAATGTGCCAGAATTGGTGACTGTTTTGTATTTATAATGATTTTTCTCCCCTCAGACTGTTTTAAAAACTCTACACTTGCCAAAAAATAATAGTCTTTATGTTCTAACACCTGACCTGCCTCCTCCTTCTTCAAGTCATTCTGGGTAAGTCCTCTGGCCATAAATTGTACTTGTATGATTCGGTTTTGTGTGGTTTTTGTGAAGCCATGTGTGTCCTTGCAGGGATCCGCAGTCAGTGAATACAGAGCATTTTCACTGCTCTACTGTTGGGATGAGCTACCTCAGCACCTCATTGCTGGAAAGGAGGTTATTTAAGTTTTTTGAAACCTTGATGTGTGGTACGTGAACTGCTTAGGTACTAGAACTTTACACCTCCCAGATGCGACATCTTTAACAAAAGTCTAGTCACCGTGGAATGAGAGCTGGCCTTTCAGAAGCTACTGCGTTACGTTGGGTCGTGTGAGGTAAACTGGTGTAAATCATTGCCAGCAGATTAGAATTTTCTTTCTGAAATGTCTGTTACATTATTTTTATTGTATCTGCTTGGGCTTTTACAACATAAAAATATATGCAGACAGGCCGAATGATGAATCTCCTTTAACTGAGCAGGTAGCTGTTATTGGTGACGTGAATACTCAGAAAGTTAAGGGTGAGTGCTCGTGTGCCAGTGCATGTTGATAAGGTTTGAAACCGAGACGTCATTTTTATAGAAAACGGAATCGTTACTCTTACAAAGCGATCTGCAATTAGTTGCTCTGGCTGCTCGGGCCGGTGCTTTCCCGCCCTCGCCTCGCGCAGAGGCAGGCCCGCACGCTGCCAGCAGCCGGGGAATGTCGCTGGGTCGCCGCTAGGGGGCGCCTCGGAACCGGGCCTGAGGGAGCCGCGGGGGCGCCCTTGGCGGGCTCTGCCCCGGCGGCCGGGCCTCCCGCGGGTGCGGCCGTGTGGCGGGTGCGGGCAGCCCTTGGCAGTCGCTAGTCATAAATAACTGCTTTCCTAATAGCTAACACGATCTCATTTGTTACTCCAAGGTACTTGTGCACGTACCCGTGTAGTCTGTGGAGAAAACAAGAATGCTGGTATCAATTATAGTAGTAATAATAATAATAAAGAAAAGCGTTAAGGTAGGGAGTAGTGGCACGGGAGCAGAGCGGTGGTGCACAGCGTGTGAGCTGCAGTTCTCTGTGAGGACAGTAAGCCGTTGTACTTCAGCAGCTAATTGAAGGACAGTGGTTAAAATAGTGTGGAAAAGCTACGTAGATACTAATTGTCTGTTGTATTTTTTTTGTAAATCCAGTTCCAACTTCAAAATTTTCCACCCAGGTATCGCTGTGTATCGTGATTTTGAATGTCTTCGGTTCGGCAAAGAAAACTGGGGCATGAAGAATGTTGTTTATTGCAACTGTAATAAGCTACATAATAACAAACTTTTTAAAAACAGTACTTAGGCTTTTTTTTATTGGATGAATAGTTTCAAAGTATTTTACTCGCTAGTAAAATCAAAGTGGTTGTTACCTTTGCAGTTTATACTTGTTTCATACTGGAGATTAGTTCTGGATTTTTTTAAGATAAAGTTGGTAGCTTTGGGATAGCAAACGATGATTAATTAGTGGCTATTTAAACAAGGATAATTTGAAGGCTAGATCATCTCCCTGAAGTCATAAATTCTAGATGAAAGGGGAGGCTTGCCTCCAATTAAACCATCAATGCAGATCAAAACACATCTAATTGAGGCAACGTACCAAACCCAGTTACACTGTTTACTGCCTACTGTTAGGTCAGTTATTACTCGGATTAGTTTGTTACCCACAATTTTTAAAAGCATCATGCTCACATCTGTTATTAATGGATGTTAAGGAACTTTGCCTCTTACTTTGTGAGTTCATCTGCCATTTTTTTCAAATACCTTCTGTTTTGAGCCAGAAATAAATAGTTGTGATTTGAGTATCTCCAGAAAGTGATATTTGAAAAGCCTGAGATTTCAGTATGTGGTATTTTATGTGTGTGCCCTTCTAAAAAGGAGCAAGCTGGTCACAACTCTAGAAACTCCAGCTTGTGCCTGTTCTTGGCACTGAGGGAGAAGAGTGTCTGAAACATCCTTTTCCAGTGTATTGGTACATAGACACTGAAGTTTATTGTGACAGTTCTGGGTTAAGTCCATTCAGTCTGACTTAAAACTAGCATCTGAATGTAATGGCAAAGTAATCCTGCAGTTTAAACAAGCAAAAAATCTCCTAGGGTGTTTTTGTTCATCAGTGGCATATCTAAAGTTTTTATAGGTAATAGAAACCCAGTGAATTACTGCTGCATGCTAGTAAATTGAGGTGTAAAGATTAAATTTAAATGTCAAATACCATCTGTACAGTTACATGCCCTGCTTCCACGATTTCAAGTTGGTAAAGCCATACTTATCTGTGCACAATATCCGTAATAATAACAATATGGTCTGTGGATGTAATGAAACCTGATTTCTAGTGAATTCCTGCCTTATCCCAGCAGCTGCAGTGACCCATCCCTCCCTCTCTGTGCAGATCCCATGATCTGCCTACCTCTGACACTGCCTCCAATTTTTCCTCTTATGTTTTGTAGCACTAATCCCTGCATAGGCAGTTGGCCTGGCGTGCCTCTGTTCTCCAGCTGGTAGTCAGGTAGTATTGAAAGAAAGGTGAAATTGTGTGCTGTGGGTAGTTCTGAGATCATTGGCCAGAGGTCAGATGGATGGAGTATAAAATACTATGTTTGTAATACAGCCTTTCACTAGGGTGGGTAGTAATTTGGGTCTCTTTCCTCTACCTGGCTGTTGATTTACACCCAATCTTTGAGACCTTTATAACACCATCAGACTAGTGAATATGTTCAAAAGTTACCAGATGGGAAAAGTGGGTGGAGAAGAACACAATTTCTTTTGGAAAGCAGCCTTAAAAGGAAAGGTGCCAAAGAACGTTCATCATTTAATTCTCCAGGGGGAGAAATGCCTTGCACCAGCTTGGTCAGATTAGATACTTTGCTTCCTCAGGCTGTGATTCCTTGCCTTTGTTGCCTGGGGTGCTTCTTGAAAGCTGGCAATACCCAGTTCAGGAAAAAGGTTTAGGAGAATGCAAGAGAGGGGCATCAAAAGCGTAGGCACACGAGTCTAGCCATGGAGCTAGGTCACCTGGATAGTCTCTCCTTTCTCTCCTGTGTGTTTTGGGAGATACTTCTTATCAGTTTTTTCTTTGGTTGTCACTTTAATGGGGCATAACATATTTTGTATTTATACTTTTTTGTGAAATAGCTGAAAGTTTTAGATACTTCGTTATACCTGATGAATCATTGGCAAGTTCAAAACAATTGCAAGCTATTTGACCAGGTGCATACCTTGGAGATTATTACAAAGAATGTATTTTGCTAAGCGATTGTAAATTATTTAAGAAGTGTTAGCATCTGTGTAGTAGGACAAAAACCCACAACCCCTGTCTTTCAAGTAATGGGTCCATATATTGCTGAATGCCTGTGTTTTAGGACGTTGCAGAGCAGTGGTGATTGTGGCATGTGTCATCTTGTGTGTTATCAACTGTAGCAGAGTGTTAATTAAGAGCAATGTAACCTGCAACTCCAGTTATTAGTATTGTCTGTTTAGCTGGACAGGAGCAGTGCCTTGCTTTAGTTACTTTGAAAGCTTCAGTAAGAATGGTAAGATTAATGTTTTATTTTCACATCTGCTCATGAGACAGTTTAAAAATCCTGAAGTTTAAAATTCAATAGAATGTAAACAAAAGGGCTTCTGCTCATTTACATGTTAGCCAGATTTGCTAACTGATTGCTGTTTGAACCTAATCTACCACCTCCTGCTGCATTAGCTACAACAAACATTACATTTACATACTGATTTCTTATTTTGTTTTAATGTAAATAATCTGCAATTACAGTAAATTTGGACTTCTGTTGACATGAGCTTGTATTAATCTGTAAGTTTAAAATGGAAATGTTAATTACCTTGTGTCATACCTATTTATATAAAATTCAGAGTTTTCTGGGGAAATCTCCATGTGACTGAGGAAGATACTGCCTAATGGGAAATACTGAATGTGTTTCATAAAAACTTACAGAACTGCAATGAACAGGAGCATTTGCTGATTATTGATTAAAGATACACTTTTTGTTTCAAAGCTTAAATTATTACTAAAATATCAAAGAAAAATGCTATTAAAAAAGCAAAGTATTGCATCAAAAATCAAAGCATTAAGGCAGTCACTTAACACTATATACAACCAATCTATTTTATATATTAAGTGTTACAGAGCAATAGAAAAGCAGTAAAACTGGAGGCTTAAAATATAATAAATGTCAATAATACCATCTTGCTTCAGCATTGCATAGACTTGATTGAACAGTTGCTGTCCCCTAAGATTAGCGTTATTTGCTGTTACACATTTTTTGGCTAAATATTGTTTCTGTTCTTAATTTATTAGACTTGTGATTTATAAATTCTACTGTATTGGAATTTGTATGGAGTAGCTAGGGAATAAACTCTTTCCAGACTCTTAACTGAGTTTTGATATTTTGAGTTTGGTGGGAAAAAAAAAAAATATTCTTGCAACTTCTGTTGCTTGAAATTTAAGCTTCAAAGAGGAACATTTGTGTTTGCATATCGTAGAGTTTCAACCCCAGCTGAATCCTGGTCTGCCTTTGCAGTTTCTGTGTATTGCGATAATGCCAATAACTGATGCTATATAGGCAATCTATATGAAATACTAAACTGGTCCAAGTCTCTCTTGCTAGAACTGATCAGAGTGATACCTGTGCTCAGGTCTATTTCCTTTTCTCTGTTTTTGGACTTCTTTTTTGGGTGTAGGCAGAGTTCCTTTAATGGGAGATAGGTGACCAAAAATACCATTGAGCTCCTTTGCCTCCTGTGCTGAGTGGCAAATATACAATCATTCAGCTGAGGAAATAAAAAAAGTAATGGCAGTATATAACCCACTAGCAAATGTTTTTGAAAGCTAGGTTTTGCAGCAGGGGGGAACGGTGCTGATAAGAATGGCCTACTTTAGTCCTGTTTCTAGAATTCAGTTTTCTTTTCCCACTAATTAATTTTCAGATTAATTAAATTCTGTTTAGCAGTGATGGCAAAAAAAAAAGGGGAGGGGGGAAGAAAATTTGTCTGGACTGTAATGGACCTGGAGTTTGACCCTGATTTCCCACCACCCCCCCCCCCCCTTTTAGTGCAGATATTTCATTTGGAAGATTCTAGTCAACTGAAAACATTTGCAGGAAGATGAATCAGCTGCAAACACTGAAGCCAGAATTTTAGAAGTCTGCACTGTGTTCAAAGTCAGTCTTCTCAATAGAGTTATGTGCACCTGAAAAGAATTAAAAGTAAGCTTCAGCTTACTGTCAATGAGAAGCTGCCTTTAAATTCAACTTATCTGGTATGTTTGATCCTAGCCTTAATGGCTGAAAACATAATTTTAGGGTAGGGTGTGTTTTGGAAGCTGATTTCTATTGGCACAAATAATTTGGGGCAATCTACATCCCTAGTTGCTGGAGGAACTGTGTATGGGAAGGGACTGACATCACTGGCTGTCCAGCTGTATGTTCAAATCAACCCCATCCCACAGAGGGCTTATTATTGTTGGCACAAAATGGCTCAAAAAAACCCTAGGAAGTTGTTGGCATAAACGTCTCGGTGGATGTGCCATCAATTCCTCTTCCCATTGACTTGTCAACTTACATGGCCCAGGTCTTGTGGCTGTCAGATCACATGAAGTTTTGATCTAAGAGCTCAAAAGATTGGATCAGTTGACCACTGCATTTCTGTGTAAGCAGAAGTAATGTTCCTCATTATATTATTTTTCTGAAGGAAAGCTGAATAATTAACCATGCACTTTAATTGCCAAAACTTTCAAAACCCATTTTTTCCTCATTTTTTTCAGTTTTGTGGGTGGGTGGTTGGTTGGTTTGGGTTTTTTTAGCTAGCTTAGTTTTTAGCAGCTTTTTTTGACTGGATTTGGTTTGGGATTTGGCTATGACTATGTACTGAGAATTTGCTTGTTAACAACATTCAGCTTGTGGTGTTTAGAAATCCAAAAAGTAGAGGTGTCAAAATTGTTAGTTACTGCAAAAATCGAGGCTTTTCATAAATTTTAAGGCACTTTATTTAAATGAACTGTTTGAATGGTGTTCTTTCCTTTTATAAATACTCTTTGCTATCACATCCACATGGAATAGAGAAGTGGAAAACCTTTCCTATGAACAGATGGTTTTTATTAGCATGCTGTATTTTGGATAGTACTGAAGTTTGTGTATCATGCATACCTTGAGAGACTGAGGGTTTAATCGAACTAGCCTGTTTCATTTTATGTTTACATCAATTACAGAATGAAAATGTGAGTCACGTTATCAGTTTACAGATTTTCAGATAGAGTAAAAAAATAGCTGTAACAGAGCCTTGTGTGATTCTGTATGGAATTCAGAGCCATTCACATATGCTGTAATTAATGTTTTCAGAGCAATTAAATATGTCATTCGCCTCCAGTATTTGTTGAAAACAAATAAAAAAATTAGAATCTGAAAAAGCACAGCAGGGTATTGTAGTTGCTGCTGAATATTTGCCAAAAGAAAATATGGTTATGGCAATGTCAAACCTATTTACAATCAAGTTAGGATTACCTTTGTAAATAGACATACAACTTTTCAGAAGTATCTTTTTCTTCTCCCCCCCCCCCCCCCCTCCCCTTTTGAGGTACTGTTGACTTTTTAAAGATATTTTTTTTTTTTAGGCCTTTTCTTACAAGTTTGTGTGACAAATGCAGCTAACTTCATGTCCAGCATAAATTAATGCCTTCAATTACATTTGTAGTGTGTCTCATACACTTGATCATACTTAGCATTGACAGTAATTTATATTTATCTTCCATATTACAAAATGATAAAAGATGAGAAATAGCACTTCATGATTTTGTTTTGTAGTATGTGATTGTTATGTTTAAGATGTCACAGAATCCAAATTAAGTTGCTGAGTGAAGATGTTTTTGTAAGGTAATCTTTCTTAAGATGTTAAAGCAGATTGTGCATCTCTTGCTAAAGCATCCTGAGTATTGCATGGGTTCATTACGATCTGAGCAGCAAAACTGCAGATCAGTAATTCCGGTAGAAGTTAAAACTAACAAATCAGGTTTCAAATAATCTAGCCGTCTTTCTTCTCGTCTTGTATCTTAAGATACAGCTGTGTTCGTCTGCGTACAGAATTTGCCCTTTATTGCTAAAAGGAATGACATCTTGAAGTGTCATGGAATAGTGAAGATGTGAAGAAAAAAAATCCAGTCTGTCATTCTTTTAAGAGTATGTGATAAAACCAAAAAGAATCAAATAAGCTCAATTTAATTCCATATGCCACTGAACAGGTCAAGTCTGCATAAATGTTTAGAAATCCAAGCTGTGTTACCATGTTGCTGCAGCCTGTATAAGATTGTACGCAGCTGCAATTGCCATGTCTGTAACAGAAGTCCTGCCTTTTATTTTGAGAAGTAGATAGCTGCATAATTTTGTACCTGATTAAGGAAACAGGATGCCTTTTTAACATCCAGATGTTTTGTTACCAGGAAAATCACACAAAAAATCCCACATTTGTGGCAACATGAGTATATAGTTGGCCTATTTAATCTGTATCTTAAGATTTATTTTGTTTTAATTCATATGATTGAAGACATTTTAATGTATGTTTTAAACAATTTGAGCAGAACTAACTTTTCTAAATGCTCAATACCCCCATGAGAATTTTGCTGTGGTTAGTTTTCTAGTTCTAGTTAGCTGGATTTATGTGCTTTGAATGAAACTAAGCGGAAGAATTTCCACTTGGTTTATGCTTCAGGTAACCCTAGAGAAGCGAGAGCATGCTTTGCCTTGTTCTACTTACCATCAGTTTTTAATGTGCATTGTAGCTTGATATTTTGTCTGGTCATCACTATGCTTACAAGTCTGGTATTAATGGCTTTATGAGTGCTAAGTATACCTGATGTTTGTGAAGATAATGTGACTCTGAATTTTGAGAATACTTAACATCAGAAGAGCTTTAAAGGCTGCAGTCACCTTATTAAGGAAGGAGTTCAGGAATGGCCTTTGGTCATTCTCAGCATGCTTCCTTGCATTTAAGAGTGAAAAGAGAGATGATGATGTTGTGCCTGGACATGTCCATGTAGAGTTTAGGGTACCCTGGGGTTTCTGCATCTAACTGTAAAACAAGCTATAACATGCTTATCCCTGATTTTCTTGTTTTTCTTTCAACCATTTCAGTGCCCTGCAGGAGTCATTAAATCAAAACTTCATGCTGATCGTCACCCATCGAGAAGTCCAGCGGGAGTACAACCTCAACTTCTCAGGAAGCAGTACCATTCAGGAGGTGAGTGCTGTTTCACAGCTGAAGAATAAATGTAGCTCATTATAGCTAATGCCAAATCTGTTAAAGAAGGTTTACGTGGTCTTGATGGATATGCCTTTATTTTATTAGTCATTTTTTGGTTGGATCATCAAGATTGCTGTAATTTGATTAAAGAACTTGGCCTTAAAAAGGTTTTCTATTAAATTATACAGAAAAGATGTTTCTTTTTGCATTGTAGTAGCAAAATACATGCAGTGTTTACTGAGTTTTTCTAGAGTGGTGAGGAAAGACAGTTATTCAAATTACATTTTATGTTTAATTTCCTTGAAACTCCCTTTGTCTTCCCTTCTTTTAACCAGCTCCATCTCCATCTTGTAGGCACCTCTGCTATTACTGGTTGCTGTGCTAGTGCTGTAATTCTTACTGGCTTGGGAGCCAAATGGTTTTGTGTATAATGGGCGTCACTGCTGTTCTGTAGAATGGCCAGCAAGGGGTGATATTGTAGAGAACTTCATCAGAATTAAGTCTTACAGGGACAAATACCTTTAACATGACTCTGGAGTCACTGAATTTAGAACAAAGCAGTCCTTGCATATTTTTACAACTTCTTGCTAAAGCCAAAGGTTGTTGCCTAGCACTCGTCTAATGCCAGATGTTTTGGATGTTATTTTTCATATAACCCCCTCATTTCTGGAAACAACAAACAGTCTAGAACTGTGACTCTTCAGAATTCACATTGCAAAACAATAAGGTTAAATGTTTGCTTTTCAAATTAAATGTATGTTTGCTATTGGTCTGACACTTCTCTCAATCTTTTAGGGTTGATCAGATTTTATTGAAGTTTTTCATGTCACATGCTGATATTGTAGACAGAATTATTTTAAGTTCTGTAATATTAGCTATAGGAGCAGTATGTCATACAGCAATGAAAATGATCATTAACTGTTTTCATTGTGAGTCCTGTTATTCTTAAGATCTAAATTCTGATCTTTCCTCTATGTGAAATGCTGTTTTCTACTTTACCTGTTTAAACGTATTTTAGTAAGGTATGGGTTTTGTGTGTGTGTGGTTTTGTGTTTGTGTGTGTCTGTGTTGGTTTTTTTTTTTTTAGTAATATAAGCAAACAAACATACTTGCATCAATTTGTTTTTTGAGAAGCCATGCTGACTCTTTACAATTAAAATAATTTGAATATCTACGGAAATAAATTATCAGAATATTTGCTTTTAATTTTTAAATTGTGAGATTCTAAAAGAAAACACATACATACATAGTATCTGTTTGTTTTTTATCTATGCTGTATCAATTACTGCTTTGCTGGTGGGTCTCACCCAGGTTAAAGGAACCAGAAAACTGTGACGATGTGTGGGAATCTAGGCTGCCTTTATGTGCACTGAAGTTTTCTTGTTGGGAATGGCAGGTTACAGTCAATAAGTTAATATACAGTCGATGTAATTTAAAAGGCAGTTATGATTTTCCCTATTAAACAACCAACATAAAAAACCCAAAACACCTACAACCCTATAACCAGTGTGAGGGTCAAACACCTTTCTTTGCTTTTCTGTCTTGTATCTAAATATTACATCCAACAGAGTGTATAAAATTATTGAGAACATTTCAGAGGCTGAAATGAAAAGAGAACTCCGGACCTTTCTGTGCAGCTGATGTTAAACAGGTGAATATGTCTGTCTGCTCAAAGTCTTGTGGAGATCACTGGGATTTTGGCTGAGGTGAAAGGGTTGGCAAACACTTGTCTAATTACAGAAAACAAGGACTGTTTTGTATATTAATTTCCTAATGGATTATTAATTTTTTTCTTCTAGCATAGAGTGAGCATTGTAACAAATGATTGATGAATCTAGCTAGTCTGTGAGATTTGGAGGAACCGGTGACACCTTTCCTTCTCTTCTCTCCTCTCCAGGGACTGTTAACTTTTTTTTTTTTTTTTTTTTAACCACCCCCCCCCTCCCCCTTGTTTACACTTTAACAAATTAATAGTTTACTTTCCTTCTGGTATATTTTTGTAGTCGTGGAAAAGCTCTATGTGAGCTGCAGTTGCCAACCACAAGAGGGCAGGAAGGACTATTCAATTATTACCTAAAAATGCTGTTCAGTGTTTTCAAATTAGCTTCTGGTATATTAACAAAAAGGAGTATAATGGCCAAGTTATTGTTTGATTTACAGATAATTGGCATATTGCAGGGAGGAGACTTAATTTCACCCTTTTAAATTAAACAGGGAGATTTAAAAAGACATAAAATATTCATTAATGTTCAGTGATTATAAAGCAGTGGCATATATTTATTCTACCTTTATTACTGTTTCGATGGGAAAATACTGCAAATATTTCAGAAATCGACTTGGCCATACTGACAAGTTGAAATGTTTAAGCAGTGTTAATGCAGTCTACTCACACTTTATATCCTATGCAGAAAGATTCAAAATGAGTACATCAATTATTAAAAGAAATATTTAAAATTCTATAAATGTTCTACTGCTTGCCACAATTGGATTCAACTGTCTCTCCAGGGCTAGTTGTTCATTTGTTGTTATTATTAGTACTGTGAATTTTAAGGAATAGATGTTTTTTCCAAGTGTCTCAGGAAACCCAACTAACTAACCAACCAAACCACCACACCAAAACCCAAGCCCACCACCCTTTCCAAACTGTCATAAATATTTTGCAGTGGACTAAATGAAAAATCCAGCGAGCTCTCAACTGTGCTTTCTGAAATGACTATTGTTTCACTTCTCTGTCATCTTTTTTATTATTGTTTAGAATGCATGTTTAATAGTAAATGATACTTGGATGATTTGTTATTTTGAAGAAATCTTGGTGTTTAATGGGGAAGCAATCTGACAGAAAATTCTCTGAAAGAAGCCTAAAGCCGTAGGGCTCACGTCTGCTTCCACAATTTCTTGCATATTAATTCAGTGGTTAGATTTTGGATGGCACTTCAAAATGCCTTTTTTTTTTTTTTTTAACATGCTTTATCTAAATCTTCAACTGTTTAAGTAATAAAATTTTATTTCTCAGTTCAAAAAATACAAGTTACATTCAGTTACATTGATGTGGGATTGTGAGCCTATACGGAATCTTCAGAAATTAAGTAAAAAATTAAACTGCACTTGTCCAAAATTCTGGATATTGGATTTATTTTTTTTTTGCATTGGGCAGGGGCATTGTTAACTTGGAAAGTTAATGATAAAATGTTGGTTTAAATTGCAAATTAATCTGTGTCACAGGCTTCTGACATCTGTTTGTTCTTGTAGAATTGCAGTATTAAATTAATTCTGGGCAGATACTGTTCTGGGAAATATCATGGTTACTTTTTTCCATGATCTGCATTTTAAAGTGGAAATTAGTAGGTTTTGTGCCAGTTTGGAGAGTGTAAATTAGTACATTTCCAACGTATTAAATAAGGACAATTCTAATAAATTGAACTCCTAATACTTACAAGATTAAAATGAGTTTTCCGTCTGAATTCTTGCTCTTTATTCTGCAAAGATAATTTGTAAAGGCAGTCTGTAACTGGAGTGAGAGAATTTTTAATTTTTTATTGAGAAGCTATGTGCTAAATTATTACAAGCCGTTGCCACATTCAACATAATTTGTTTTCTGTCTATTCGTGCGAACTTGTTCCCATGTAGAAGTGACCATTTATAGTACTTTTCCTTTTTGCATATGGTAGTTATAGTATTTGATGGAAACAAAGGGCAGCCCTTTTCAGAGGGGGGAATATTTTAAAGTTTCATGAAAAGCAAGTTTGTGTTCTCATCCTGGAGCAAACTAATTTGTGAAAAACTTCTTGAATTTGAGTTGTTGTCACAATAGTATGCGTCACACTTTTTGTGTTTTTAGTCAGTGACTTGGGGGGGGGGAGGGGAAACAAAATTTTTTTAACAAACTTGGTAACTCCGTTAAAAACAAGGAGTTTGTGTTTGTCTATTTTACTTTTTGTATAGAATATGAAGCCTTTTTGTGATTATCTTGTGCAGGATTACAGAAGTATCCAGTGTACGCAAGCTGTGACTGTTAAAGGGTAGATGAGTTAAATATGCAGAAACCTCAGGCCTCTTGTAAATTGATGATTTTATTTTGTAACTGCTGGCGATTGCAGTTGAGAATACTAGGTAAAGCATATACTGGGCACTATAGTTCCTAGTAAAACATAAAATCTGTGCAAACAATGCAAAGATGATGGGTCCTTAAATACTGGCTGCCTCTGCATAGCTGCATCTGCTCTTTATTCTGTTCCTTTAACCAATAACCTAATCAGAGGCTAGCTGCTTAGCATCCCTGTCACCTGTGATAGGTAATATATTTGTTCTTTGCTCCCTATAGACTTACTGCCTAAGGTGGAATATGGAAAGCAATGTATCCAATAGCACTCCAGGCAGGAGGAGGAACTATTTGTGCATACAACTACTTGGGCTGAGATAAACTATAAATTCTGTGTTGACAGACCCTAATGACAGTTTGAAGTCCTTTGTGCTGATTTTTTTTTAGAACTACTTTGACAAGTGGATGAATGTACAACAAGATACAAAAAGACCATTTATAAACATACAGGCAGAAACCTTATATAAAAGGCCCAAATAAATGCAATATGTAAATACAGGTAAGCAGATGAATTAGCTTCAGCATGCAGAAAAATAATCCATCTGAAGGTTTTGTACCTTTTTCAGATCTGATTTTTTGGTATGTGTACAAAATATTTTCAAGCCAATTGTTGTTGAGTGAGGTCATCCACAGTAAAGGTCTGGCATTGGCATAGGGACCTGAAAAGTATATATAAATAACGTTCTCCTTTTTAATGTTGTAGCTAAGTAATTACAATAAAATACATTTGCCAAAGATCAGAATATGGACAAATCCAAATATGGTATACACATTAATAGTTTCAGAAACACTTGTGCTATATTTTGAGATTTTTTTTACCTGCCTTAAAATTGTTGAAAACTATTCTTAATGCTAATAAAAATAACTAACTAACACTATTTGGTATTTAATAGGAAGTACACAAATGTTCTACGCTACTGTTCAATTATTCTTGTACTATCAGAGAAGCTAGTAAAATAAGCTGTTGCTATACTGATTGTACTTGAGTCATATATTCTTTTGTGAAATTTGTACGTTTTGTTTGCTTTTTAAAGAAACCTGTCATGTGAAAATTATATTCAATTTATAGTGAGTCATAACAGCAGTATACATAATTTAAACATCTATCACTGTGATAGCCTTAGTGTTCTACAGTGCTAAATAAGTACCAGCTAGCAAGCCAGGTTTTGACTTTTTAAACAAGGAGATAAAAAAATTTCATAAAGTGAAATCAGCTTCTTGATTTGTTTTTTTGGTCTTTCTTTTAAAAAAAACCAGCACAATTAAAATGTATCTGCTGAAAGAAATCCTTGGTAAACTTTTTGTAAATGGTCTTGTATTAGGAATTAGGTAAAAAGAAAGTTCCTTGGGAAATAAAAAGGAAATATTTTTTTATGTACCTGTTCAAAAGTGATAGCTTTATTAGGCACTTAATATATCTTAATATCTGACTATATAGAGATCGGTTTCGAAGAGATAGTCTTGATAAAGGTATATAATTATTATTCTTTTTCTTTTTATGCAACAGAAACAGCCATAAGATATAAAGGAAGGGCACTTTTCTACTTCTCTATTAATTACGAAGCTTAATATATTCCTGACAGAATATGTTTCATAACCTGTAATTTGGTTTTGGTTGATTTGGACATGCATATCATTAAAGAAATGATCTTCAGTTATCAAAAACTAGTAAACATGGACATTTTTATATGCAAGAAAAGGCAGAGAGTAAATAATTGCACTGGTGACCAATACTGTAATAATCCTGTTTTACAATATGCACTTGACAGGTTGTAATAGTGCTAATTGAAGAGACTAATTCACACTTGCTTCATTCTATTCAAAGGCAAAATCAGCAGCTTGTTTTGCTTTTGACCAGATGGTCCTGATGAACACCTACTGTGCACTTTAAGTGCTTTACTAGAATTACAAAGGCTGGGGGCTGCATCCGACTCAAAATGATTTGAGAAGAGAAAAAAAACTCACTGCTCAATGGATTTGGTGCAACTAAATTAATTCTAGTGGACCCATTACACATTGAGCCCCCTTTTCAAAGTGCTGAGCCTCCTCGTTTGTTCTGTAGCAATGAGAAAGTGAAAGGCAGATTACTGCAAACAGAAATAAAAAAAAAGTGCTGTGAAAAGGAGAAAAGAGGCCTTGAAGCCTTTTCATATCATTTGGGTTTTTCAAGTGCGTTATTTTTGGGGAGGGTGGATGTATGAAAAGCCAATTGGAGTTTTTTTTGTTTTAAAGTGCGCTATTTAAGTACTATGAATATAAAAGCAAGAGCAACAGTTGACTGAGTTTACTGTGGTAAAGCTTTGTGTCCAAGGATGAATCAAATTCATTATAGTCAATGCTTTGTATTTTCATATGAATGTAGGGTTAGTTTCACAAGACTGTGTCTGTTTAGGATAATTATAATTTAATATTTTTCTTTTATTAAGTTATCACTGTAGATACCTAAAATTTGCTGAAAGCAAGGTTTTTTCATGAATAAATTTAGAAGCACCCAGAGAGTTTAAAACTCCAAAGGAAGCTGTTTGATTTCCAAGGGAAGGCGAGGCATATTCCAATAGCATCGAAGCACAGATTATTATAACTAATTAGAAGTCACACATCTGTTAGCTTTCGATTTGTCAGCGCTTGTAGTTTTGTGTGTACGTTTATGTCTCCCTTCTTATTTTCTCTCGTTCTGTCTCTATTGCACTCCACCCGTAAGTGTAGTTGGATTTGAGAGAAACTCTCAAAGGATAAGGATCAATTTATTTGAGTTTGAAAGTAATGAGGAGTCATTGTTATAATTTTGGTTATAGGTTTGGCTCCATAAATACTCAGTCATGTGAGCTGTCCATATTCTAGAAGTAATCATGTTGAATCGCTTTGCTCATGTAATTTAAGGATGCTAAGGATTCTGGGGATCAAGACCTAATTTAAAACCCTGCATTTTTAAAAAACTGCAATTAAAACCATCGCTTGCTATTCTGATTTTGAATATTTGCTATGTTTTACTTTCAGGGTGTAGAATTTTTATGCAAGGCTTCTGTCGTAATGCTAGCTATTAAAAAGGTGTTATCATGAAATGACAAGAAAGCCATTTAATATGTTCATAAAACTGCTTAGGTTATGTCCCTAGTTCCTGTGCTATTTGAAGGGGGAAAGCAGTACTCTCTAGCTACATAGCATAGCACTACTATCCATATAAATTATGTTTAGTTGCATCATAAATGAAAAATTAAAGTTAGCATTTTTTTGCAATTAAAAAGAAATTAATTTACAGCTTGTAAATTAAAGCATGCTAGAGCATGGTTTAACCTTTCTATCCTGTGTTAACTATAATAGGATCACTTCTATTATTGCATGATATACACTTATATTAAAAAAAAAACAATCGTTGAATTGATTTGTTTTCAAACAATGAAATTTGTATTTGTGCAAATTATAGTAGGCACAGTGTTCTCTCATGTTTTCTCATCAAACAACCCAATTATACTTATAAATAGTGAGGTGCTAATGAACTGTTGTTCTGGAAAAGTTGTTGTTTTGTGGTTTGGGGTTTTTTTTAACTTGAGTAAGAAAGGAAACACTTCACAATTTTAGAGTGCTTGCTTGGTGCGAAAATACTTGAAAATATTGTACTTATGTAAATCATGTTGGTGCTATCACTTTAGATTAGCTTCTGTTGTGTATTTTAAAAACGCCATCAGTTCATACAGAGCACATCTATAAATTCTTGATATTGTAAATTGCTCACATAGTTGGGAACTGATGATTTACTTTTATTGATTGAGTTACAGAAGTTATTTCACTAAGAGTTTATATTTCAGTTTAAAGTGTATTACTGCATTTAATAAAGGAAGAATTTTTTTTTGATAGTGGAGCTGATGAGGATATTTAACATAGTTGTTGTGAAGACATGACATAGAAATGGTCAACAGTATCTTAGCACCAGTGTAATGATAGTGCTGCAGTACATCACTTTGTAATTACTATGCAAAGAAAATACTCGGTTGCTGTTCGAAATGTGAATTAATAATGTCTGTCTGGTCCACAGCATCTTAGCGAAACAGTGTGCTATCTCTCTAGTAAACCTGTTTCTTATGATTTTTTAGTTATGTTCCATATCTATGTAAAACATGAACTTGAAAAGTTATTATTTTGTTTTCGTACCAAGAATCACGGGCATAAATTGAAGAGCCTTGCACTCATTTAAAGGATAAAATGGCCTCATAATCACCCTCAAGAAATCCCTGTTACTGTTTTTAAAAAGGGTTATAGAAGCTCTTGGCAAACATTTGCAATAAGTGGCAAAATTTATGCCTTGCTTTGTGATAGTTGCGTGACCAGACAGTGGGGTATAGGATTGTTTTAAGGTTTTTACAGCTGCAGGCCAAAAGCATCTGTTCCTAGAAAAGCCTTCATTGTTTAATTTTGACACTGACTTTTCCATGCTGCTTGTACCAGTCTCTGGATTAGGTGCCACTAAGATGAAATTTGTTTTAAGTTGCTCTCAAATGCAGCTGTCACTATACATGGCCTTGTAGCTTAGGCAAAGTAGACACAATCAAAACAAGCATTTTTGTACAAGGTCATCTTGGTAGACTGAAAAAGCTCAGAGCAGGAATTTTGACAATATTGTATCTTGTGAGTAGCTAAGCTATTAGCTTTTGTGTTTGTTTAATAATTCTTCATGTGATCACTGATGTATACGACTGCCTCAGAAACAATGAAAGAAAGGGACTTTTTAAAAATGGCACTGCTTTTCTTTTACATATACTTTATATTCTATTTATTTTGATTGAGCAGTTCCTGTGGTATTCAATTGCATACACTCCATATATGTGTACTTGTATCTCTGTATCTCTACAGTGAAATTGAATGATTTACAAAAATCAGGGAAAACTGACATTTTTGAAAGAGCTTCCATTTTTTTCCTCAAAGTTTCCAGCGAATTAAAAATGAAAGAGCACTTCATTTTATGTATCCCAGAGTTGTGTTAATTTCTACCCAGCTGGTCTAGAATGATTGATATAAAGCCAAATTTGTGACTGCCTACATTACAAAGTCTGTAATTTGCTAATGAATTATGATAATAATCTTTCATCATACATGAAAGATTTAGACAAACAATTTACTATGTAGTTTGATCACAATTTTTGGGTTTGTACCAAACCTTGAATCTACTTTATTTTTCCCTGCCTAGGTTAGCAGACCAAAGTGAACTTATTCGTACTTTGTTTTGAAAGCAGTAGTGCTGGGAGATAGTGGAGATGATGGGGGACAGCAGAAATAATACAAAATTGTAGTGTAGAATCCCATGTTTAATGTTTATACAAATCAAGCCACACAGTTTCCAACTAGAGAAGCATCACAGTAGGCATAGCACAAGAAGATGTTTGAGACTTGCATCTACTGTTGTAGGGATGTAGAAGTAAATTAAAACAGGGTAGAGATGTTTCTCAAGTTAAATCTCCTCTGGGTATGGTGGAGGCAGACTCCTTAAAGTGCAGCTAGACAAAGCCATAGGAAAAAACTAGGCTTAAAAAGAATGGACAAGAAAACCAAGTCCTCCAGAAGAGGGGCAACTGCCACAACATCCTGTCAACGTGAGTGATGTTTGTGGTCACCTGCATATCATGTCAACAAACATTTGATCTTGAACACTTTTAAGGATCTCATAAGGACAGTGTTCACAGTAGGTCACGAGAACAGTATAAGCAGGTGTTTTCCTATATGAAATCTGTTTATTTTTTGTCATCTCAAGGTGTGGCTCATTCACCTTCTGACCAAAGGTTGCTTCCTAGTTCTGCAGAACTTGCTTCTGTATTTTTACATTTCACTTTTCCAGTAGTGAGAAACAGGAAGAAGGAGAGGAGCTTTCTGTTCAGTGCTCTCTGACTTGTGTTTTGCAAATAGCTTTGATTATTTTTATGCTCCTCTTGAGCTCAGTTTAGTGGATTTAAGTAGACGTCATTTTGATGTCCACCCTAGAAAAACATCCAACCAACCACAACAAACCCCACAAGACCTAACACATATATGCAGTGCTGCCATTATTGTTTGGACAAAACTGTTGACTTTGATAGTTTCTGCCTTTTTTCGCTTCTCTTCGGACCCTGAGGTACCTGAAACAGCTTGTTTCTCACCCCGAAACCACACACATATGACTGCCCGAAACAGAATCACATTGAGATTCCTGTGGCTACTGTTATGTGAAGTATTATTTGACTGGTAAAAAGGTAGAAAATATGAAGAAACTGGGAGGCAAGAGGGTAGGACAACTAGCAGTATCAAGAAAATGCCATCCAGAGCAAGGACTGGTAATGTGGCCTTGTGAAAAGGGAAGGAAAGGAGCTTTATAGGTACTGACTGGAAAGGGGGTTGAATCGTGAAAAAAAGGCTTTTTGTTGTTGTTTTATTATGCGGTTTGTTCTTGTCATATTTAGGGAACTAGAGGTTGTGAATAGCCAGGGATATGTTAATGAATTACTTCTTACTGAATCAGGTTAAAAAGAAGTCGTATTAAGTTTTGTTAGAAAAGGATTTTTTTTTTTTAATCAGTCTTCCCAGCTGATAGAAAGTGCAGAACAGTGCTGTAAAGACTTAACCTATTTTATGAATTATGTTTTGTAAGGCAGAGATAACTAGAAAATCTTGATACCCGCCTCCCCACCCCTTTTCTTCCCTTGGATTACCTACAGAAAGTCTCACAGACTGTGCCATATGCAGCATAGTACACTCTAATGTTGATTCTTTGGGGATGATACTTTTGGAATGAAGAGATTTAATACAATGATAGAAACTTTAAGACCTCATTTGTTTGCCTTCCCCACTCCACAGCAATATATACAGGGTGTGAGCATCAGAGATTTGGTGTACCAAAGACGTTAACTCTCACCACTCCTCTTCCTCCCCGAAAAGGTGATTCTATCTAGTAGCTGTTACCTGGTATATGCAGTATCTAGTAGCTCTCCTGGAAATTATATTACTGTAGTTTGTAAGTGTAGAAGAATATCTCAAGACGTTCAAATACTGAAGACAGATAAGCAATAAAAGAAAGAAAGGGAAGGAGTACAAAGAACAAGGATTTTTTTTTTGCTGTTTTTCTACAATTAGTCTGTAAGAAAGAGAGAACTCTTTCTACAAATCTGTACTTATGGCGGTAAGTCTTGACTGACTGGTATCACATGGCATAGCTGTATATACCTTACTCCAGCCCCAACAAAGGGAAATGGAGAAGGCAATAATCAGTCCTAAGAACTGACATAACTTCAGTCATTTTATTCACAGCATCAGGGAAAAATGCAGCACCCAAATATCTCCACAGTTTCTTCCAGGAGAAACAGAAAGGCAGAGGTTTTATTTTACTTACTTCTGATGACAGGCTACCTTTTACTGAACTCAGCAACTTCAAAACAGTAACTCTTACTTAAGAAACATTGTGAGATATGTTTGTGTTCCATTATTAGTTTCTCTGTAACCATCAACTGAATTTCAGTTTAATATCTCCCCTCTGTGTCTTGCATAAACACCTGTTTGCACTTACCCACAAAAAGTTCCTCTTCTAAGACAAGGACTTCTTTCTGAATAATTCAAAAGTGGGGAGTGTAAGAAGTGCTTAAATTAATCTGGGGAGTGTTTTGTGTGTTCACAATTTCACCTATAACTGTCTCTTTCACTCAGTCTGCTTAAAAGGTTTTATCAGTCTCTTTTTTTTAATTATTTTTTATTTTATTATTCTATGCATTGTCATTGGGCTGGCAGAGAAAAGACTAGCCTGCAGCTGAGAACTGTGACCACAGGGCAGCCTAGGCCAGCCAGGACTAAGACAAACGAAATGGGAAAGCTCAGATGTTCACAAAAAGCAGCAACAGAACACTGGAAGAGGTTACTTTTTTGTAGTACAAAACAGTAAAGTGAAACTTCTCTCCCTGATACAAAAGGTAAACTGTCAAGTCAGACAGGTCCACATTAATAATTCAGTGTTGGGACTTAGAAGATCAAGGAAAAATATGGAAGTTCTCTAGAGCATTCTGTGAGGTCTGGGTAGGATGAAAGTTTCTTTTTTGATGAACTAAGAGTAATAGACTGAGATGAAACTTGAATTGCCATGGAGGTGTCCTCACTCTCCTCCTTAAATCTTCCCATAGAACACTAAGTATTTTACAGCTGTGTATACATTAGCATGCTGGATAGTGCAATGGGAGGTCTGCATAGAAAGCTAGTTGATGGTGAGGATCTAATATCCATGCTGTTTATGTTTCTGGCATTCTACTAGTGACCATTTCTAGCCTGGTCCTGCAGATTGAATGTTTCTTAGTAGTTAAAATTTAAAAATTATGCATTTTCTGGTTTAGTTTGATCCTAATGGTATGTGCTTTGAGACTGCTCCATCATACAAGCATAAGTATGCTAAGGGAGACAAGATCATGAGTGCATTTTTGAAGTGAAACACTAGTGCAATTCTGTCCTACAAGGACTGGGTCTGCATTGGTCCTTTGGTGCAAACAAGAATTTTCAAATCTTACACCATTGGGAAATGTTCTCCGTTGTAGCAGAAACACTGTCATTTTTCAATAATCCTGTAAACAGGTGGTCAAATTCTTGAATGGGAACAAATAAACAAAAGATTAAGTGAAAAATTCACCTCCTGTGCATTTTCAACTTGCTGCAAAGTAGCCATGCAAAGAATCAACATGAACAGTAAAACAAGGCTTTTGAATACCCAAAGGTATAGTTTTTCCATTAGAGGAGTATGTTAGCATTGTATTTCGTTCCATTTTTTTCTTAAGATCAGTTTGAAGTGAGGAATAAAACTCAGATCAAATGTTTCTTCTGAAACATAAATGCAAACTGTTTGAAGTGGAGGATAATTTTAGCATTCAGGTCTGAAGCAAGCATCTGTTGTCTCAAGACACTGGTATAAGAAGAGAACTGCGAATTCAGTTTCAGTTCTCATATTGTGTCTTTTGAATTCTGTCAGTTCATAGGTCAGATCTAAGATAATTTGGTTCTGACTTATAAAATCAGACAAAGACCCATCTATATTTTCTCCTCTGCAGGTCATTTTGCTTGTTTAGTAAACCATGTCTCTCTCTCTCTCTTTTTTTTTTTTTTTTTTAAGAAATTGGTTTCCTCTTTTTATTTTTGGCTAATCCATATACATGTCGTCTTTTTCACTGCTTTCTCATTCCTGCTTTTCATCTTCTGGTTTATTGACTCTTGCAGTTCTTAATGAAAAGCTTTGAAGAATTTCTTCGTTGAAGCTTGTTTAAGAAAAGCCAGATAAGCCATATTGATTTAACTTTTCAAAATACTGTTTTGTCCTTACAATGCAGAAAAACATACTGTAATCAGAAACTTTTAAACTTATGCTCTATACTTATTTTGTGCAATGCAGAGTGCTAAGTATGTTGAATTGCACTTGAAAACTGTTCCTGTGTGTGTGGGATTACTCAGTACAATGGTTGCATGTTAGCTTTTCAAACAGAGACTGAATTTTCACTGATGATTATATGAATATCAAATGACAATGTTTTGTATCAACTGAATTGTTGTTCTTTGTGTTAACTTCCATAGTTCACTAAAATTACACTTTCCTAGGATTTAGAAAAGAAGAGTTTTTACATTTCTGGTGTCTTTTTGTTGGTGTACGCTTTGTATGTTGAATTTGCATAGCTATGAGTATCCTTGTGGTTCAGAGGAGGAGCTGTTAGTACACATCTGTAAAACAGTTGTTTTATTAACATCTTCAGAAGGGAAAAACCAGACAGAAAAGCTGAAAATGTAAATGAGCAGCTTGTGGTGCTATAACTTGTCAAATAATCATTGAAGCAGTATAGCTGAGCAAACTGTTTCAGTGTGTGCATATACAGTAGGTATTTCTCTCCAAATTAATATTTGCATTTGAAATATGTGTGTAGTGCAAATACATGAGAAGTATATAACAATTAATAATATTTTGTATTTGATGTTTACATATTATGTGCTCTGCATTTTAATTCTTAATGTTATCTCCTTCTTTAATCATTTTGAATTAGTGTTCCAAATATATTGATTCAAAGGGATTTATTACTTAATTATTAAGGTTTTATAGGCATTTATATCCTTGAAACAGTTGGGTTTGGTCAGTAGTTAGTTGGCATTTTTTGAGGCTGCCATTAATCTCAGGCCATTGTAAAACTCCCATGTTACCTTTATGAATGTTTCTGAGTTGTAGTGAAAAGAAAAACTTAAGAGAATAGGACACTAGTTAATAGTGTTTTACAGTTTAGAACTGTTTTGTGCAAAAACACTACATAGTTTTAAAATAAAGGTGTACTTCTAATCTGGTTTAGTTAAACCAATATGAACTGTTGTGTGAACATTCTTACTTAAAGGGCAGTTTGTTCTACTTGAACATAAACCGAGGAGGAATTAAATAGAAATTAAAGCAAATTAAGTCTTGTCCTTGGTGAGCTAAAAAGAATAGTTCAACCTGTTAAGTTAATACATGGCAAATAAATCATAGTAAACCCCTTGTATTTACAAAACACAGTAAAATCTTTGGTTTCCCTCAGGAGCCCCATCTTCACTATGCAAGCAAGTACAAGCTACAGTCTATACTAAAACCAGCCATACTGGTTGTAAAATATTATATAAACACAAAGTACTGTAGTGCCAAATGTGGAACGTGCAGTAAACCTTGTAAGAATGCCCTTCTGTCAGTGCTCCTATCATCTTCATATAATGAGCTTCAAGTTTTCCCTCTGAAGTAGCACATGCTCAAGTGTATAAATAAGGACTTTTATCTGAGGGCCTTTTACATTCTCTCTCAGTTTTATGTAACACAAATTTATTACCTTTATAATAATATTGAGTTTTTTTTTAAAAAGGCATGTTCTTCAAGGTATTTAGGGTCCCCTCCTGCATTTCTTGCCGTGATGACTTTCTTGTTCAGCCAAAAGGACTGACTTTGGTGGTTCCATAGGAAAAAAGCTTTTCAGATTTTTTTTAAATCTCTTTTTCAATTCCTTGCATTCTTTTGTTCTCTTACTTGTGAATCATGGCTACCTTACTGTTAATGCAGTTGGAATAAGGAAAAAAAAGTCAGTTTTGCACTCTGTTCTTTGCCTAGTAATTCAAATGTAATGTTATATTAGAAATTACTAGAAAGTTTAGTGTTTATATCTATCATAAATAACACGTGTTTATACTTTTAGTTTATGTAAACTTGCTATCCATGTTCTACCACTGTTAAAATGATGACTTGTTGTGTAATTATTTTTCAGTTCTTTCAGTTTAGTGATAAATGTCAGTGTTTCAGAATAAATTTGGAAAATATTCTGCTGCGTTATGAGGTTCATGGTGTTTTGGAGTTCAGTGTTGAGACAGTTCTGTGATCTTAGGGAATGGAGTGAGAGATGTGGAGCAGTGTTTTATGCAAAACAAAACTAGGTGTATTCCCAAAATGCACCTTAAGATAGGTCTTTTCTGGTTGTTTTATGAAAAATGAGGATCTTGTAGCATTATTTAGGGGCCAATTTAGGGCCAATTCTGTCTTCCTGCCTGCTTGTGCAAATAGGATGTAGCTCCCACAAAACTGTTGGTGTCTTCTGGGAGTGATGTCTTGCTGCCCTCCTTGTAGAGGTGTCCCCAGAGCTTGAGGGTAGGAGAACGAGGAGAGCATGAGCTGTTCTTAGCAGCCGTTTGCCCTAGACTTCTGTATTGGATCCTAGCTGGGAGTTAATGTCAGTTTATAGCTGTATTTATTTCCCTGTGATCCTGCTCCCCTCTTCCTCCCCATGTTCTGCTTTGAAGGCAGCCCCTGGGGTCAGTGACAGCCTGGCTTCTGCAGGAGACGAGCTGCTGCTTGGAAAAGGAGCCTGAGAAGCAGTGCAGAAGCGGGAGCCAAGTAGCCCTGTCAATGGCTCCCCCCCTCCCCTGAGTGTTAATTGTGGTCACAAAAGTTAAGTGTTTCTGTAAAATTAACATCTTGGTATCATGCATTTATTTTCCACCATGTAGCTTCAATGTCAAGTTTACCCAGCAGACAAGTCAAAACAAGAATATTTTTTCTAACTGCTACTACAGCAAGTCTCAGCCTGGGATCTCAGAAAATCACAGTGTTTGTTCTGGTTAGCAGCGGAAACAATAAAGATTTAGGGTTCAGAATTTAATTGGCACTGATTTTGATGCAGGAAGAACAACCACGCACAGTTTATTCTTGTGAAGCTTTATTGATTCTTTTTTAAAAGGAAAGCTCTGATGAAAGTAAAAAGAGGCGTTTAATTTGCAAGTATTTCTACAGTTTTTATTCTGAAATGTGGTTTTTCTATCCTTTTCTATCCCTGCACAGTAAACATGTCTTAAGATCTTCTGATTCAGAGACAGATACTAAAAACAAAAGTGTAAGGTTGTAATTTCGACTGTTCAGCTTGTTTGTTTGGGTGATATTGGAACTTTCTCATAGGTTAGATTTACATCTTTCCCAAGACTAATGGATGATGTGTATTTGTAAGTGTTTTTACAATAATGTGACACTAGCGTATCCTCAAAATGTCTATCCCAGATTATAATCTTCTAGTGACCTGTTTCCAAGGGTCAGGATTGGAGTATTGCTAGTGAAGAGATGGTGATATGAACAGAAGCTTCCCGTTTTTCTGACGTTACCTGTATACCAAACTGTAGAAATAGGATCTTTTTTGTCGATTATGCAAACGATCTTTTGAATTTCAGTGAGTAACTGAAGATATTTCTTCAGGTATAGATTGATTCTGTGCTTTCAGAGTCTGCAACAAGGTCAAAGATACACAGCAGAATGAGTTGCAGATGCCTTTGAATTATGTCCTGCTCCCATGGCTTCCTTTCAAATCATGATGGAGTCCTCAGTGTATCATCGCTGGCAAAGCCTCTGTAGGTGGACCTATATTCAATAGCTGGCATCTCAATCTCAACTTCAAAACAGTTTTGAAGATTTTGGAAAGGAGTGACCTATTTCCCCTCAAATCGGATCTGTCCATTTTCTCCATACCTTTGGTGACGTGTTTCTTCTGGTCTGGAATTGCAATTTAAAATGCCTGTCTCTGTGACACCATTACTAGCAGCTCTTAGCTTTTCATTTGCTTTCTGCCATTTCAGCAACCTTTTTTCTTTCTGCTTTTCAGGAATTTGTTTTCACAAGACATCTGCAGACAAGCCTTTTCTGGGTCTTCTAATCCATTGGGCTTTAATAATGGCCTCTTATTTCAAGGGAAGAGGATTTTACAGAAACTATTCCTAATATCTAAAAAGAATACAAGATGAGAATACTTGTTTTAAAAATAAGGTGTCTGAATGCCGTTATTTTTACATTCATGTGAAGAGTTTTGATGTTACTGAGCTGGGTTTCACTGCTTGAGGAGGTCAGTCTGTGCCAGATTCCTGTCTGTATATTGCAGCTCATTTCTTGTCCGAGAGCTGTCTTTGACTCTGAGTGTGTCAGGAGTGCTGTTCATGCATGTGGTACTTAGAAACACAAAGCTACAGCATAAATTCACCAGATTTATTGGTAGCAGTCATGCCATCCATGTGACAGGATACATGGCTTTCTGTCCCTTTTCTAATGATTGGTGGGTAACTGACTGCTCACTCGCCCAGGCAGCATCACAAGCTCTTTAGGGCATGTTTTTCAGCTGCTCTTGATAGTGTGTGTGCTGAAGTGTTACGTACCCTAGTGTCATGGTGATAATCACACATTAGCAAGGATGTTCAGAGACTTGACTTCTTTCTTAGAAAGCATTTGGCCTCTCAGAAAGGCCTGTTCCCTTCTGGTGCATCTGTTCATGTGCCAACTGATGTGGAGCATTTCTGACAAATGAGACCTTGGAGGATATACTCAAAACTTTCCAGGCTGATCGTTTAGTTTCAGAAACAACAAAAAAAGCGCTAATGAATCTATTCCAGACCTTACATCTCTTTAGCCTGCCTGTTATAGGCATTCTTGATCTGTTGGATGTGCCTCTAATTAATTTTCTTCTAAGTGTTCTCACATAGATCATGAAAGAGGTGATTATGATGTCACTGTCCCATTTGAAACAATTTTAGATCCAGGGCGTACTCTTTCTGCAGGTGAATGACCAGCAAAATCTCCCAGTCCTTTCTTGAACTTTCTGGCTTGTTCTTGCTGGGCTCTGACAGATTTGTCTTCCCCATCTCGGATCCATTGATGTATGTGGATGCTTTCAGGGTCAGAGGGTGCTTACTTGTCTCCAGTAGTGGATGTTCATCCTAATAGGTAGAAGTAGTCCAGGAGACTCAACAAGGTGCAGTTGAATGACCTAGTTTTTGGTAGAAGTCTAGATCCTTGTCTGTCATGGAAAGCTCTTACAAGGGATATTGGATTATGTCCTGGATCTTAGAGTGCGGAGCTCTCAGATAACTGTTAGCTACCCAGTAAGTCTTTGTCATCACAGCCCATGAAACAAGGAGGGTTTCTGCTGAAAGCAGAACTTCTTTGTTGCTGTTAAATAACTGTCCTTTTTGGTCAGAGGTTTCCTTTGCCATTGTTTCAGTGAGATAAAAAGGTATCTTGAAGTATGTGAAAAATAAAGATGGTGTAAATCTCTTGTTGTTATAACAGAATAATAAAAAAGACTGAGCAGGAACAATTCATTACTCTTTTCCTTTCAAGCACTTAAAAGAAAAGCAGACCTGAAAATATTTCTTTGGGAGGTACTGAAATACCTCATTAGATCTTTCTTTTTATTGGTTATTGAAGTGATAATTCTGTAACAGGAACAAAAGTGAGGATAGATTTTTCTTTGATTTACAGAAATGTGTTAATTTGAGCTGAATAGATATTTTCTGATCTTTAATATTTCTTGTCTATGAGTATTATTTTGTAATACATAGTTTCTAGTCTTAATTTAGAGAAAAAAGTAATTCTGATGGGGACTCTTAATTCTGTGCAGCATTGGAGGTATTTTTGGGGAAGTGAGTAGCTGAGTTTTTAACAACCTTCAATTCAAGCAAGTTTTTTCATTAAATGGAATAGTGTTCACTGCTTATGCAATAGACTTGCGTGTCAAGCTAAGACTGTAGAATGCAGAGAAAATAATATGTATGTATAAATAATTAACTTTTTTTAAAAATTTTCTGTTTCAGTGAAATGGCAAGTTTGCACAGTAGAGTAATGAAAATGGTTAGAGTAGCTTCATATTATCTCTTTTTCTGAAGTGGTCGTTACATTTGCCGCTGCTGTTCTGCAGCATAGCAGTCGTAAGCTTTGTAAAGACTGGGATCTACAGAAGAGGTAACTCCTTGTAGTGTTTTGGTCAAATACTAATGAAATTGCATATAGTTGTATATTCCAAGAAAGACTGACCCCTGCTTTCATGAAACAGCTTTGTGATTTCCACAGGGTGTGGTTCCTGGGTTACTTGAGCTAGAAAATTTGCTAAGGTAGCCACTGTTGAAGATGTGGTGAATACATTCTTGCTGTATTGAAAGAAACTCAGTTGTGCGCTCTTAGTAGAACAAGATAATGTAGTTTTCTTTTAAAATTTTGGAATTTTAATGGGAAATGTGATTTTGGCCTTGTGGACTATGAACTTTTTAAAATTTAACCAGACCAATTTTGGAAGCCAGTCCAGCTCAGGAAGAATACCTGAACTACATACAAAATGCAGAACTGGGCCTTTGCATGTATATTTTTATGAATACTGAATTATCCACCTTTCTGAAAATTCTGCCTTTCAAGTTAGTATAAGTGATTTTAGTTTTTTTTAGATTTTTGGCCATGTGTTGCTCTCTTGCAGAGGTCCTGAGGGTCTTGTAGGTTATCTTCCCAGTCAAAACATGCTTCCTGATAGCAGTTTCATTTGAATAATCAGCGGGAGTAAGAATGAATGGACTCATCCCCCCATCTTGAAAAGCTTAAAATGAAGTTGGGAACTTTCCTAATAAGGTTTCCCCCTTATGAAAAATGCTCTGTTCTAGACAGCTTCTGTGACTTTTTTTTTGTCAGCTTTTCTGTCATAAATGCAGTTCGAGGATGTGAAGCAGCTTTTGGCAGGAGTGTGCCGCTACACCTGTGATAAAAAGGTTAGGTTCAGCAAACAGGACTTCTTTTCTTCATAAATCCGTTGCTGCTTATAAAGAAATCTTCCTCATTGTAGAGGTTTCCAGATAATTTTTATCTCCAAATTGTTCTATGTACCAGTTTTATAGAGTTCCCATTCATTGGTTTTTCTCATTCTCTGGTAATGCTTTCCCTTCATCTTCCTGTGTTTGCACCTGCATAGAACTCTTGACTTCAGGTTTTCCAGTGTTGCTCTCAGCGTGTTTATTTTAACTGCTTCTAACATTCGTTTGTTATCTGATAACTTCTAATAGAGAACAGGATTTGGAAATAACCCTTTATAGCCTGCATACAGAAAAATGTGATTTTTGACAACTTGAACCTTACTAATTTGGTTTCCCCATCATTATTTTGTATTCTACGAAAACGTACAACTCATGTACACCTACCACTAGTTCAAGTGCTGATTTTTTTTGAGAAAGACTTACAGAAATTAAAGAACTAAAAGCCAGAGAGAATGCGGGTTGGGGTTTTTGGTCAGGTTGCAGCTGTTCTTTTCAACTCTATTCTAGTTTTTGAGGAAATATGTTTAAATACATTTAAACATATGATAGAAATAGTAGTATTCATGAAACCAAAACAAAATCGTATGGCTTCTTTTTGTAAAGACAAAAATCTGTATTCTGATTGCACTTTTGCCTGATTCATTTTGTTGATTCAACAGAATTTCATCTCTGCTTCGCTCAGTCTTACTGTCTTTAAATTTTAAATATTCTGAAGATAAATTTTCACTTTATCATGGAAGAGGAAGACAGGGGTATATTTGATAAATATGTACAGATGTTAACGATAATGATTTTTGTCCCTTATTCAGAAAACTCTTAATATATTTTCATCTGTACTGCCACTACTGCTGAAGTACAATCTGTGTCAATAAAAATAAATGAAAGAGGTAGAGGTCTTCATATTTGTGTTTTATATATTTTTAATTCCTACAAGAAAAAACAAAAGCTAATCTAATATCTGATTCTTTTTGTCATCTCCTTGTTTTCTTGATTTTTTTTTTTTTTGAGAAACCTATTTCATATTGGCTTCTAATGCAAATAAATATAATCTAGAGGGAAATATATATAATTTTTTTAACATGTTAAATATGTTCTAACTGAAAGATTTTTCTCTATCTTATTAAGTAAATCAGGGTTTTTTTGGTGGAAGATTCCATAGTTAAAGATGTAAACCAGCAATTTCTTGGTTCTATAGCACAACATAGTTCAGAGCTGAGATTAGAGAAACCCTGTAGAGTGGCTAATACTCGAGGGCATCCCCAACTAGAAAAGTATGTGAATTTAGGCATGGGAGGAAGGAAGGATCTGCTTTAAATTTAGTGTAGGGTCACTGAGTCTTAATGATAGATTAAACAAGGGAGGTGGAATAATGAATAGGGGTATGCAATGTGTAGCACTAATACCAGAAGTCTGTGGTTTTCACTGGTTATTTAATGTCTTTTCCCATATGTTTCTGAATAGAGCAGGTTATGGCAGGGATGAGCTAAGGAACAGCTTTGTTAGTGAATTGATAAATAGACTGAATTTTCTCTTAAAAAGTGTGTATGTATATGGGAGAGGTGCTTGTTAATAGTATGATTGGACAACTTATATGTGTATACCTTAAATGTAGCGATATTAGTAACTATATTTGTCCTCAGTGTGTGTATATTGACATTCATAAAATACACTGTGCAGATTGTCTGCATAATTTTCTTTTCCATTGTGAAACTAATAGCCATTCCTTGGCTAAAGCAGAAATTAATCTCAGATTCTTTCTGAATATTGTTGATGTAAAGAAAACCCCAAAGGAAATGGTAAGTTTGCAGACATGAAAACGAAATGGAGGAAGTACCAAGAAATGTTTTTGTTAGTGGAAAGCTAGCTAATGGCTCAGTAAACAGTGTTCTGTAATTTATTTTAACTTGAAGTCAGAATAACAATAATAGAATGTCTATTCAAGCTCAACCATGTAAAATAATTTATTAAATTCATGCTTACAGTGAATGAGAAAGATATCACAGTTTAGTGTTGAGTTTATACAGAGTTCTGACATGTAAGAGTCTGCCAACTACCTGATACCAACAACATAGGTGAACCAAGCAAGTCAACTGTTGAGTTATGGATGGGGTTTTGGGTAATCCGTATTCTCTTTTGTGTGGTGAAGATACCAGAAAGTCTTTAGAGAAAATGTTTTTCACACGTAACTTTTCCTTTGGGTTACAGATGTGATTGCAAGCTACACTGGAAGGTGCGATGCAGGTCCCACTAATAGCTTTGTCTTGTTGCAACAGTACAGTATTGGTGAAATTAGTATGTGCAAGACATTTCAGATCTGTGACTCATCTTCCTTTTTAGATGTGTCTTGTTGACTGGCAATGGGAATAAAAGGTCTGCAGAGGGAGCCTACCCATCTCTCTTCTCTAAGCAGCAGGCTTGCTGTGATCTTTAAGTGTAAAAGTGGTTGGAAGAGAGAAGTAAAACACTGAATTGTATTGGAGGATTTCTCTACATGAAAGTACTTCTCTGGACAACTGTGGTAGTTTCTGTCACATAATTCATAGCTAGACGTCCAAAATAGTTCAAAATTTGCAAATATTTTATAATAATTAACCATGTAAAAATATTTGAATAGATTTTCTATTGTCTCTGGTAACAATAAAACATGCTGCCTTTCATAAAAGAGTTTTACCAATTGTTTAGGGACAAGTAAAAAACACATGATAAAATACTGATTTTGTGATATTTGTTTCTTAAACCAAAATTGGTAGGCTTATCACTTAAAATAAGGATTGTCTCTGAAGCACATGTAGTTTATGCATTTTCTAAAACTGAAACTGAATCAGTTTTTATTCTGAAACATGTTTGGGTAGGAGCAGGGGAAGATACTGTTAGTGAAATGTGTCTTGTTATTGTAATTCAGATTGGGGAGGCAGTGGGATTTAGTCTCTCATTGGACAAAATGTAAATAAATTTGGAAGAGAGAAAGTTTTGGGGTTTTGGGTAGGGTGGGTAGGTGTTGTGAATTCGCCCCCCCTTTCCAGTATGAATATGAATGGTGCTTTTTAGTATAATGAAATGCAGCGAGAATTGGACATCTAACTACCATTCATCTCCTTATTAGTTCCTAAAAGGACTGTTTATTTTACCATTCATATCAATGAATGTAGGGAAGTGATAAAAGTCCAATATATGTATATATCATGCTTAGGCTGTTGCAAATCAGTTTCTTTTGAAATGAAGATTAGGTTGTTTTTCTTCAAATAAATTTGTCTAAATTTTTCTTTTGTTCAGAACATGACAACCGTGAAAATTTAACAAATCTATTTTCCATGGCAAGAATCACGTCAAGTATCTCTTTCACTTCTAATGATAATTCAAACACTAGAAATAATCTTGAAGGCTCTTACAAGTGGAAACCTAACTATATAAAAAATATTTGCTATGATAAAACTCATTAAGAGTTTTCTTAAAAAGGAAACAACACAGCTAATACAAGATGCAGGAAAGTATAATACAGATTTTTGCTGAAGAGTTTGCATACTGGTTCCTGACAAAGGAAGTGGAACAGATTGAAGGACAGGAGCTGCAAAATTACAATTTTTGTGCAGCAGTCTGACTATATGCACATGTGATAATGGACAAGGTGGGATCAAGCCTGTGTAACTGGCATACAGGTTTTTTCTTAGTTCTCAGCCTTTGTTCATATTTTACCATTACCTGGTAGTGACAGTAGATTCTGGTAAGTCTGAGAGATGTTGGGATGCACAGAGTGTATTTAGTAGTTTAAAATGTGTTTTCATATAAATTCTGAATACTAATAATCTTGAAAGTTACTGCCCTCAGTCATGTCCCTAACTGCATGATCAGTAAGTGCCAAGGTATATTTTTCTCCAAGTTACTGATAAAATCACTAGGATAATTTATTAGAATTATCTCTTAAGTCTAAGTATGCAATCCATATGAAATAATTTGTCCCTTGACTCTTGATGATCTTTTTGATCAGGCTAGCCCAGATACAAACTGTTACCCTGGTGCAGTCTTCTGTTGCATTTAGTACGCCAGCTGTTTCAACTAATGGTTGTCATTTTTTTTTTATGGGTTTGTGTTTTTTTTTTTAGCTCCAAAGATCATAGAACTCATCTTGGTAATTATTGCTTTTCTAATTTGCGGTGCTTTTCTTGTTAGTCTTTCATGCCTTCTTCCTGGAGATATCCTAATTTGGCTTGTATATTCTTTATTATACAATCTGCCTAGCTTCAGCTGTGTTACAGCCTTGTACACTGCTGCAGCTGAGTCCAGTATAACACTCTGGACTTCACATAGTTTTCCTGCCATGCTTTGTGAAGCACTCTGAAATCTTCTGGAAGGTGGTAACTAAAAGTAATAATAATAATAAAAAAGTTTCTATATTGAAACTAAGGTCTCATTTTTCCTTCCAGATGCAGGATCTTGCATGAGTATTTGCCTCCAGAGTTTGTCCCACTATTTTTAAAGGGGTCTTAAAATGTTAATTTTTAATGGAAATAAAATACCTGATGTTTGGCAATTTGTCAACATTTTAAGACATAAAAGCAGCTGGAACTGGGATGGTAGCATTAATAATTTGGGTAATTCTCCTGTTTTCTACACAAACCAATATCCTTCCTTGGGGGAACAATATTAGAAACTGTGTTTACCCTTTATATTGCAATTGAGTGCTTTGTCAAAAGAGTAGTTGCCTCTTGATAGCGATCTGGTAATAGATGATTTAGTAGAAGTTGCCTGTTGTCTTTCATAATATGTGTAAAGGTCAGTTAACATACTTATTAGTAACCTGAATTTTTTTCTCAAATGATCATTCCTACTGAATGGAAAAAAACCCTAGGACTTCAAAATGTATCTTTCTGTGTTAGTGCACTATATGTAGAACCAACAAACAAAAAAATTCAATTATTATCATCAGTTTTATTTTGTTAGTAGAAGTCTTTAAGGCATTTTCAAATAAATTCATAAAATTGTTTTGGCACTAAGTCTTTGTTGTTTGATCTCTTCTAACCCTAATCACATCTTCCTTTCAATCTCTAATGTCACAGCTAGCTCACACTCTTAATTCTTTCATACCCTATTTCAACCTCATCCTTGTGTGCTGCTAAAATGATTTTTTTCTTTTTTTTTTTTTTTAAATACTCGTGTCTCTTGCCTCGATTTCTTAAGAATGTGTTTTCCCTTCTTCTGTAGGAATTTGTTTCTTCTTTTAACCTCCTATTAAAAAATTCAAAGGGTCATGCGGTTTTAAGTTCAGAGGGGATTATCACAATTAGGTCTCCTAGGCACTACAAGCAATGAATAATAATAATTATGTAGGCTGAACCTTTGCACAGTGCAGGCCATATAGCAGCAATCGGTAACTTCTACATCAAGTTCAGAAGGTTGTAACTTGCATTTAGCAGTAACGCTCTTCTAGAAGAACAGCTAATTTTAGGTATTTAAAGATGGAGATCAGCAAAGAGGTTTCTTTATTCCACAGAATTAAAATGTTCATGTACGCTGGCAGAAAACTGAAGCACTGAGAAGCAGAACAACATTTTAAAGATGGTGAAACAGTGGTATATAGAATTTGAATATAGTGAATAATGTAATATAGTGAATATACTTAACATTTGCCGCTTGCTGCCGCCCAGGAAAAGGCCAGATGCAAAGCAGTGGGGAAAATAGTATCTGCTAGCTTGAAGAGAGCTCAGATTTATTCTCAGGCCTCAGACCTTGTCTGGGCAGGAGGCTGAGGTTGGGAAAATATCTTTCCACATCTTTGAGGGAACATCTCATGTGCTTGGAACGTTTATCTTTTCAGGTTATATTGTAGGTATAGATATATGTTGCATGAGGTAATCAGAAGTTCACATGTCAGAAGATTCACAAACATTTAGTTGAAGCCTTGCTTTTATTTTCTGTTTCAAAATTCGTAGGTTTTAACCACAAAAATATACTAGCATTACTCAGCAGACCATTTTATTGTAAGTCGTGGTGTTAAGATGCTAACTTGGCACAGACCCATTAAAAAAAGGTCAAATGACATCCAAGAAGGGTTTGTTTAAGAAGTTTAAAATGTGAACTCCAATGAATGAAATAGAGGGTAATGAAGTAGTAATAACTATGAAATCTTTGAAAGTAATTTATTCACAATGTCATTTCTGTCACTGAAAGGAAACTGCCAAATGTGTCTTTACAAGTGTTTACAAAATGAAATAAATTTTAGATGTCATTACATTTAAATTGTAAATAATCTGGTGATTCCTAAACTGAATGGGCTTCTGATTATAACTTCTAGTTAAGAAAAATTTCTGAATTATTTAAAAAAGTGTTTCAGCTCAGACATGTAGTTGCTCAATGAGGCTACAAAGTGAGTAGGTAGTGTCTCTGAAGGTGTCTTCCTCTCAGCTGTAGAAGTAGACAGAACAGAGCCAACTAGCTTAGGAATAAAACAATTTATTTCTTAAATTTAGGACAGTTAATGTTTGCCGGTAGTATATTAAATAAGTAATTAGGACTGTCTGTAGTCTTCAAGAATTTACATCAGTAAAACGCAATGAACATTTTTGTTTTGGGTTTTGTTTGATGACTCACTATGATGGGTATAAATCTGGGGGAATGAGGCTATATAGAAGTGCTTAGTTGGGGCATAAAGAATCCATATGCCTTTCTGGAAGTCTGGTAAGTCTGTCTTCCTATGTAGTATCTTATTTTTCTAAATGAGATAGTTTTTACTAAAATATTATGGTGAATCATCTCTCTGTTAAGTTTATTGTCTCTTTACAAGTTCTTTCTCCTGAAAATTTACCTCCCCTTCCCCATTCTAAAATACATAATAGCACAATAATATATTAACTTTGCATTTACTTACTCAGCCACTTAATTTTAGTAGTTACCTTGTTTCTCCTTGCCTCATCATTCAAATTGGAAATAGTGTGGATTGTTTATGTTCAAGTAGTCATTTAATCCTTAGGTATGTGAAGTTCATACTCCACCTTTCCCGTGATGAGAGGCAAAATAATCTACTCCAATCTCTTTTTTCTAGATACTGAAATTAAAGAATTGAAATCATCAAGACGCATTTGCTGGGTTTTGCTCATTGTTTAATGTGACTTAATCTTCATTGTTCGAACATTTTGTCAGCAAATTGTTGCAAAAAATCACACAGTCTTTTCCAGACTCGAGTGGTTACCTAGTGAATTCAACAGGTTTTCTAATGAAGATATTGGCACAATATTTACTGAATACTACAGTACAATAAGCCATTTTTAAGAGGATTTTAAACTGGATTTGTTTTGATTTGAACACTGTTCCATATGCTCTAAAGTGAAAGCTGGATTCTCAGTGGTTTTTTGCACATAAAATGTATTTAATTGCAGGAAAGTGGTACACAAATACTTAGCAGAAAATTTTCTACTGATTTTTTGTGTTGTAACTTGCTGATGAATTCTGCATTGTATGTGGCTGACGTACAATGGACATTTAGGTTCTCTTGGGGTCCTTTAGGAAGGTTTGAAATTGCATAGTGTTTTTAATTTGGAAATGAAACAGTCCTAATTAGAGGGAAGAGAATATTACTTTCAAGAGGTATAAAAGTTTTGGTGCTTTTGTTTCAGTTTTACTTTCATGATTGAATAAGCAAGTCATGTATTTCAGACACTGAATTAAACCAAATTACGTTAGAATTTAATGAATTTTTATTCTGCATTAAACAAGAAAAGAGATTTCAAAGCTTTAGCTTACTAAAGGGGAAAACTTAATAAAAGTAGACCAGAATCTTTTTGGAGGTATGAAAAGCAAAAATATTAATTTAACGGAAGAGCTGTGAAATAAAAAATTAATTAAAGAATGTGTTGTAGTAAAACATGTATTAGAGTTCTTGTGTATTTCATAAAACCACTGAATCTGAATCACAGCTGACTTTTGGTTGGCAGGCTTGGGCAGGAGAGGAGTTCTTTTGCCTTCAGTATTCATTTCAAATATTTAGGTTGTAAGTGTATTTTTTTCCTTTAGATTACAGCAGACTGAATTGAGTATACATGTAAATGTAAATAGTTATTTTAGCATAGTGAATTGTCCTTGGAGAGTTTCAGTTGCATGACATTCTTGAGAAACAGATGCTGTTATTTAAAAATAGCCCAATTCTGACATCTTAATTCACTAACTGAAAGCATTCCATAATTTCAACTTCAGTCAGCTGCTAGAAGAGGCCAGTTATCATTTGATGTCTTTGGAATTGCATTATTGTTTCTAAAGTAAAACCTACACTAAAATGAAATTTGCTGATTTAAGTAACCTTTGTTATTTATGTTTTAATATAGCTTATTGTGTATTGGAGATACAAAAAGGCAAACAAAATTGTAAGCAGAGCAGGCTTATACCATTCCCCCCAAATGAATCTTGCATTAAATGCCCTGAGAGTTCTGGTTTGGATGCTAATGTTAGTCATAGTTCATACAGTACATTATCTGAATATATTCTACTTGAGTGTTGCTGGCTAAAAATTACTGCAGATACCATTTTTTGAAGTTAAGAAATTAATTTTCTCGTTGTCTGCTGATAGCCTTTTCCTGATGAAATGCAAAATAATTGCTCTCTGCTACAGGAAAATTTTCAATATGGATCACTTATTTTTGTTTTTCATTTTCTCCTCTTAACTTCTTCTGTTTCTGTTCTTTGTCTTTACTATTACTACAGACCAAATCTATTGCAAAAGGTTGTGGCAGAGATGCTGATTCAGAAAATTTTTCTCTCTAGTTTTACATCTCTCTATTTTTAATAGTTCTTGTTGGTCCATGGTTAACTGAAATTACCCATTTATTTGACCCATCTTTTTGTTCATAACTATTGATAACATAATTAAACATCATTATCCCTTCAAATTCACCATTTTATCACCTTTGACACTTCTCTATGTTTAGGAACTTGGTAGATTCTGTCCCTGCTTCCTATGTATTACTGCCAGATTCCCAGTGCTCTTTGCTAGCTGTCAGAATTTTGTCTGGCAGAGGCTTTCCTCTATAACCTTGAAGGCTACCGCTTTAGCTGGCTTTGGGTCCTTTCTTTCCATCTTTCTTCACCAAAAGGCTTTTGCTTACTTTGCATTTCTTTCTGTCATTGCCCCATCTATATCGTTGCTGTCTCCTGAAAATTTTGCTTACTTGTCTTGGCTTCTTCTCTGTTACAATGTCAAAGTCAAGATTCTTGCTTTACTGTCGGTGCCCCATGCAACCTTGCTATGTCTGCATCTGATCTCATTTCCCCGTGTCCCCCAACTCACATTCCACATTCCTCACAGTCCTCTGACTTTATTGCTCCTTTTGTCTGCCTTTCATGCACTCATTTTTGCACTGTCTTTCATGCTGCCTATGTGCCTGGAACAGTCTTTAGCATCTCAGCCAATTTACAGCTTTGCATAAATTATATTTTATAATAAGACTAACAAAAGTTCATTATCTACATTATTTCAATTAACTTTGTACCTGCATAAGCGGAAAACAGCCTGAGGGAAACTACTGTTAAACTTTGTTGTGATTTGTTGTGATTCAAAGATACAGATTCAGGCATGACAGTTCTTTGATGATTCAGCATAAATTTAATTTTTTTAACAATTTGGTTGGTGTTAGATTTTTATTTTATTTTTGACAGTAGATTTCAAATTTTTCTCATTCAGAGATAAGAAAATAGCTACTTATTCCTGCTGAGTGAAACCACCAGAAGGCAGTCATCAGTGCATTACCTGTGCTTCGTGTCCTGTGATACATTTTACCTCATTTATCCTTAGTAATATAGATATGGAAGAGTTTTGAATGTTGGATTAACTTCCTATCTACAGACAAAGTGTATCTTTTGTGTTTAATCTTACTTTTAAAGCTACATACTCACCTGCTTGAAAAAAAACAGTGAAAGATGAGAAAGTAAGACTGCCTATATCTGAGAAGTTTTCTCACTGTGTTGGCTGCTTTGGCCATATAGGTTTTCTTAAAATATTAAAAGTTGTTTAATATTTTAACTCCCTTCTAACAGCGGTGAAAATGTGCTGAAGGTAAAACTTTGCATGCTTCTCCTGCATCAGTGTATAGCTACAAGGCAGGGCATTCTGCAGGAATTATAACAGCATTTTCTAAGTAAAATTATGTCTGAAATATACGGGGTATTATTTTTCTGTGTGTGTTGAAATGGTTGTATTGATACTGTTCACAGCTGAGTTGTGGAACCAAATAGATGTGCCTTTAATTTGTTTTTAAATGATTTTGTATATTCTGGAGATTATAATCTGAAGGGTGGCTGCCATAGTAATGTGCCAGTCACCATGGCATCTGAACATTATGAAAAGAAATTCTGAGCTGCACAAAGACAATACCACCAATTCGTATTTCAAGCTGATCAAAGGTGGGAGACCAACAAGTTTGCCAATAAATGTAGCTCAGTGGATGGCACTAGAACTTAGTTTGCTTTACACGTATTTATGAAGATTTTGTTCCTCCTATCAATATCATGTGAATTTATAAAAGCCTTAACACCGACTTCATCCCTTTACTGTGCTTTTTTTCAGTTGTGTGAAGAGTGGGCCAAAGGCTTTTATTTCAGTGGCCTAGTGAAGAAGCAGTTTATGGTTCTGCTTTATTTGAATTGTTAGGACTTTTTCCTCCTTACAGAATTTTTAACTTTAAACTGAAATTAAGTCAGTTAATGAAGAAAAGGGGGGTTTCTGCACTCAAGTGGTAAATATTCCTAGTCACTAAAACATTTTGCAGTCTGCTTTCATAATGCTATTTTAAACAAAACTAAAATTAAATCGTTACTTAAAAGCAAGCTTATTTTATCTTAAATAATTGATTGTGGCTTGTTGTTTGAAAGAGGACTACTCTGGCATGAATTCCAAATCCAGTTATGATCTTAACTCAAGCAGTTTGTTTAATCAAACATTACTCTACTAAGTCTTACATGGTCCCCTACCCAGCTAGGCCTGCCTATAACAACTAGTTTATTCTGCGACGAGTTGCTCAACAGATGTCATTCTGGTAGAATAATGCAGCAGAATAGTTGTGCGTTGGCTAAAATTACTTCAACTTTGATCACTTTTGTCCAGCACATCAGTCTGGCATTGTGCTTTATACCAACATAACACTTTACCCCGAGCATGCCTTTCAAGCTTAGAATAGCAGAGGAATGTTATTGAATTCAGTGCAGTTACAGATGAGTTAATGAAAGAAGGGAAATACTGTTTTTTTCATAATGCCTTTCTGTTGTACTTTGGAATTAAAAGGGAATTTGAGGAATGTGACTTCCGAGTTATTTATTTTTACTTCTGAAGGCCTTTTGAAAACAATATTATGCAGTTCTATTGATCCCATGTTTCTGTAAATAAGTTTCACTTGTTATTTGAAAATGGCTCATTCTTAAGTTTCATATTGTAAAAATAGTATTAATAACACTTTTGGTGTGTAATTGGAGAATAGTTATCTGACAGGGACAGTTTATCCTGGTTTTTAATGCAAGAAAGCTAAAACAGCAAGATCTCTATTCTTGTGATCACAGACCAGTATTATTACATTTTGGTGGGCTGTTGTGGGGTCGGTACAGAGTAATGACGTCTCTTTACCTTGATACTACTGCGAAATGAATCCTGCACTGCAGGCTACCTTCTTCTTGAGAAGCAGTGCGTCCACCGAGTTCTGCAGAGTTTAGTTTTCCATAATTCCGTTTTTCACAAGTGCATCTGTGTATACATATGTGTGTGTATATATATTAGGATATACCATATATATGTGTATTTGAAAGGAATTTAAGTTATTAATAATTGAGGTATATTTGTGTTTTTTAAAGCTTGACAATGTGCTTAAGTATGAGGATGCACTAATATGAAGTCCACTTCAATTGCTAATAAATACTTCAGGGTTCTGTCTAAAAAAATCCCACTGTTCTTCTTCTAGTTTTTTTAAATTACTATCTAGTTGCAAAGTTTTTTACTTGAAACATAGTTACCTGATCAGTCTCCCTGCAAAAACTCCTACAAAACCAATATTAACATAAAGGTTATCAGGTATACATGTAATTTACTAGTTCTACAAGAACAGAGAGATATCTTGATGATTCCAAAACATGCAATGAAGCTGAACTGAAAATCCAACCCAAATACAGGTTATGATACAAAAATGTCCAGATAAGGAACCCGCATGATCTGACTTTCATCCTTTAGTGAGATGTAGATTCAAGAGTTGGAAGTAATGTATCTTACTCTTGGATAGTAAACTGAAGCCATTGTTTCCCACTCTCTGTGTATATTTATACAGCTTTAAACTGATAGTGTTGAAATTAATATCCCCATGGCCTATATATAAAATTTATCCAGAAATATGAGACAGTTCTTCACAGCTTTTACTAAGGGGCACTTTGTTAGTATGAGATACTGCTACTACTAAAAGTAGTGAGAATGAGAAACAGTAATTGAATGGAGGATCTGAGAACTGGAAGTACAGTCAGAGCATTGCACTTTGCGTTTGCTCTCTCTGTGCCCTGAGTTTTCTCAGTTGTGTTTGTTTTCAGAGAGTTGGCAAACTCATGCAGCAGTGCCATGGAGAACCTTTCAAAGAATGTTACCCAAATCAACATATGTGAGCAAGCATACGTGTGGAAATCCCTGCCTCATCCATCACGCCCTGTAGGATATTTCCAGTGATTAGAACAGTTATTTTACCGCATTTCTCTCTAAAGATGATCCAGAGAAAAAGCATGTTGGGTGCTATTTCATTATGCAAACACATTTTTAGATTAATATCTACAGCCAGATGTTGCCTATACATACTGCACTAAAAATAAATGACTAATTTTGAGGGAATGTATCCATCTGTTTATATTACCCTATTACCTTATTGTGTTCAGACCTCAGCTGTGCCTTACTGATGAAGCTATGGCAAGTATGGATTAGTAGGTAGGCCTAAAACATATAAAGTGTCTATTAGTGGATAGCTTTGTTATATTGCGTTATCTCCCTAAGAAAGGTAGTTTAGAATAATTTTTTATTCAATTCTCGAACATGAAACCTTTAAATGTGTGGATTAAGTTAGTATTTCTCACTTTGACTAATTTCAGCTTTCTTCCTGATATTTTCTTTTTTTGAACCTTTTTTCTGTTCAGAGGAAGTAGTTACCTTAGGGTAAGGGCACTTGACTGCAAGCGAGGTGCTAGCCCAAATATATTTTGTGCTGACAATGATATTTTTTTTTTTCAGTTCACAGAATTTTTGATAATTCTTATAAAAGAAGTTAGAATACAATAATTATTGTTTCTTTCCAGTTAACAAGTCAACAAATGGAAAGCTAAAGAAGGCATTAGAGGACACTTTTTGGAGTAGTCTTGGCATTTACTTTAAGTCAAATATTATCCATCTGCCATAATTCCGTAATTTTTTTTTTGGTTGGAGATGTCAAACACTTTATTCTTGTATCTCTTAGTATTAGACTGTACAGCCCTCTTAGAGCTGGGAACAGGACACAAAACTTTTGACTTCCTCAGATTCTGTGTAGCAAAAGGTCCTGTAATATATTAGTAAAATGTATCAAACCTTGCTTTTATCTATTTGAGAATGTTTTTCTGGATGTAACCTAGGTTGTTGTGATCTGTATTTGGAAACTGAAATAGACCTGTGAAGGTATGGGAGGACCTTCTATTCCCATGTAGCAGTTTTATGGAAGAAAAAACAAAAGCCAGCATTGCTTGCTCTAAGTGTTTTGTTGTTCACAGTTCTGGTCCAGCTGGGCAATATTCACATGTGCTGGTTGGTTTTGCAGTCTTCACATTCAGGTATGCAGTATTATTCACAATTTGAGATACCGCTCTCTATCCCAAGCACAAAAATTTATCTTTTTGTGATTTAAATAATTGCTTATCACAAAACCTCTGATAAAACATGCCAGATTTTTTATCTGTATTAATGTTTTTGTGGAGTTCTGTAACTTCTGTTTTGCAGTATTCTTCCTGTATTTAAAATTTTCATTTCTTTCTTCTTTTCCCACTCCCTTCCTCCTTACAACCATCATGTGAGATGGTTAATGGTAGCAACTTGTATTTTAGTAGCACGGGAAAAGGGTTGATATAAAAATTGGTTGATTTGAATTTTATTAATAAATGTTTGAAGGGCGTTGTCATTGGAAACATGCTTATTGATTCATATTTCAATGTTTAATGTACTCACTTGGTTTTGGATCCCATATAAGAAACTTAGGCAAAACTATTTGTATTCCTTATTGCATTAGATGTAAATGAACCTAAAATTTTCAGGTGAAACAGAATACATTAACTAGCAAAACCTGTAACAATTTTTGTTATCTTCTGCTTCTCTTCAGATTGTTACTTTGTAATACTTCTTACTGTGAAAATTTGTGTTATCAATTGTTTTACACATTTATGATGCTGAAGTAATATTGAATCACTACGAATGATAACTTAGAGATCTTAATTTTTTTTCTTTAACAGTACTGTATGTAAACCTGTGGAACAGATCTGAGTCTTTGAGTGTTGGAGGAATCTGTTTTACAATAATTAGAAAAAATCAAAATAAAAAGCTTAGGATTATGATGAAAATAATACAGTTTTCCTGTATTGCTTTCATTAGAGCAAGTTCTGAATATTTTTTTTTTTTTTTTAAACCAGGTAAAGCGGAATGTGTATGACCTAACTAGTATCCCTGTTCGTCACCAGTTATGGGAAGGCTGGCCTCCTTCTGCTACAGACGACTCAGTAAGTAGCTTTGGTTCTCATTTAATTTCTTCCTACAAATAGCTGATTTTACTTGGATTTTTGATTGGCATCATCCAACAGCTTTTTCTGTCTCATATGCAGTAACTTAGCATTACACATACTTCAGAGCTTTATCTTGAAAGATACAAATACTAATGTACGGGATTACTGAAGCACATAGAAATTATTCAAGTGAATCAAATTCAGTGCACGTTTTAAATGAGGAGGAGACATGTTCCTAGACTGAAGCAAAGCTGCACAACAATTTGGAAGCTGAGGAAGTCTGTGCACTGACTGAACTTCAGGAAAAAAGTCCTGCCTTCTCAATGTGTTCTGAGTGCCCATCTAGATATTTTACTCAGTAGTGTATGTTATTTCACCAGTATGCTTCAGCCTGTGTCTGTCTGGCTTTAAGGAGAAGAGGTGTTCCTGTTGAAACTGGTGGAGAGCTTCCCTTGCCTTTAAAGTATCTACTTTAGTTCTTGCTGAACCAGTAAGAATGTATCGACATTTGTAAGATTACATTTTGAAATATTAAATAATATGTATACAGTACAATATGTATTCAGTTTTCAAACATGTTGCAGCATTTAGAATTACCATTATTTAGAAATGGAGGGAAATCTTAGCTGAGATCAATAAGAACCCTTGGTGACAGAATCAGCTAACTGAATTGCCTACAAATTCATGAAATTGCAGGACTTAACTGCAGAATTCCATTAAATATTAGACTTGTATCCTTGCTTGGTTGTCTCTGTAGTATGTTTTACTGCACGGCTTTCATTTTTGCTCAGATAATTTTCTTCTGGTAGTACGTTCCCAATGGCAGCTTGTGAGTTCTGCCTTTATTTAAAAAACAGAAAGAGAAAAAAAAAACCCAGAAAGTCCTGAAAGGCTGAAATAATTATGTAGTTATGTTGTATACAGACTTTGTGACCTAAGGAAAATGTAGAAGAATTAAGTATTGCTACTTTTATAAAGTTATTAATTTTAACTGGGAGTTGAACCTGAGTATGCTGCAAAGCAAAAATGGAATTGGGATTTGCTTCCTCTACATATTACCATTGTCTTCAATGCATTATTTTCCTGTCCATTTCTACTCTTTTCTTGTAAAGGGAGAATTGTGGTTTGTATGATAAGATTGATGCTTTTTAAGTTTGAAAGAGGTGGGTAAATCTTATGTCCACGTATTCAGAAGTGTATGTGAGATGACACGTGTAATATCTGAAATAACGTCATGGTGTCATGTGGTAATTGCTGTCTTTGAAACGTGGATCCATTTTAACATTTTATTAGTTTACATTAGCCAAAAAAGAATTGGAAACTCGGCACTTCTAATCTGTTTTCCCACAGCTGTTAGGTTTTCCCATATTTTTCTCCCCTTTCTTTTGAATACGGTACCTCACATATGTAAAACTCATAAATCTGTTTTAAGTCTGTTTTTACAAGTGACATTGTTGCAGGTGAATGTTTTCCCTTTTCATCTTTAATGAAATTGGTGAATGTTGAGTCATCTGCTCCAAAGCAGGAGAGTCCTCCAAGCTCACTGCTTGAGTCTGGTGGAGCTGAGACTTGTCAGCTGTGTAAACAGATTTGAATGTGTTACCAACAAAAATATAATTAATTTCTGTCTAAAATTAGAGGCCATAGCTTACTATTTATGAAGATTTTATGTTAGCAGTGACTATCTGTGGTTCTGTGATCTGAACCTTTTTTCCTTTGCAAATTAGAAATATTCAGGAATAATTACTTTAGTAATTAGTCATAATGTCTTTTAGTTCCGTGGCAGATTTTTAAAATAACTTTTTCCCTTAGAGGGTTTTTATTTGCTGTATTGTATAGTACTCTATTGCAATTAAAGAGTTAAAGAGACTTGATTAAAATACTTTTTCATTTACATGTTATGCAGCATAAGAAATACTTTGTAATACCAGGAGGTTTTTTCAGTGCAGTTCTCGTTAACCTTTGGCTTAGCAAATAGGACAACTAAATAGACTTCGCATAATTGGATTCCTGTATCATCTCGAGTCTCTTATGAACCTGACAGACTACAGTGTTCTGACATTATCAGGAAATTTAGTGGAGTCAATAGTCATTTAAAACATTGTTGCTTCATCTCCCTTCAGAGTTAAGATATGTTCTCTGCTTATACTATCTAATGAAATATGGGATACTGTATGAATTGTCAATAACTCTTTCAGATCCTTTTGCACACTTTCACCAGGGAAATGGATATTAAAACCTCCGCACGCAGGAGTATGTTTTAATGCTGTGACAGTTTGATTGTGGGAAGCAAGGCATACGTACTCTGTGGAAATCTAGTTTTGCCATCCAGCAAGGACATATTTTTAGCTTTTATTGTGCCTGAATAATTTTAATGCCATGAGTTATATCTGCTCTGCTCATTAAAATTCAAAAAATTAAATATATGAATTTTAAATAATTCTTTTTTTAACAAGTTTACATAAGAAAACTTGAATTCTATTGAAGGCCTAATTTATCTGTCTTTAGGTATATATCATGAACTGATACAATGGAGTCTGGAAAAGTATCCTAGAAATTAAAAAAATAATTTGATTTAAATAGATTCATAGTTCTCATTTTTTTTTTTTATTTTGGATTTTATAAAAGCATTAACATTACTGAGTTTGTAAAATGAGAACCAAGCCAAATAATTTACTAAAATTTCTGAAATGTTTTCTGTTTGTCTTTGTTATATTGGCTGAACTTCTAAACTTCTGCTGTTAATTACTGCTGTTGCCAAGTGGAATGAGCAGCCTTCAAATATATGTGCATGAAGAAAAAAATCTGAGATCAGTTGTAGGTAGTGTTTCAATTACAGTTTTTACATGGAAGAATTGTGATTTTATTTATGTAAGTACAGGTGACTTTTTGGATATTAGCTTTACACATGAATGTTTGAAGTACCCCACCCCCCACCCCTGCTGAGGTCATTGGGGTTTGATTTATTCGAGTAGGATGAGGTTTTGTCCCTGATGTTTCTGTTTATTTTTGGTAGCATAGAACAACAATACCCAATATGAGAAGAAGGAGAGAGTTGCTTTTGTGCTGCTTTTTTTCTCAGTATTTAAGATAAAACGTTTTTCCTAATTAGTTCATTGTTTTAAGTGATTTCAGCGTAGCAATGAGAAATGTCTGTTTCTTCATAAATAACAACAGTGAGCTTGGCAAAATGGGATATATTTCTGCATTAAAAAGATGTAAAACTTTCAGGATTAGGTTTGGGCTTGGGGGAAGTGGGAGGAGGGAGAGAGGCAGAGGCAGATGAAGCATCCTGTGTTGTAACTGTGCCGTCACACACAGATCCCGTAAGAGGAACTCAGCATCTGTCCTTCCGCCTACTGCCAGTAATGCTTTACTTCCCTAAACAGTACAGTTGGTCAAGACCTCGTATCCTCATTTCAAGACAAGTAACCGTACTTCTTCATTGTATAGATAAGCAATCGGATATTAGTTTAGGCAGAAGTGGGTCTATACTGACAAGTTATTCGGCTGCACTGCTGAAGAGTCATACTTCAGATGTGACATGGGAGTGTCCACTTAAGTGTTGAGGTTCTACATCATCCCTTGTGAACATGACCATCTCCAGTTCTCCGAGGGCTGTAGCAGATGTGGTTGATGTTCCTTAGCTGAATTTAATAAAGACTTCCAGGTTATAATCAAAATTCTCAAACATACATGCATGATCTAATTAGCACTGCTGTTATATTTAGGTATTTCATTGCAAAGTACTAAGTACAGCCTGTGTGCACAGGTAGAAATTAAGAACGCTGATAAGTAGTGTTGTGGTACAAAGTCAAACCATTTATGACACTTCTTGGCTGATCTCCAGATTCTTGAAGAGGTTGAGTATTAAGCGCCTCCATAATTAGTATTCCTTCCCTTTCCAGGTCTTAGTTCTGAACAGAAAGTTTATTACCACATGCTGGCATTGTGATACGAAAACAAGTTGTGAGATTTATATATGAGGGCCGTTTAATTGTAATGGATGCCATGTCTGCGTGTACTGGATTATTTGGAATTTTCCCCCTGGAATTGATATGACTAAAGAATAAATAGTCCTGACAGAGATAGTGCCTATTGGAAGTGTGAAGTTGACTATATTTAAATTAAAATACATAAATCACTAGAAAATAGTCAACTTTTTTTTAAAATATCATAATTATGATTTAGATTGTCTGTAATGTTACTTTGTATGTTACTTCTGTGGTTCTTATCAGTTGCGGGCTGTAGAGTAGTAGAGTGATCTGACAGGATCCTTTTAATTTAAATAAAATTAAAATAAAAATTTAGATAAATAAACAAACTTGCAGTCTTTTCTGTTACGTGGGTTCAGGAATATGGTAAAGTTTCAATGTAACATTTATACTATAATCCCAATTTAGTAGCAAAAATCATTAGACAATACCCAGTCTTGGAAGTTCATGGTGCTTTATGAAGCAGCACATTCATCATCATTAAGAAAAAGAAAAGTAACTGAACAATTTCATAAACAGTTCCTAAATGTCTTTATTTTAGATAACCTTCTGACTTGGATTTGGTTTGCTTGGATGTTTTTATGTGGATGATAGTATGATGAATTATGTTCTTTCCCCAGGATATAAAGGAGGTTTACAATTGTTCCTTCACAATTTTTTTTCTTTTACCCTATGCCCTTGTCTGTTATCCATTTATAAAAATTAAGTGCAACAAGTGCACACTAAAGAACAAAACCCGTTGTATCATTTTATTAAAAATATAAGTCAATCTAGCAGCTGTGATCTAAAAAAACACCCAAAACCACCACAAAAAACCAAAACAACAACAACAACAAAACCCGAAACCAGAAAAACCCACAACCTTTCAGTTTTCAGCATTCTTAACCATATTGGGTCCTGATGGGGAAAAAAAAGAGATTTGTCATGTTCTGCCCACGGTTCTGCTTCTTGTGGTCTGGTTGTAATGTTGGAGGCTTTGGTTATTAGAGTTCCTGGAAATGAAAGAAATGGGAAATGCACTCTTTGCTTCTATTTGTTGTAAGGGTATTTGGATGGCAGTAGCCATGATCTTGAAAATCTGGGAAAACTCAGATCACCTTTCTTAGTTACCATAAAAAGGATTCTAGTTTTTATAACTCATTTCATCCATGAATTGAAATGGTCAATAAAATCATAGAATTTTTAAAGCTGATCCCATGTTTCTTATGGGGAAGAGCAGCAAGATTGATTTGGATATACACAGGTGTATTGGGAGTTGGTGAGGTGTTTTTTAGAGTCTATTTTAGGACTGTTCTGGTGGGCCAGTTTATTGTTACTGATCAAATAGAAATTTCATCTTTAAGTGGGTGCTGTTCATCTTTTATCTTTTGGGGAGGAAAGAATTCAAAGTAGTGTGTTTAGAGGGGAGTGCAGCTGACTTTACCACATGTATAATCTGGTATTTTCATAACCACAACTTGTCTAGAGCATTGATGGTTTTGCTGAGACAGTCATCCCATCTAAAAGCACAGAGCCTTTCTTAGAAGACAGGTCTGCTTGGAGCTTTTTTAGTATGTCATGTGAAGCTTAAGGAAAATTCCCATAAACAATGTAGTAGATAAAAGGCAGGTAGCATATGCAAGCTCATGTTCTGGTTTCCTTTACAACCCAGACCAGTGCTTCCACTTGCCGTTCAGGGTTGGGCCGAACACAGAATGTAATTAAGAAGACTCAAGTTTCCTCGTTAGATGCTGAGAGCTTGTGTACTGGTTTCAGCGTATCCCAGGTTTTCTCTGCAGGCCTCTGTTAGGTGGTGATGACGCCTTGTGTTCTACAGGGAAGATTTTATAACTGTTACTAAAATTTCACTGCTTTCAGAGAATAGTCTCTGGCTTTATCTGAGATTCCAGTTGCTCTTTCTTATGAAGAAAAACTGCTGTCACGTTGATCATCATGGTTTTTTTGGTAATTTTTTACTGCTGCCTTATTAAA